>NC_052047.1:18474099-18802099 GCF_903992535.2 Arvicola amphibius | reverse complement strand
GTCCTTTATTTGTTCATTTTGCCATAAATAATCTGAATGTCTGTTCTGTTCCAGACACTGGGTGGTAGGTATTAGTGGTACTCTCAGCAGTCCATTTAGAAGCACTTAATTTTTTATTTCAAGCTTTTCAGACCATTGCTCACTGAGATTCAGAATTAACAGGAAAAAAAAAAAAAAAAAAAACGTCCCTGCCTCCATGTACATGCATACTCCTGCCGAAACTCAGGCCTTGGGTTTCTCTCACGTTCTCTACACAAGGCACAAACTTTTTAGTCTCCCATACTAAAATCCAATCACAATTATACATGTACATACATACATACATACATACACACACACACACACACACACACACACCACACAAATGATGAAGAAAGCCAGTAAGTATTCATTCAAACAAAGCCAAATTCAATCAAGAAAACATAGATACCCAGCAGATATTTGTAAAACTGAGGCCCATTTATAGCCAGAGATTTCTATTTTTTTTTAGGTTTGTGAAAATGACCATTATCATACATACTAACTCTGCTTTTACCTGAAAAATGGGTAAAGATGGGACTGGCATCTTTCTCCTTCCTAAGCATCCTTTATTGTGGAAGGAACACTTAGTAATGGAGTCATTATCCTGCTGAGGACGAAAAGAAAGTGTTCCTTCTTTTCAGTATTGAAGTGCCTGCTCCTTGACTTGGTTATTAAAATGAGGGCTCAAATAGCTCCTTGTTCTAATTTTCCTTATCAGCCTCCACAGGACCCATTTCAGGCTGTCTGGGAAGTGTTAGAATGCAATTGTGTGCTTGAATAAAAAGAGAAACTGAATTAGAGCCTCTTAAGACCATTATATTGTCTTATTTAGTGACACTGTTTGCCTCACCATTACTAAGCAATGAGCTAAGTGTTCTTCTTGAGTAGAATAATAGTACCCACATTTAACCAGCACTTTACACTCTGCAGAGCACTTTTGCAGCATGCATTCCCTCTTTTGAACCATGCAACAATACTGGAGCCGACTGAGAGTGTGCTGTGATCATAGATTTCCATGGTTAAGTTATAGCTTTCAACCTCCGAAGTCAGAAAGGACAAGTTGATGGGCATGGTAATGGTGAGGAGTGGTCCTGCCTCTGGAAATCTGACCCAGAGCTTCCCAGCCACTATGGACTCAAGCACCATCATTCCTTCTGCTCTGCCTAAAGAGACTCACAAATCCTCACTGAAATTATTCATATTTGAAAAGACAGAAATGCCAGAAATCAAAAAAAAACTCTATGAAAGGCAGGCAGACACATCAGTATTAGTTACTAATCCATAAATTACAGAGGACAAGTAATTTTTAACATCTGTGTTGAGGCAGGAGAGAATGACAGAAGATTAAGGGGACAAGGGAAAGGAAAAGAGCCTGTCTCTGAAGGTAGCTGAGTCTTCTTGGAACTGAGAGTTCAGAACTACAACACAATTAACATCTTCTGTGAAGGTTGCCGACATATATTTCCATATTTAGGCATTTTTATTAATTCTTTAAGAATTTTAAGCCGGGCAGTGGTGGTGCACGCCTTTAATCCCAGCACTCGGGAGGCAGAGGCAGGCGGATCTCTGAGTTCAAGGCCAGCCTGGTCTACAAGAGCTAGTTCCAGGACAGGCTCTAGAAACTACAGGGAAACCCTGTCTCGAAAAACCAAAAAAAAAAAAAAAAAGATTTTATACAATGCATTTTTATCATATTTACCTCCCTTCCCAACTCCTCCCATATGTACTCTCTACAACTTCCCCTCTCGACCAACATTGAATTCTCTCCTCCCCTCATCAGGTCGAGCTTTTGTTTCTCAACTACTCTTGGGAGTGGGGCCTGCCCTGGATTATGGTCAACCTACATTGGGTCATATTATTAAAGAATACTGACTCTCTCTCCCAGCATCTATCAAATGTCCATAGCTCTCAGCTAGAGGTAGTATTTGATGTCCATATCCACCCACATAAAACAGGCCGTCTGCAGATTGGGGAAAACCTTTACCATCTATGCATCTGACACGGGGTTAATATTTAGAACATACAAAGAACTCAAAAAGCTAATGATCAAGAAAACAAATAACCCAGTTTAAAAATGGGGCATGGCATGAATATAAAGATGCAGATGATTCTGATTTCCTATTCTTATCACCTCATAGGAACTCAAACTGGCTCTAATCATCACATAGATACTTGAAGATGAGTTTCAAATTACACATTGAATGAATTCTATCTCCATGGTGAAGAACTATTTCTCATATCCAACAAAAAATGTCAAAATCATCCAAAGAAAAACATATAGTTATCCTCCTGGATGTTGGAAGTAGACAAGATTGCCGGACAAAAAAATGGGAACTTGGGAGTGGGGTGGGATGGGGGGATGGAGGGATGGGGAGAGAAAAGTGTGAAGTGGATGATGGGAAGAGCTTGGGGGAATAGGATGGTTGGGATATAGGAAGGGTGGATATGGGAACAAGGAATTAGATATCTTAATTAAGGGAGCCATTCTAGGGTTGGCAGAGACTTGACTCTAGAGGGGTTCCCAGGTGTCCAGGAAGACGCCCCCAGCTAGTTCCTTGGGCAGCTGAGGAGAGGGTGTCAGAAATGTCCAGATCCTATTGCCATACTCATGAATATCTTGAATATCACCATAGAACCTTCACCTGGCGTTGAATAAAGAAAATGACAGAGCCCCACATAGGAGCACTGGACTGAGCTCCCAAGGTCCTGATGAGGAGCAAAAGGAGGGAGATCATGAGCAAGGAAGTCAGGACCGTGAGGAGTGCGTTTACCCATTGAGACGGTGGGACAGATCTAACGGGAGACCACCAAGTCCAGTTGGAATGGGACTGATGGAACAGGGGACCAAACCGGACTCTCTGAATGTGGCTGACGGTGGAGGAGGACTGAGAAACCAAGGACAACGGTGATGAGCTTGAACTCTACAGCATGGACGGGCTCACTGTGAGCCTTGTCAGTTTGGTTGCTCACCTTCCTGGACTTAGGGGGAGCTGGGAGGACCTTGGACTTAACATAGTGAAGGGAACCCTGATGGCTCTTTGGCTTGGAGAGGGAGGGAGTAGGAGTATGGGTGGAAGGGAGGGGAGGAAAGGGGAAGGAGGAGGGGAGGAGATGGAAATTTTTTATAAAAAAAATAAAGAATTAAAAAATATTAAAAAAAGAAAACCTAAAAAAAGTCAAAATCATTTAAAATTCCCAAATATTAGCTAACTCATTCCATAATGAGGTCTACTAAGTGGCAGATTGAACTCATACAACTTTCTGGGTATGAAACTTTCTGTGAAGTAGTGAAATTTAACTCTCGCAACTGATGGCTATGAGAAAATATTCCCAAAGAAACCAAGGAGAAGAGGAAAGCATGGGTTCTTTAAAATTCTTGTCCTTTTGTATCTTAGTTTCATTGAACTTTTTTTCCCCTCGCATTTTTTTTCTGAAGCACTTCAGTTATCACTTCTTCCTCATCTCCAGCAATATCTGTTTCCTGTTGGAATGTTTCATTTCAAAGCTTCTGTATTTCATTATAAATTCTAGACTGAATCACTCATTCTCCTTGTAAAGCACAATTTGATTAAGGAAAAATAATAAACTGCATCTTATCATTAAAAATAAAATTAAATAGTGGGGCATGAATCTAAACAGAGAATTCTAAAATGAGGAAATACAAGTGACTGAAAAACATATTTTTAATTGTTGAGCATCTTTATTCATCACAGAAATGCAAACCAAACAAAATTGATGTTTCATCTTACTCTAGCCAGAATGACCTAAAAATATAGGATAAAGATTTTTATCCAGCAGAGGCTGGCAAAGATGTAGGGAAAAAAACACTTGTAGTAGGAGCACAGTTTGGTACAACCACTATGGAAATAAAGTAGACGTTCCTTAAAAATCTGTCAATAGATCTGCCAGATGATCTAGTTATCCAGCTCTTGGACATCTATACTACAAAGAGAGTTGCTTCCCCAGGTTTAGTGCTACTCTGTTCACATTCGCTAGGAAATGGAAATACCCTAGACATCCATCAACTATCAAAACTGATATGAAAATGCAGCACCTTTGCCAACAAAATATTATTTAGCTGTTAAGAAAAGTGAAACTATTAAATTCACAGGTAAAGAAATGGAACTGAAAACAATCATTCTGAATGAGGTGATCCAGACACATAAAAACAAATATCATGTTTCTCAAATTTGTGGATGTTAGCTTTGAATCTTCAGATATTTGTTCCATTTTGAAAACTCATACAGGTCAGGAATTTAGTAAGGGATTATTGTGAGGTGACTTTAGGGGAGGATAGATATAACAGTAGAATAAACAGCTAAAGGGAAATATTTATTTCATATAGAGGTATATAAACAAATACCCATTCTTAAGGCCTAAGTGTGTATGATCTTTCTTTCTCCTTTCCCACTGAAAATATGCATTTTTCTAGTAACTTCACCAGAAACCCCACATATCCAAGCCTCCTTGTGTAGCCTTAGTTGTTCCTGGTTTTAGCATCTTTTAATGCCATCCACAGCAACTCCAGAATTAACATATAAAAACTCATTTGTTGAAAGATGGGAGAAAAGAAGAAAAAAATAAAATTTTATAGCAACCCATTGAGATGCAACTTTAGAGATAGCAAAAGTGGCATATGGCTAAGACATTTAGTTGTGACTCTCCTTTAAGAAGCCCACACTCACATACTCATATGTACCTGACTATTTTCAATAAACTCCAACTTTACTTTGTCCTGCTCATCCTGTAATTCTTTTCTGTGTTATAATCAAGGATTTGCCTTTTCCTGAGTAGAGGACCCTAAAAGAAAAAGGGAACTCCTTGAGTTATGTAAACAGAAACTTTTCTTTCATTTTCTGGCCACCCAGACTCTATTACCTTTACTGTGTGCACTGGGAATTGGGAACAAATCCAGCAGAAAAAGGGGCTGTACATGCTTTTTGTCTGCACTTATCATGCCTGGGACCATGGTCTAAGTGGGCCAGTATCTAAAAGACTATTGGCTGAAGGCATTCCCACAACAAGGTTGTGGTTATGGGCTGTCTTCTGCTGCACTACAATTGCTAACCTTTTGGATGCATGTAAGTATGTTCATGATCTATTCTGGTCTTTTGCAATATAGCAAGCAAATCCTTATTGTGTAGAATATTTCAATGTTGTCAAGGATTATCCTCGGTGGTATGTATGTATGTATGCTTGCTTCTTATAAAAGCAAATGGTTCTTATAAATAAATATTTGCATAATCCAATTTTCTGACAAGTTCTTATATGTAAATTTATATGTAAATTGTTTATATGTAGGAGGACATTCTTTTTTATACCCAACAAAGACCATCCTGAAGCCAGAAATAAGATAAACCTGAAGATGTGGTGAGAGAAGTAGAGGAGCAGCTATTGCTTATTGTGATATTGTTGGCTGAGGCTGCTTGTTTGTCCCTAGCTTTCCAGACACAAAATAATCACACAGAAACTATATTATTTGCAATACTCTTTGGCCAATAGCTTAAGCATATTTCCAGCTTGCTCTTACATCTTAAATTAATTAATTTCCATTATTTTGTATATCACTATGTTGCTATAGCTTATCAGCAAGGTTCCGGCATGTCTGTCTCTGTAAGTGACTACTTAACTAATTGACTCCACCTACTCTCTCTTCCTCTATCTGTTTGAAACTCCCACCTTGCCCTATTCTGCTAAGCCACTGGCTGAAACAGAATTATTCATTAACCAATAAAAGCAATACATAGACAGAAGGACTTCCCACACTCCTTCCCCCTTTTTGTTTAAATAACAAAGAAGGTTTTAACTTTATCATAGTAAAATTACATATAACAAGACAGGTATCAAGCAAGAATTATAATTACAACATTTATATCTATTTTATATTTTATCATAACTAAGGAAAACTATAATTATCTATTCTCTAACTCCATTAAAGACTCCAAAAGAATATAATGCTACCTAAGTAAGCAGGAAGTGCATTGTAAGCAACTTCCAAAGCTCTAGAATTGGCAGAGACATCTCACTGCCTGAACAATTACCCAAAGTTCTTCTGTATTGTTGGAGCATCTATCTTCAGCCTACAGGCCCATAGTATCTGGCCGACTTACCATACACAGATTAATAGAAATGGGTTAATTCAAGATATGAGTTATCTAGCAATATCTTTAAGTTATTGGCCAAGAAATATTACAAATAATTTAGTTTCTGAGTGATTATTGTTGGTCTGGGCAGCTGAGAATGAATGAGCAGTTTTCGACAACAGATTGGCCCACCAATGTGGGTAACTGCATCCACATGAAAGCCTGAGCAAATTTAGAAAGAAATTCTTGGCATAAAAGAACAGAGTTAAACACAGCTTTTTGGTAGCAGCAATTTTCTGGGTGGGCTAGAAGCAAGTAGAGGCACAATTCTTTTAAGAGGAGGTTTCCGGACTCAACAGTAGCAGCAAAAACTGCACAGCTCCTTTAAGAAGGCTCACCAGCATAAACGATGCTGACTCTTTCAGGAGGTCCAGCTATGGAGCATTTAAATGGGGTTTGTGAGTAGAGTGCTACAACTTGCTTAATGGCAACACAGACCCACTATATGCATAAAATGGAGCATGTACATGGCTCTCAGAGGCAGTGAACATGCCTCTGTCATATTGGACTGGGCAGAGAAAGTAGGCAAGGCTGTGTTGGTCCTACCCATGCCTGCTTAGAATTTAAAAAAAGGTGCTTCTGGTCAGAAAATAATTACAGATATGCAATAAAGACAGATTCAGATTTGATTTTAAAAAACAAAAACAAAAAAAAAACCTCTAAATGGGTCACAGTGTTGGATAAATGTATGTAAGCTTGGGAATTAGAAGATAAAGAATATAGAGAGTTATAAAAAGAAGTAAATCATTTTTAAAAAATAAAAGTCTTTAAAGAGACAGAGTACAGACAGTCATAGATTAAAATGAGTAAAGAAAAATAAGTCACGTAAAGATGGAATATACACAGAGAGTCTGGATTATATATAATATTGTGTTTTCTTTGACTTTTTGACTGTGAAGGAGCTAAGTAAAAATAGACATTTCATTGTATAGACTGCTAAGCTAAATATAAAATATATATAAAAGGTATTTTGACTTTGAAATTTGTGTCTAAGAGAACCTGTGGATTCCTTCCAGACTAATGTAGTTTGACAGACCAAGAACATCTGAAAGGTCTTTGTGAACACCCCCAAAAATTATTTCACCCAACAAAAAGCAGGAAGCAGTTTGAAAAGAACTACACCCAAATTCCCCAAATATTGTTTATAAACATTTCTTTACATTTAAAGGGGGATATGCTATAGAGATGGATACTTTGCATTGGTATGGATCTTGATTTATTTTGTTATATGTTTATTTCTGCTCTTGATTAAGGTAAAAATGTAATGAATAATTAAGAAATATAGGTTAATAAATAATCATCTATAATAGTCAAGCTTGTAGTTATATATATATATGATATATGATATATATAAATATATACATATATCAGTTAGATAGGTATTCTTCAAATCTTCCAGAGCACTTCAGAATCTGGCAATTAAAATGTTTTAAAAACTGAGGATTTTTCATGAGAGTGAGACACATATGCTCCTGGCAGCACCATTCTACTTCATGATGGAGTTGAAGAATAGAGAGTTAACAGTTTTTCTTAGTTATGATAAAATATAAAGTAGATATGGGTATGTAGAATTAACATAGTAAAAATGCAATCTTACCAAAAGCAATCTACAGATTCAATGCAATGCCCATCAAAATCCCAGCAAAATTTTTCACAGACCTTGAAAGAATTGTACTCAACTTCATATGGAAAAGCAAAAAACCCAGGGTAGCCAAAACAATTCTGTACAATAAAAGAACTTCTAGAGGCATCACAATCCCTGACTTTAAACTCTACTACAGAGCTACAGCACTGAAAACAGCCTGGTATTGGCATAAGAACAGACAGGACCAATAGGACTGAATAGAAGATCTGGATATTAATCCACACTCCTTCAAACACCTGATTTTTGACAAAGAAGTAAAAAAAATATAAAATTGAAAAAGGGAAACATAGTTTTAAAATGTGCTGGCATATCTGGATATCAACATGTAGAAGAATGAAAATAGATCCATATATATCACCATGCACAAAACTCAAGTCCAAATGGATCAAAGATCTCAACATAAATCCAGCCACAATGAACCATATAGAAGAGAAAGTGGGAAGTACACTTGAATGCATTGGCACAGGAGACCACTTCCTAAATATAACCCTAGTATCACAGACACTGAGATAAACAATTAATAAATGGAACCTCCTGAAACTGAAAAGCTTCTATAAAGCAAAGGACATGGTCAACAAGACAAAACAACAGCCTACCGAATGGGAAAAGATCTTCACTAACCCCCACATCAGACAGAGGTCTGATCTCCAAAATATACAAAGAATTCAAGAAATTGGTCATCAAAAGAACAAATAATCCAATAAAAAAATTGTGTGCAGACCTAAGCAGAGAACTCTCAACAGAGGAATCTAAAATGGCTGAAAGACACTTAAGGAAATGTTCAGCATCCTTAGTCATCAGAGAAATGCATATCAAAACAACTCTGAGATTCCATTTTACACCTGTAAGAATGGCCAAGATCAAAAACACCGATGACAACTTATACTAGAGAGGTTGTGGGGTAACACTTCTGCATTGCTGGTGGGAATGCAAGCTGGTACAACCCCTTTGGATGTCAGTGTGGCGATTTCTCAGAAAATTAGGAAACAACCTTCCTCAAGACCCATACTACCACTTTTGGGTATATATCCAAAGGAAGCTCAATCATGCCACGAGGACATGTGCTCAACTATGTTCATAGCAGCATTGTTTATCATAGCCAGAACCTGGAAACAACCCAAATGTCCCTTGACCAAAGAATGGACAAGGAAAATGTGGTACATTTACACAATAGAGTACTACAAAGAAGAAAAAATAACGACATCTTGAATTTTGCAGGAAAATGGATAGAGCTAGAAAACATTATTTTGAGTGAGGTTACCCAGACACAGAAAGACAATTATCACATGTACTCACTCATAGGTGGCTTTTAAACATAAAGCAAAGAAAGCCAGCCTACAAACCACAATCCCAGAGAATTTAGACAACAATGAGGACACTAAGAGAGACTTACATATATCTAATCTACATGGGAAGTAGAATGTAGAAAAAGACAAGATCTCCTGAGTAAATTGGGAGCATGGGGACCTTGGGGGAGGATTGAAGGGGAAGGCAGAGGCAGAGAAAAATGTAGAGCTCAATAAAAATCAATTAAAAATATAGAGAGTGTAGATATAAATTTTGTAACTGTAATTCTTGCTTGATACCTGTCTTATTATATGTAATTTTACTATAATAAAGTAAAAACTTTCCTTTTTATTTAGACAGAAAGGGGGAGGTGATTTGAGGAGTACTTCAGTATATGAGTTTCTTTTATTAATTAATGAATAAAGCCACTTTCAGGTCTGTGGTAGGGCAGGATAGAGCTAGGTGGGAAAACACCAGAACATTGCCACCAGGAACACTGCCAGTAAGTCACAGTCACATGGCGATATACAGATTAATAGAAATGGGTTAATTTAAGATGTAAAAGCTAGTCAATAAAGAAGTTAGAGCTAATAAGCCAAGCAATGATTTAAATAATATGGTTTCTGTGTGATAATTTTGGAGCTGAGCAGCCAGGAATGAATGTGCAGCCTCTGCCAAAAAGATATATTCTTAAAGTACTGCAAAGTCCCTTCACAAAGTAGTTACTCACAAACCTTTGATGCCAAACCTGTGGGCTTTCTGTGTTCCTGGTGAGCCACCCAATTAAGGTGGAATAGAAAGGAGAGAAGGGAGAAAGGACAGTGGAAGGAGCCATGGGGGTGGGGTGGAGGCAGGATATATTCGTTACTTTCCTTGTTGCTGTGACAAGATACCTGAGAATGGCTAAGGGGAGAAAAGGTTTATTTGGGCTCACAATGTGAGGACATAACCCATCATGGCAAGGACACTATGGTTGCAAGATGATGAAGCTGCTGCTCAGTGTGTCCACACTCAGTAAGCAAAAGGAGATATTGACTGCTCACGCTCAGCTCACTTCCAGGATGACAACCATGAATGGTGTAGCCGACAGTTAGAAGGCATCTTCCTACCTAACTAACCCAGTTAGGAACTCACACAGATGTGGCCTTAGGTTTCTTCCAAATTATCCTATTTTGTCAAGTTGACATTAGTATTACCATCTCAGAGGGATTTTGAGATAATACACGATTTTTTTATTTTGATTCCAACACAGTAAGTATTCTTTTTAGATTCACTATATAAAACAACACATCATTTTTCCCCAGAAAATATTAAGGTTAGAGACAGGACTACTACTACTACGTAGTCTAGAAATGTCATGTTGGTCTCTTTTGAATACTTTCCAGATTACAGCCACTGGTGTGTTTTTAATACCTAAGGCTTCCTCTACATAGTGTTTTATGACAAAGATCACATTTGTTTTCTATTTCAATTGTATCTCAAGCAGCTAAGCCTCAATGAGAGCTGATCAAGTACTTGTGAAGTGAGTGAGTGAGTGAGTGGGTGAATGAATGAGATAATGTGAAAATAACAGATGACTTGTTGTTTTCTACTACATTTCACCAGCTTTTCTGATCATGCATTCATAGACTGAAAATGCTTTTATTCGCCCGGCAGTGGTGGTGCACAAATTTAATCCCAGCACACAGACAGAAGCAGGTGGATCTCTGAGTTCGAGGCTAGCCTGGTATATAGAGTGAGTTCAAGAATAATCAGGACTGTTACATAGAAAACCCTGTCTGAAACCCTCTCTTCAAAAAACATAACAAAACAGAAGTTTTGACTCTTTTTCATACATTTTTGTTCTTGAGTATAAACACAAAAGGGTTTTACTATTTTTTTCCTTGTCTATCATTTAATTCCTCTGCCCTCTCTTCTATCTTCTGGGTTGTTTGGAAGTGAAAAGGAGGTTGGGGACAAATGACACTGCCTATGAATGCTGCCGAGTCATAGAGTGGCAGGTGTCCGATGCTGGCTATATTGTGCAATACACATGTGACGCCTGCGTCAGGGAGCTATTTTAGATGGGAAAGGAATATTTCTCTCAGTTGCTACTGCTGTCTTCCTCCTCCCTTCCTTTTTTTCCTGTTAAGAGGTTTCACATAGCCAGGCCTTGAACTCTTGATTATCCTTCTGGCAACCCTTGAGTGCTGGGATTGCAAGGATGAGCCGTTACACTTGGCTCAGTTCTTCATAAATTAAACAGGTGCCTCCTCCCTTTCCTAAATCATTGAAGTCTATATTTGTACTTAGAATTAAAGAACTTCAAAGGATTGTTGTGATGTTTTCAAATATTTCTCTGCATTACATAATTTGGCAGTTTGGAAAGAGTACTCCCCAGGGGGGAAAAAAACAAATGCCCAAATCTTCCGTCCAGCATGTGAGCACTAACCCTTATGTTATTTTTATCCATTTTCAGTAGGCTTCTTAGAATAACTGAGGCATAATTGCCAGAGGTCCCATAAACTAGATGTGATGCATGTTCTTCCCTTAAAGTTAAACAAGTAGTCTTAAATTGAGTCATTTAATAAACAAGATTGGAGTGCCACCTACTGGCCTAGTGTGTAAGCTACTGGAACCTCATTGATAATAGCAGATACTTCAAATTTGGTTTCTAACACCAGATATCAAAATAACAAACAGAAAAAAAGCTTACTTTTTTGACAAAAAAAGATGAGCATACATCCAAAATTCATTCCTTTGCTGATCTCATTCAAAAGTGGTCAGAATATGCATGCGTGGCAATGTCACCATGAAGGATGAATTTGTGTGGAAATAATTATAATTCCTCAATTTCTAGGTGAATATGTAACTTGGTGTTAGAAACATGGTTTGAAGATCACTTGCCTTGCATCACGTGTATGAAGTCCTGGGTTGGATCCCCAACACACACACACACACACACACACACACACACACACACCGGATGGGGGGAGGAGGCACACACATCCCACACAGAGGTTGGGGAGAGAGAGAGTTGGGGGGCAAGGGTGGACTTGGCTTTTCTGTAATCTAGTTAAGAATCATTCTTAAAATCATACTCAGGCTCCTAATATATAAATTTTCTGTTAAAAATAGAACTATTCTTAATAAAAACAAGATGTCATTGTCATCTGGAGAAGGATATAAAATACTAGGAGTTGATTTAGCTCAGGACCTTCTATGACCCACCTCCCTTCCAAAGCCTTGCAACTTAGCACTGCAGAAAGTAGAAGAAACAGAAAATTCACCCTTAGCCTCCCACCACCTCTCTCTCATCCCTGCACCAGGCCATTGAAGACTATCCTTCCTACAAGGCGACTCATAAGATCTTCACAAGGCTCTGTTCTCAGGCAAAAGTAATGAAACCCGGAGAACCCGAATAAACCACCCTTGCTCAGTGCCTTCCGGTTCACCACCATGAGGTCATAGCCTTTGTTCCACAGAAGGCAATCTGCCTGTTTCTTTGAACCTTCATTTTTTAAAATTTATTTATTATGTATATAGTGTTCTGGGCACCGGATCTCATTATAGATATGTGTGAGCCATCCTGTGTTTGCTGGGAATTGAACTCAGGACCTCCGGAACAGCAGTCAGTTCCCTTAACCTCTGAGCCATCTCCCCAGTCCTGAACCTTCATTTCTTTTTTTTTAATTAAAAATTTCCGCCTCCTCCCCACCTCCCATTTCCCTCCCTCTCCCCCCACTCCCCTCCCCTTCCCTCTCCAGCCCGAAGAGCAGTAAGGGTTCCCTGCCATGCGGGAAGTCCACGGTCCTCCCCCCTCCATCCAGGTCTAGGAAGATGAGTATCCACACAGGCTAGGCCCCTCCAAAGCCAGTACTCAAAACTCAGTGCCATTGTCCTTGGCTTCTCAGCAGCCCTCATTGTCCTCCATTGAACCTTCATTTCTTAAGATGCCCTGTCTCATAAAACTTATATAAAATAAGCATAAGATTGTGTACTTGAAAGTGCTGATCTGTCTTAGAGGTGACAGCATGAAACCTGTGAAGAGTACAGAATCCTTCTCCCTTCCAAGAAGCAAGCGGGAAACGCAACGAGAGGCGTTTACTTACATTGACTCAAGTGAAGTGGGGTGAGTTCTGAAATTCGTTAGAAAAATAAGTGAACAGAGTACGAACAAGAGAATAAAATGTTGTGCAAGGAATATAGCCTGAAAAGAGGAAAAGAAAAACAGACATGGGGGAAGCAGAGGACACAAGGCAAGACTCTAGAGATCTTGAGGAAATAAGTGCTCTCACTAGATAGTAGGTAATGGTTCCAAGATCCACCCTAGAGCATCTCGAAAGATGATAGTGCACAGAGGTGATCAGCACAGGGGCAGAGTATTGGAAGTTACCCAGGGTATATTGAAGAGTCAACAAAAGCAAGGAACAAAGATGATCTACTGGAATCAAAACCCTAGGAACAGTGAATAGAAGTTCACACATAAGAAAACAAGAGGGCTGGAGAAATGGCTCAGCAGTTAAGAATATCAGCTGCTTTTCCAGAGGACCTGGGTTCAGTACCCAGTACCCACATGGTGACTCACAACCGCCTATAACTCCAGTTCCATAAAAGAGTTCTATAAAAGGATGTCCTTTTCTGACTTCCCCAGACATAGGCATGGGCACACACATAGTGAAGACACATATGCAGGCAAATATATACTTACAAAGAAGAAATGACAAGAGAGAAAACAGAATAAGGTCTGGCCTAGCTGCCATGAGAGGCATGTATCATAGGTTTTTCAGGTTAAAATCCATTGCTCATGGACACTGTGCCTTTCAGTTCCTGAGAAACTGCATTCCCTCAAGCAGTGGAGCATTCAGGCCACCTGTGTTCCTCTGTATTCCCTAGAAGTCAGTGAAGCATATAGAAGCTTGACAGAACATTAGTCTTAGACATTAATCTTGTATACCCTATACACCCTGCAAATGTCTTTGTATTCTAGAAATTACCATTGTATTGATCCTGGCAAACTCCATTTGTACTATTTCTGATATGGGGATAAAAATTCTAATTGCTTGCAATAAACTTGTCACAGCCTCAGTCTTGGTGTGATCCCTCCAACACAACCTGGTCAAGATTTCATTTTCATTAGCCATATCAAATAACTTTGGCCTGGTAAGTAAACACTAGAGCTTAGAGTATGGTATATGCAGATAGCCCCAGTCCCAAAATATGTAGATCTCTTGCAACCAAGGTTTTGTGGGTGGGTGGTGCACAAATGCTCACCCTGTCTCCCCAATTCATATATGGCATCCCAAGGGTGTAGTTTTCAGCCTTATTCTCTAAAGCAGAAATTCTACCACGAGACACCCATATTTACACATACCCATGCAGACACTAATTCAAAATCCTTGGACTTAGAAATTTTCCAAGTTCATTCCTTGAGGTACATAATAGAGCTGACCAAGGTTAAGATGTTACAATATTTCAATTTCAAAAAATATGACCAAACTCGTGGGGGGACTTTGATTAATGACTAAAGTAATAGTTAAGATTTCCTGGCTTCTTTTTTAATGTGCACCGTGTGTGTAGAGCCTAGGGAGCTCAAAAGAAGATGTCAGATCCACTAGGACTGAATCTACAGACAGTTGTAAGCCACCATGTGTGATGGAGGAGTGTCTATGTGTTACTTTCATTGGTTAATAAAGAAACTGCCTTGGCCCCTTTAATAGGACAGAAAATTAGGTAGGCAGAGTAGACAGAACAGAATTCCGGGAGAGAGAAGGCAGATGCTTCTGGCAGTCGCCATAGGCAGTCACCATGCTTCTCCTCTCCAAGACAGACACAGGTTAAGATCTCTTCTGGTAAGCAATCCACCTCGTGGTGCTACACAGATTACTAATTGTGGGTTAAAGCAAGATGTGAGAATCAACCAATAAGAGGCTGAAACTAATGGGTCAGACAGTGTTTAAAAGAATAGTTTCCGTGTAATTATTTCGGGTGTAAAGCTAGCTGGATGGCGGGACACAGCCCCGCTGCTCCTTCTACACATGTGGATGCAGGGAATTGGATTCAGATCTTCTACAAGAGCAATAAGTATTCTTTCCTGACTTTAATTCATCCTTATCTGACTGGCAAAAAGAAGTCACCTACATGAAAAATACATTTTAATAAAACTGTAATCAGTATTATTTGATATTCAAGAACATGCTATCCCAGCAGAGTATCTGATTGTATAATGTCTGCTGAAGCAGTCTGAGAAAGAGCAAGCGCCAGAACAGCTGTGTTCTCCAAAAGCATGCCCTAAGACTCTCCCCAAAAGGGCCTCCCTGACCCAGAAGGAAAGGAGCACCAGAGACCAAACTAAATCAGCATTACTTCTGCTCTCCTAGTGCACTGCTCTTAACCCTTACCCTTTTTGTCTTGTCATATTTTCCTATGATTTTTCCGCTCTGAAATCCAAACTAGTAGAACATTAGTAGAGTTAATCATGTATTGAGATCTTATTTCCTTAATGAAGATTGTAGTACTTAAAGCTTGTGTTAAATGGTATTTTTCTTTTATTTGTTTTAGGTAGGCAGGAAAAGACATTCCTCTCCCCTAAATAGGTATAGTATATTTTATATGTTAATACATTATCAATTATGTACTATATATTATACTGCATCATATTACATTACTATATTTAGTATGTTTTCTGATGATGTAAAATTAAAGCTCTGTTGCTAGTTTTTTATTTAATTTGTTTGTGACAAGGTCCTGTGTATCCCAGGCTGACCTCAGACTCAATGAGTTACCAAGGATTCTCCTGCCTCCACCTCCAGAATACAGGAATTATAGGTTTGTGCATCTAGATTAAAGCTCTGCTATTTTTCACCATGCATTCAGGGGTTATAAGGATCTGGGACTCGACTATCCTCACTGACGTAATTTTTGCTACGTATAATGCTAGCCAGGTAATCATTAGTTACCTAGTTGTTTGAGGTCTGAGTTCTTCTACAAGAATGCAGAGCTGGCAACAATAGTATTCCCCTCGAATCAGAGGGGAATTAGTAGAAAATGCACTGAAGACCACCGCAATGCATCAGCAAGTTTCCCTTTTCTATGTAATTGGCTCAGCCTCCTGTCATCTCTCCCCTCTTCCTGTACTCCTTTGTACATTAACCTGACCGGCCTCAGCCATAGTTTGAGGTGGATAATTACACCTAAATTGTCCCTGAAATCAAACTCATTCAACAAAAGAGGCTTATTTCTCCAAATCCATTCTTCCTATATTAACTTTAGAACTGAAAAATGTAAGACACATATCTTACTTTGATTCCCAATCATCTTAGCATAACTGACCTCTGCAACAGATAATAAGTGTTAAATTCTAGTCTTTAAATCAAAATAAATGCAGATTTATTTTTGTAAAACTAAATTCTCAATTTTAGCTCTTCTTTGGACACAAATAAAATGCAAATTATTAAACAGCTAAAATAGTTTGGAAATGATATTTTTTGTCTAACTAATTAACCCTTGCAATAAATGAATGGGAGGGTTAATTAGCTCTTCTAGTAGGCAAAAGAAAGAAAGCAATCAAGCAAACAAAAGCCAAGTCTTTGAGATTAAAGATACTCTTTTGCCATCTTGTGGTTTAATCCCCACACTGCAATGTGTTACACAGCTCTTCTCTATAACAGCTGGAATATATATATATATATATATATATATATATATATATATATATGTATATATATATCAGTTTTCAATATTTGCATGTGTATGTAAAGCTAATACTTAAAAATAATAGATGACTGCATTTTGCTTTCAAATGCCAGAAACCCAAATGTTAAGTCCCCACAAGCTTCTAAAACAAGAGGATGTTTCCTATACATTTGTTTATGTGTGAGGACACGTGGAACAGCTGCATTTGCAAAGGCTGAAAACTACATAGTTCTTCAGAATTCTATTTTTAAGCCAGTGCACTGCTCTGTTTTTACAAAAACAGTGTCACCCTTAGAGAATTCAGTCAGTACCAATTAGGTCATTTAACTTGAAGACAACAAGTTGCGGGTCTGTTCTCGGCACTGTTCTTTTATTAACTTTCCTTGTATTTGTCCAATTAGGCATTTCCATTATTTCCCTCATTCAAACTGCTGAGAAGAAGAGAGCCTGAAAGAAAGCTCACTGGCAGTCCTAGGCATCGGTGAGGAACATTAGTGCCGAGATAAATGGAAACTCAATTATTTAGTTCCTTGTGCATTTTAATTTCTATCACAGCCTTAAATTATAATCTTGCATAGGACATTTAAAACAAAAATGTTATGCTTTTCTATGGTTCCAAAAAGGACTACCAGAATTAACCTTAAAAACAAAAAATGGGGGGCTGGAGAGATGGCTCAGAGGTTAAGAGCATTGCCTGCTCTTCCAAAGGTCCTGAGTTCAATTCCCAGCAACCACATGGTGGCTCACAACCATCTGTAATGGGGTCTGGTACCCTCTTCTGGCCTGCAGGCATACACACAGACAGAATATTGTATACATAATAAATACATAAATATTAAAAAAAAACAAAAAATGGAACTCAGTTATAACAAGTCTATCATTTTTTAATGAAACCTAAGACTACAAAAACATCCATCCTCAAACAATGCTCAGCTTTTCTCAGAATGGCAGTATAAATGAGTGCACTAAAGACTTCCTAGTCACCCTCAGTTAACTGTATAGTAACACCTGGTTAGTTGTATATTATATCAGGTGTATAAGAACCAACTTCAAAACTGACTCCACTAGTAATTCCGCAGGTCATTCATTACCTTGAGCTGGCCTTAGGCAGGTGACTCTTGTGGTGTTCAGTGGATTCACGACACTGCCAGAGGCTGTCTGTTATGTCTGGAGCTAGCTGGGTTAGCTTGGCCTCAGTGAATTCATGATACCCTCCAGAAGCTGTCTGTTAGGTCTGAAGCTAGCTGGGTTAGCTTGGCCTCAGTAGAGCCAGCTTTTCTGTCCTCTGTGTGTGCTCTCATTCAGTGAATTAGATGGGTTTTTTCTCATGCACAGAAGCAAGTTTCCATATTAAGGCCTGTGGTGGTTTGAAAAATGGTCATCAAAAGGAGTGGCACTATTAGGAGGTGTGGCTTTATTGGAATGGATGTGACCTTGTTGGAGGAAGTGTCACTATGGAGGTTCACTTTGAGGTCTCTTTAGCTCAAGCTACACTCAGTGTTGTAAAATTCCCTGCTGTCTGCAGATCAAGATGTAGGACTCTCAGCTCCAGCTTTTCCTCCAGCACCATGACTAGCCTGCATGCCACCATGTTTTCCCACCATGATGATAATGAACTAAGCCTCTGAACTGTAAACCACCTTGATTAAATGTTTTTTTTCATAAAATTTTCTGTGGTCATCGTGTCTCTTTATAGCAATAAAAAACATAAGACAAGGCCTCACTTGGAACTAGTCTGAGACGTATTCAAGGATTTGATGCCTCAGCTCAAACTGGCATACTGTCATTCTAATGCATTCTATCAGCAGCAGTGATGGCCCGTGATCTAGAACTAGCTATCTGCGGTGATTGTCTGTGATCTAGAACTAGCTATCTGCAGTGATGGCCCGTGACTTAGAACTAGCTATCTGCAGTGATTGCCCGTGACCTAGAACTAGCTATCTACATGATTGCCTGTGATCTAGAACTAGCTATCCATAATGATGGCCTGTGATCTAGAACTAGCTATCTGTAATGATGGCCTTTGACCTAGAACTAGCTATCTACAGTGATTTGCCTGTTATCTAGAACTAGCTATCTACAGTGATTGCCCGTGACCTAGAACTAGCTATCTGCAGTGATTTGCCTGTGATCTAGAACTAGCTATCCATAATGATGGCCTGTGATCTAGAACTAGCTATCTGCAGAGATGGCCTGTGACCTAGTACTAGTTATAGTGATGGCCTGTGACCTAGAACTAGCTAACTGCAGCACAGATTTATTTATTCATCTCCATAAATTAAAGCAATGGGTTAAGTGATCTGAAAGGAATTCCTGTCAGCCCTTATAAAACAGAAACATGGCGAGTGTGGAGTTCCCTGGGTTTACCATATAATTGCTGTGCCAAATGTTCATTTATCCTCCCACTATCTTTGCCTCTCGCTCTTCTAGGAGAAAAAAAAAAGCCTTCCAAAAATACAATGCTGAATGGCCTTAATCCAGTTGGGCTAAGAATACTTGCAGTGTAAATGGGATTGTTCAATATGCTAACATTTGTGGTGAGTGACAACTTGTTTAACATGACAGATGCGTCAAGACAAGGCTGCCAAGAGTGGCCTGGATATGAGACGAGGGACAAGCAGAATGACAGAAACAGGAAAGAATCAAGGTTGATGATGACACAAATGTGATAGTGTCCTGAAGAAGGTAGATACAAGTTTTAGATAAAACAGCAATATTCAGGGATCTGTGGTTTGACAAGGTGTGAAAGCCAAAGTTTGGAATTGGAGGATGGAAAAGGGCCCAGGGGAGGAGTGTGGGAGTACAGGCCCAAAATGGGAGAAACTCGGAGAGAAATCCAGGAAACAAATCACAAGAGCGTCTTGGTGCTTTTCTGTCTCCGCATAGAATACAGCAGGTTGAGTAATCCAAAAAACAAAGCAAAAAAAAAAAAAACAAAAAAAAAACAAAAAAAACCCACAACATTATTTGTCCCACAGATCTGGGTGCTAGAAGATCCGAAATCAGTGGCCCACATATAGTGGGGCCCCATTTGTTCTATCACAAGACGGCAGTATCCACACGGGTGAGAAAGAGCACTCATACCAGGCTCTTCCATAGGTACATTCACTTACTTCTGAGGTAAAGCCCTCCTGACCTCAAACCTGCAATTAGGCCTCACCTCCCATGACTGTGTTAGAATTATGCTTCTAATTCAAACCTTAGGGTAGAGATGTGAGTTCAAACCTTAGCAAGAATCAGTACTCAGTTCAACTCAATAAATTCAACTAATGTACATTAAGATCCTATTTATGTAGACTATTGTCTCCACAGCTGTGCTGCCTAGTTTTTTTTTGTTTGTTTTGTTTTGTTTTGTTTTGTTTTGTTTTGGTTTTCGAGACAGGGTTTCTCTGCAGCTTTTTTTAGAGCCTGTCCTGGAACTAGCTCTTGTAGACTAGGCTGGCCTCGAACTCACAGAGATCCACCTGCCTCTGCCTCCCGAGTGCTGGGATTAAAGGTGTGCGCCACCACCGCCCGGCTGTGCTGCCTAGTTTTTATGTCAACTGGACAGACTATAGTCATTTGGGAAGGATTCTCAAATGAGAAAATGTCTCCATAAGATTGGCCTGTAGTCAAGTCTGTAATATATTTTTTTAAAAAAATAACTGATTGATGTGGGAATGTTGGTGGTATTTTTTGTTGTTCTTTGGGTTTTTTTTTTTTGGGGGGGGGAGTCTGCCACCCAACTTCCAGATAAATCACACACACAGAGAGGGAGGGTTATTATTACTTTTAGATGTCTAGCCTTAGCTTGGCTTATTTCTAGCCAGCTTTTCTTAACTTATCCCATCTACCCTTTGCCTCTGGGCTATTTCCTTTTCTTACTCCTGTGTATCTTTCTTTCACTCCTACTCTGTGGCTCGCTGGGTGGCTGGCCTCTGACATCCTCCTCTCCTTGTTCTCTCTTGTTCCTTCTCCCTCCTTTTCTTGTTTCTTCCTCTCTTCCCAGATTTCTCCTTTTTATTCTCTCTGCCTTACAGCCCCACCTATCCTTTCTCCTGCCTTGATATTAGCTATTCAGCTCTTTATTAGACCATCAAATGTTTTAGACAGGCAAAGTAACACGGCTTCACAAAGTTGAACAAATACAACATGAAAGAATGCAACACATCTTTGCATCACTAAAGCAAATGTTCACTAGCATAAACAAAGGTAATACCTTAAAATAACTTTCCACAACATGGGAATAGTCCAACCTATGGTAGGTAATGCTCCACATGGGCCAGTACTTCTGGGTGCTACAAGAAAATGGGTTGAATGGAGATGGAAGAGTGGATGGGGAGGAGGTAGATGTGAGTCGGGAGCAGCAATGGAAGAAGAGGGAGGGGAAACTGGTCAGTATGTAAAATAAATGAAAAATGTTAAATAAAATAAAAAAAACGAAAATGGGCTGAGCCTGGCAGTGGTGGCACATGCCTTTAATCCTTTCATCAGGAGGCAGAAGCAGACAGATCTCTGAGTTTTAAGCCAGCCTGGTTTACAGAGAGAATTCCAGGACAGCCAGAGCTACACAGAGAAACCCTGTCTCAAAAAAAAAAGGGGGGGGGGAGGAAAGGAAAAAGAAAAGAAAAATGGGCTGAGCAAGAGGTGACAAGTCAAGCCAGTAAGCAACACTCAGTGGCTCCCGCTTCGGTTCTTTCCAGGTTCTGGCCTTACTTGAGTTCCTGCTTTTACTTCCCTCAGTAATTGAATGTTACCTGGAAGTGTGATGTAGAATAACCCTTTTCTCCTCGTGCTGCTTGTTTATGGTATTGTATCACAGAACAGAAATAAATCCTAAGAGAACAGTCAAAGAAAAAAAATTGAAATTTTTGGAGCCATGAAGCATTTTAGAAAGAGAAAAGACAGCCATAAACAACAGAAATAAATTAGAAATTGCTTGGTGTTGTAGGAATAAAGCGGGAAAGTGCTCTTGAATGTGGTCAGGAAGGTTGCAGGTTTGAAAGATTAGTCATGGAAGTTCTCATGTAAGAAGTGCCCACTGAGCACAGACTAAAAGGATACAAAGGCTCATCTCTAACATTTGAGTTTGGTCAAACAGAACAGTCAGACAAGAACAAAATCAAGGTAGATAGGTAGAATGGCCAGCCCCCAGGAAATGTAGCACTTAATGGGAGTCCACAAAGATGACCCCAGCTAGGACCCTGAGCAACTGTGGAGAGGGTGCCTGAACTGGCCTTGCCCTATGGTCAGATTGATGACTATCTTAGTTAGGCATCATCATGGAACCTTCATCCAGCAACCGAGGGGAGCATATGCAGATAGCCACAGCAGAGCACTGGGCTGAGCTCCCAAAGACCAGGCAAAGAGAGGGAAGAGATATTATGAGCAGAGGGGCCAGGACCATGGTGGGGACGCCTGATGTAGGTGGGTCTTCTGTTTGTGTTGATTTCATTGGTTAATAAAGAAACTGCCTTGGCTCATTTAATAGGCCAGCCCTTAGGTGGGTGGAGTAGACAGAGCAGGAAGAAGGAAGTGAAGTAGATGGCTCAGTCAGGTGCCATGCCTCTCCTCAGTGAGACAGATGCGATGAAGCTCCAGCCCAAGATGAACATACGCTAGAATCTTCCCGGTAAGGCACCACTTCGTGGTGCTACACAGATTATTAGATATGGGTTAATTAAGATGTAAGAGGCTGAAACTAATGGGCCAGGCAGTGTTTAAAAGAATACAATTTGTGTGTTGTTATTTCGGGTGTAAAGCTAGCCATGCGGGAGCAGGGCAGGATGAAAAACAGGCCTGCCCGCAGCTCCTCATTTCTACAGACGCCCAATGAAACAGCTTACCTGACCCAATGGGAGCTCACCAACTCTGGCCTGACCATGAGGGAGCCAGCATGGGACCCATAGAACCGAAATGGGCCATCTGAATGTGAGTGACAGTTGTGGCTGGGACAGACTGTGGGGTCATTGGCGGTAAAACCAGGATTTACCCCTATTGCTTCTACAAGGTGGGGAGGGCCTTGATCCTGCCTCAAAGCAATGAGCTAGACTTTGATGACTTTCCATGAGGTGGAGGGAGCATGAGGAGGGGAGGGAGTGGGAACTGGGATTTGTGGATGCTTGCCTAAAGCAGTCTTGACAGTATGAGTGACGTTGCACTGCAGCTGGGGACCTGAATGTGCCTGGCTCTGAATTTTATGCCCTGGCAATCTTTTGGATCATGGAATATCCTGTTCTAAAAGAACATAAACAGACTCAATTCCTCCAGATAGTTAGCTTAGGGTCCAAAATTCTTGGTAGACTTTAGTATCTCTGACAACTATAAGAGAGAGGGTGGAGAACTAGGTCCACTCAAGCTAATTTGCTTTCTTAGAGTAACCAGATTACACAGGTGGCTACTGAGGAGAGATGCTGGATGCTGAGAAGTACGCACACAAAGTTTAGGACGTGAAAATAAGCCAGTGTGGCTTCAATGGAAATGGGGGCAAAAATAAGAGGTCTGATTTTAGGCCATATGAGAAGTCACTTTAAGGATTTGCAGCTTTTATTCAGGGCATCACAGAAAGGTAAGATGTGCCCTAGAACTATGTAGCCAAGGATGACCTTAAACTTCTAATTCTCCTGCCTCTACCTCTGACGTGCTGGAATTACCAATATATGCCACCAAGTTTGGTTTTATGTGGTGCTAAGGATTAAACTCAGGACTTTTTCCAGGCTAAGCTAGTACTCTACCAGATGAGCCATCCCACCAGCACATACTAACCTTTACTGAGCATAGTTCACCAGTTCTATCTAAACACGGTCTCTTCACTCTATTTTCCTTCTGATTATAACCATTTCTTTTTAATAGCCGCAACAACAAAATCCTATGTATAATTCTAAATAACAGTGGCAGGTATCACATACCTATCCTATGTATATATACATACATACTATATACATATATGTAAATATACACAAAGAATATATTTATATATGGAAAAATTTCATTTCATGCACAGTAAATATAAGATGCATAGCAGAAATATGAATTTTACATGTGGAGACCTTGCATTTTTAAGAACACTAAAGATGTGGAGATGTTCTTGTGCTGGATATAGTGGTGTGTGCCTAAAATTCCTCAAGAGGCTGAAGAAGGAAGACTAAGAGTTCAAGACCAGGCTTGGTTATATAGGAAGACACTATTTCAAATAACTGGTGTTTATGTATGAATGTGTCTGCTTCATAGTGTGAGAGTTTAAATGGAATTGGACCCCCAGAAGTTCATAGAGTGAAACTGCTAGGAGGTGTGGCTTTGTTGAAGTAGGTGTGGCCTTACTGGAGGAAGTGTTACATGGTGAAGACAGGCTTTGAAGTCTCATATATGCTCAAGCCTTACTCAGTAGTTCAGATTACTTCCTGTTGTCTGCCGATCAAGATACAGGACTGACTCACAGCTCCAGCGTCATGTCTGCCTGTATGCTACCACTAAATGTTTTCCTTTATAAGAGTTGCCATGATCATGGTCTCTTCACAGCAATAGAAACCCTTAAACACATAGGAAATCTCTTTAACTAATCTAAGTTGTCCTTCCAAATCATACACTAGTTCTCCAAGGTCCAGAAAGGTATTTGAAGACATAAATTGTCAGTTAGGCATACCCAAGTATGTGGTCTTTCTTTAAAATTTCTAGTTTCAGTTGGTGTTACATTTTTGAATGGTCCAAGAATAAGAATATAAAAATGTAGCTTCCAAAAATAAGAATGTAGAAATAAAAAAATATAAAGTTATAAGCCTAGGAGAATGAGAACAGATTGTCAGCAGCTTTCTCGGAAGCTTAAGGATTAACTATTAACAGTGGTTTATTCTGCTTTACAACCCATAGCTCTATTTACAAGGCCGAAGCATCTCTCTGTATACTAAGATCCTTGATTAACACTGATATGAGCTGCGTTAAGTTTTAGGAGACAGATATGTGACCTTTGGGTTACTCATTATCCCTGCCAAGTGAAACTGGCAGCATCAAAGGGGAGGGCACAGGGCTTCAGTAAACAGCACCTGGAAGTACCAAGGAAGACAATAGATAGGTACAAACACTAGTTTAACTGAAAAACTCTGTTATTGAAGATTGTAAAGTAAGGTAATCTGTATCTGAGTTTTACCTCAAGAATGTAAAAATTCCTTTGTTCAGACCTAATGCCTGGTGTCCCTAGTATAAGGTGGGTTCAGAAACCAGCCTTTGCCAGACTTACAAAATCCATCTCTGGCTGTGGTCTCAGCTAGCTGATAAACTTTTTGTGCCCCATGGAAACTTTTTATTTTATTTTTTTCTGGATTCTGATTTCTGGAATAAAGTTTGCTTCTGGTTCATTAGACTTTGCTGGTCTGTCCCATCTTTTTATGAGCCGCTGGGACCCAACAACTTTCAACTTTTTTCTTTCTTAAATTAAGTCGCAGCAGGGGAATCTAGATAATCTCTGTTTGGGTAGATGCTCCACCCCAAACCCCCTCCCCTGGAGCTGCCTCAGTACAGACTCTGCCCAGGAGAAAGTGTCACTGATGGCTCAATTGCCAAGGGCATTAAAAGCCTCCACCTTGTGGTTTCCTCAGTTTCCCCTGGGGCCACAAAGGAAAGCTTTGCTCAGAATAAACCGGGTCTGTTAATTTGGTTTGACTGGTTTATTACATCAGCAGTGGCAGATTCTCATTAAGCAGGATTTTAAACTTCATCTCAACTGGCACAACCTGTGCTGTTTGACCAACTGCCTCTCAGAGAAATGAATGATTCTCCAGACAGACAAGCTATTTGACTCTTACTCTTCTACAGTGATGGATGCATGTTTTCTAAGCAGTTAACAAAAAGCTTACCGCAGACAAACTTTAAAGCATGTCACTAAAACACTTCAGGGCCTATTTCCAATGTTACTATAATTTCATGGTCACAAAGTGGCTATCTTGTGAACATGCACATCACACGCATGACTTCTAATCTTAAGGCAATAGTTACCATCTCCTTAAAAAGAGAAAAAAGAAAAAAAGCATAATATTGGTTCTCATGTCTTCTACACTGAACCAAAGAGTGGAGGGTTTGAAAACTGAGAATCTTATCTCCTGTAAAATATTATCCTCATTAGCCTTAACTCAGAACTAGTGCTTCATTGTTATGCTGGGATGTAGCTCAATTAGTACAGGGTTTAACTAGTATGCATGAAATTGAGTTCAATCCTGTGATGAAACACCATGACCAAAGCAACTTGGGGAGGAAGGGGTATATTTTGCTCACATTTCCATAGAACATTTCATCACCAAAGGCAGTGAGGGCAGGAACTCATGCAGTGCAGTAAGCTGGAGGCAGGAGCTGATGCAGAGGCCATGGAGAAGTGTTGCCTACTGGCTTGTTCAACCTACTTTCCTATAGAGCCAGGACTACCTGGCCACCCACGGTGGGTTGTGCCCTCCCCATCAATCACTAGTTAAGTAAATGCCCTACGTACAGACTTGCCTACAGCCGCATCTTATAGAGGCATTTTCTTCACTGAACCTCTCTCCTCTCAAATGACCTTTGCTTATGTCAAGTTGACATAAAACTATCCAGCACTTGTCAACTGGACACAAACACATCACTGTAAAGGCACAGCCTTTCCTTTCTAATCTATTTTATTCCCAAGAACTCTCATTAAATATATAACTTTAAAAGTTTTAAAGTCAATACAAATTCAAACACATTAAAAATGCAGTATCTTTAAAATATCCAATCCATTTAAAATTCAAAAAAGTTCAAAATCTTTCAGCCATGAGTTCCCATAAAAATAAAAATACAGTTAAATACTTTCTTAAAGAGGGAAGAACCAGGGCAAAGTCACAATCTTAAGTAAGACCAAACTGCAACAGTATAAATAACCCAATGTCCAATTATCTGGGACTCACTAACAATCTCCTGGGCTTCTCCAAGGAGCTTGGTCAATTCTCCAGCTCTGTCCTCTGCAGCAAACACAGTTTGTCTTCTGGGCTCTAGCTGGCTCCAGTACGCTGCCCAAAGTCCCATCCTTCCACAATCCTCCCCAAAACACGGGTCTGTCACAGCAGCACCCATACCAATATGCTGCTATACCAACTTGTCTTCGTTAGGGTTGCTACTGCTGTGATGAAACGCCATGACCAAAAGCAACTTGGGGGAAGAGGCTTTATTTTCCTCACAGTTCCATATAACAGTTCATCATCAAAAACAGTGAGGAGCTAATATAGAAGTCATAGATGTTTACTGCTTACTGGCTTGTTCCATTTTTATAGAACCTAGACTATCAGTCCAGGGATAACACCACCCCTAGTGGGCTGTGCTCTTCCCCATCAATCACTAATTAAGAAAATGCCCTACAGCCTTGCCTATGGCCCCATCTTATGGAGGCATTTTCTTAGTTGAGGTTCCCTTCTTTCTTAATTAGGGTTTCTATTGCTGTGAGAAGACACCATGACTAAGAAAACTCTTATAAAGGACAACATTAAATTGGGGTGTCTTGCTTACAATTCAGAGGCTTAGTACATTGTTGTCATGACGGGAAGCAAGGCAGCATTCAGGGAGACATGGTGCTAGAGAAGGAGCTGAGGGCTCTTACATCTTGAGAGGCAGGCAACAGGAAGTGGTCTAAGACAATGAGCATTGCTTGAAAATATAGGAGACCTCAAAACCCACCCACATAGTGACACACTTCCTTCAACAAGCCACACCCACTCCAAAAAGACCACACCCAATAGAACCACTCCTTATGGGTCAATCATTCAAGCACATAAGTCTATGGGGGATACCTTTTTCAAACCATCACACCTGCTCTCAGATGATTTTATTCAGAACAATTCCCTAGCACTACATAACACCAGGTATGGTGGCACAAACTTATAGAAGTAACCATAACATCAAATTTTCACAGTCGCAACTTCCCTGCATAAAGCTACCTTATATGGAAGGTACTATCTCAAAGCAGACATCTGTCATGGCTCCTACAGAATGTCCTCTCACTTGCTGTTAATGTTCCATGACATAGTGGCTGTGCTGCAGACATATTAATTTGGGTTAAGCACCACAGTCAGTTCTTTCCCTCATGTTGAATAGTTAGTGGGTTTCAATAGTTTTCATTGGCTACAAGAAAAGAAATTTGTTTGATGAGGGATGAAAGCTACACTTACTTGAGAGTATTGAGAAGAGAAACAATCCAGGTGTAGGAAATGTAGTGGTAGCAGTAGTTTCTCCTCTCGGGTCCTTGACCTCACCAAGTACAGACAAAGGGTTAGGTTTACTGTTTCAGTCATGAATTCTACCTACTGAATGAGCAGGCCTTCAGTTCAATTAAGTGGTTGTTGGCTCTCCTCAGGATACAGGTGCCATTACTGAAGTACTATGCCATGCTGGTTACGGTTGTGATTTGTAGGCATTGCAGCTAGGTAGGACTTCTGATTGATTACATTTCTCCCTTGGCAACTTGCATAGCTCCTCTTGGTACTATAAGAGCTAGTCTTCAGGCAAGGATTCTACATCAGTTCCAGCTTCATTTCTCCGAGTCTTGTGTCTGAAATGTGTGGAGTCTTCAGCAACAGATTCTTACCTTCAATGTACTTATTTCTCAGACTTGCACTTCTCATCTCCCATCTCCACAAGATGGATACATAAGCAAAAGCTACTCCAGGATTGCAAAGGAAAAAGCCAAATTTTTAGGCAAATAACCAAATTCAGTCAGACTATTAAAAGAACAATCTGGGCCTAGACAATTCCTGACTTCATGCTGGTGAGGTGTGTGTTTATCACCATGCAAGGATACTGGATCATTACTCACTGCCCCATGCAATCATTCAGTATATTACTGAACCTTGGGCTAAGTGCAGAAGTAATCTGCATGGCCGATGGTGGTGGAACTATTTGGGAAAAATTAGGAGGTGTGGCCTTTTTGGAGAAGGTGTGTTACTGGGTGTTGGCCCAGAGATTTCAAAAGCACATGGAATTTTCAGTTAGCTCTCTCTGCCTTATGTTTATGGATCTAGACCTAAGCTCACCCTGTACGATAGCCACAAATAAAAACCTTCCTACATAAGATGCATTGGTCTTATCACATTAACAGAAAAGAAACTAAGACATTGATTAAGAGGTAAAGACTGAAGTGTTTAAGGTACAAGACAAGGAAAGCCAAAGATAGTAAACAAATCAAATAGTAGAAAGAAGAGTGAGTCCCTTCTATAGAAGTGAGCATTGGCCTGATGAACTCATACTTCAAGTCTCAAAATACTGAGGCAAAAAATACATAAAACAAATTTCCATTGTTTTAAATCACTTTGTTACAGCAGCCCATGGAAATTAATTCAGCTCATTTACTACAGTTTTCTGTTCGATTATTTAATGACCAGTGATTTAAAATTTATATTTGGAACCAACTATTAGACATATTAATCAGTTCTTTTATAGCAAACGTTATATTGTGGGAAAACAGTGATTTTGTTCTTTCAATATTATTAAAACAATCCAGCAAAATGGTAATCACTAAAGGTAGTATGCACATTCATGCAAAATTATGAAATGTTTACACAGGAGTATGAAATAATTATCTAATTCAAGTTTACTCAAAACTAAATAAAAGTTTTATTTTAAAATAATCATAGTTACAAAAATTTACAATAAACAACCATTTTATACATGTATGCACCTTTCATCTCTTTATTTGAGTAAAAAGAAGACAACTTTCCACATTCAAGAGGTTTTTAATGTTGTAATGATTACCTAAAAGTAAAGTAACAAGAAAATACAATTATTTCAAGTAACAAAAAGATATATTTTTCCATAAGAATTATTTCTTTTGAAGTATTTCTTCACCACTTAACACATACGATATATAATATGAAATAAAAAAAAATTATCTACCTTAAAGTAACTTATTTAATTTTAATTGTACAAATCCAAAGACACAAAAATGAATCACCACCTATTGATTCAGAGAGGACATTAAAGAATAGAAATTTCCCATCAACTTCTAACAAAAGCAGATAAATTAAAAATGTATACAAGAAGAGAAAACCATTCTGAAATCAGTCTTTAAATGATCTTTAGAAATGCTGTAAGTTCCTATAAAGAAGACACATACATACATGCACTGGTCAGAATAAAAGGTGAGCTCTTTTATAAAATAATTTTAAAGGCAAATGCTGCTCTAGATGGATAGTGTCATATATGACAGGTTTACTTGCATTAAATATTATTACTGTGACTTTCTCTGTCTTTCTAATTTCAATTAGAGATTGGTATCCATTAAAACTACTAGACTTACAAGCAACTCCACAACAGTGCTAGTGCACAGCAAGTACAGGGCTAGGACGGGGATACACTCACTGAGCACTTGCCCAGCAGTAAGAAAAGGACTTCAGTTCAATTCGCAGAACCACAAGATGAAAGTATATAAATATAGCTACTATTCCCTTCATCACAATGTGAGCTTTGTAAATGTGAAGAGTTTTATCTCTTTTCATTCATTTATCCCAAACTTAAAAAACAATACTTGGTATCACATTACACTGTTATTCATATTTACTGAAGGAAGGAATAAGCAAGCAAATAAATTAAAATACCTAGTACTGATGGCCTATAATCTTTTAATAGTACACTGGTCTGTATAGTTAAAACTAAAAAGAGCTATATAAGGTCATAGGAAATAACATCACTTATAGCTTGGGAGGCAACACAACTTTTACTTAATATTTTTATTATTTAGCAATAAACATGTTTAAATTTCATATATCAAAACACTATAAATACTTACTTAATGATAAAATAAAAGGAAAATATGTACCAAACTGTTTTGGCATCAATAACACGATGACTAATGTAGCTTCCATATTCATGGAACTATACACTAGCAACTACAAAGTCATTGTAACAAAATGAATCAAAATGCTTTAGTTGTTCTTACCTGAAGGAACATAGAACGAATCACCAGTACTTATCATATATGCTGTTTCATGTAAGGTACATAAAAGGTCACCGAAGTTAACATAAAAAACCTATAGAATTAAAAAAAGAAATCTCAGTTCAAATTGAACCACAATTATGCTACAGAAATCCTTAAATGAAATGCAGCATGAAAAAATAATGTCTCCTCATGGATGTCTGTATTCTAATCTCCAGAACCTGGAAATACATCCTATGTAACAAAAGAACCTTGAGATGGGGAGTAAGCCTTAATTTCAACTGAACCAAATCTAAACACACAAACCCTCAAAGATGAACTCGCCCACACCACCCAGAGATCCCCATACAAACACATCCAAGACACACACACACACACACACACACACACACACACACACGAGAGAGAGAGAGAGAGAGAGAGAGAGAGAGAGAGAGAGAGAGAGAGAGAGAGAAGAAAATGAGGCAGAAAGAGCAATTTTAAACAAGGTTTTTGTACTCTTGCTGGTGGTAAAGAGTAGAAGGCCCAAGTCAAGGAACATGCTATTTGTAAAAGCTGCCAACCTACAGAGAATAAATGAAAACTTAAGTTCTATAGTCACATGGGAACTGAATTCTCTCAACAATATCAATAAATCTGGGAGGAAATAAACAGATTCATCCTTAGAAACGGAAGCAAACCTGTCAATATCTTAATTCCGAACCCTTGATACTCTGAATAAACTATACAGCCAAGTCTGCCAGATGTATAACTAGGCAAAATAAGATAATCAAAGGTCACTACTTTAAGCCACTAGTACATTGTATTTTGTTAGATCAATAACAGAAAACTAATATGAACTCAATTTTGTTCATTCAATGTCATGAAAATTCAGTACTTAAGCTTACAAGTAAACTTTACTAAAAAAGAAAAATGTTATACATGCTCTTTCAAAGATTACATGTTTTTTGAATAACACACTTCTCAACAGGAATGATGAACCACAGATAAGAAGCCAAATCTGTAGGAGACTGCTCTTTCATTTCTCAACCACTCAGGCCCAAATAATCATGTAGAAACTGTATTAATTTCTACTTAATAGTTATTGCAACACTGCTTAGCCAAAAGCTTAGGCATATTCCTGGCTGACTCTTATATCTTAAATTAACCCATTTCTATTTATCTGTGTACTGCCACGAGGACTTACTGGAAAGGTTCTGGGTCCTTCTCCTTTGGCAGCTACATGGAGTCTCCTAGACTCTGCCTGCCCGCCCTCTCTCTCTCTCTCTCTCTCTCTCTCTCTCTCTCTCTCTCTCTCTCTCTCTCTCTCTCTCTCTCTCTCTCTCCATATATATATATTCCAGCCTGGCTATATTCTGCCCTACCACAGGTCAAAGCAGCTTTATTCATCAACCAATAAAAGCAACACATATACAGGACATCCACATCACAAATCCATCTTGTGGGTGTGGGGGATGACATGACAAAACAAAAAGCCCATCTCACATATTTTCACATCAAGAATAAGAAATAGGATAAATTTACTTTTCAATTACATTGGCTTCAAATTCAAAGATGGCCAGCTTCCCAATTTATTTATATGTAGATGGTTATCTATTTTGAAGACCACAAAAATAAACATAAAGTATCCAAATTTTATGATGTGCCTATTGTTAGGTTTATCATCAAATTTTGTACTTTGAAGTCTTATTCCCAATTTGATGGTATTATTGTGGAGCCATCATGAAAGAAATTAATGCCCTTAAAATTACACCAGAATATTCTCTCCCTTTCTGTCTGTACCCTTCCTCCCTCTACTCCCCTCCCGTCTGCTTGCCTCTTCCCCTTCCCTTCTTCCCCCACATCTCTCCTCCATGTAAATCAGGAAGTATGCTTTCAACAAACACATCTCAGCCTCTAAAACTGAGAAATAAATGTTCATTTTTGGAGACACTAAATCTATAGTATTATTATTAATCTAAGGCACCCTTCAAGAATATTTTAAAAGTGTGAGGCACAGAGGTTAGATAAGCTTCAAAACTCAATGAAATGACAGAACTGGGATTAGGATTGTGCACTCCAACGCCACAACTCACATTCCCAACCTCTATGAAAGGATAGCTCTCTAAATGGAGAAATGTTCCTCCAATTTTTTTTGAGGAACTAGAAAAAAAAATTGTAATTCTTATATCATCTAAAGATCTGCCTCAAGTAGAAAAGGTGAATGTAGAAAGTAATGCATATATTTCTAGATCATTTTCCTTATCTGATCAGCTTAGCTCTCTAAGCACACCTCTTCTCATTTTTGCCATTTAATTAAGATAATTTTTAATTAAATGAGAAACAGCTCTACATAAAAATCAAATGAGAACATTCAAATAGAGTGACAAACTAATCAATAGGGAAATAGGAGTTACAAGCTATCACATTACCCCACAAAGAATGAATATTATCAAAAAAACTAAAGATAAAAAATGCTGGTAAGGATACGGAGAGAATTGAATGTTTCTATTCTATTGGTGGAAATGTAACTCAGTGCATGCCTTATGGAAAACCCCACACAGATATCTCAAAAATTAAACCACAACTATAATATGACCTAGCAATCCCTCTAATGAATATATATGCAAAGAAAAAAAGGAGTCTATCGAAGCCTGAGGCTCTCATGTCTACAAAAACCTAACACTAGAAATAACCTAAGTGCACACTGCCCAATAAGCAGATACAAAATGTGATACATATGCAGGATGGAATAATATTTCATAAAATAAAAAAGTATTATTGTTTGTGACATTAAATAAGACTAGAGATCTTTATGCTAAGTAAAATAAACCACCAATGAGAAAAGATACTCCTGTAATATAAAAAAGTTAACCCAATGGGTACTAAGTTACAGGTCGAGAGACAGAAGCAAAAAGCTCTGACACACAATAAAGCTATAACAGAAAAGAATACTCTGTACATTTTTAAAGCAGTAAGAAACATCTTATCTATTTTTTTGAGATTATAATTACAACATTTTTCCCTTCCCTGTCCATACTTCAAACCTTCCCATATACCCCTCCTGCTCTCTTTCACATTCATGTTATTTGTTATTACATGTACACATGTACATCTATGTACACATACATTCCTACATAAGCCTGCTCAGTCTGTATGTTACTTGTTATGTCTTTAGGGCTGACCATTTGGTATTGGAGAACCAAATGCTGTGCTCTTCCCTGGAGAAGTCTATTTCTTGTGCTCTCAGAATTCCTAAGTTGCCTTTAATTCTTTGTATAGGACTAAGACCTCATGGACCGTCCCCTATCCATTTTTACCACGAAGAAATGATAAAACTTCAAAAAATAGGTATATTTAACTTGATTTAAATAGTTTACAAAATGTATCACACATGCATCAATATATCACAAAATATCACAAAATATCTCTATGTATTGCTTTTTAACTCTGCTGAAAAACAATAAAAATTAAACTAAATAAGCATGATTCAAATATATTCTAAAACACATTTTTGAAGGGCTGGAGATGGTTCAGGTAGTAAATAGAAGCATGAGGACCTGAATTCAGATCCCTAGTACCACAGTAAAACAAAACAAAACAAAGGAAACAGGTAGCATAGTACATGCCTATAACACCAGTACTTGGGTGATGAAGACAGGCGATCCGAGGGTATCATCACCCAGCCAGGCCAGCCAATTGGTAAGCTTAAGGTTGAGTAAAAACTTTATTTCAAAGAATAAAGTAGAAAAGCAACTACTATCAACTCCTGATTTCTATGTGTATACATATATCTACCCATACACATGCACCCAACACCAACACACAAGCACATTCACACACAAAAAAAGAATTTGATACATACAAACATAGAACAAAAGGGCAAAGCTGCCTGTCCAATATAGTCTCTTTCCTTCATTACTTAATATTTGAGAAGAAAGCCTAGCATCGATAATTTAAAAGCAGTACTGTGTACTAAAAGATTAAGTCCTTTATAAAGATATATATATAACCACAATACTGTCATCACTAAAATTAACATTCAAAAATCCACTTATGTTTTCAACATATTTTTAAGGGTTTTTTTGTTTGGTTTGGTTTTGAGACTAGGGTACACACACAATAGAGGTACACACAGTTACTGATCAGACCTTTCAGTTAATAGCTGTGGTCTCAATCAAGGCTGATTGTTCTCCTTAGGATAAAACAGTTTCTGAAAATGTAACTGTCACCGCCTAGTGTGGTACCGATAGAGAGAAACCAGGGAAGTTGCTAAATGCCCATCTATATATAGAATAGTTCCCTGCTACAATAAAGACAATCACCTAGGGAAAAACGTTAACCATGCCATGCTGTGAAGCCCTGACATAGAGTTTTTACCTGGTCCTCTCTCTCTTTTCAATTCCTATTGCTCTCATATACAATACATTAAGTAACTGATCATAAAATCTTCATACAGCAGGACTTTGTTTATTATATTCACTTTCCGCTCTCTTTCATTCCCTGTGAACTAGTAGTTTGATCTAAAGACCTATGATTCTATGTTATTTTCTTCCAGTTTCTATGTATTTTAAAAACATTAAGCCTACTTACAACTCTATTTTTCTATCAGGAAATACATGTCTAGCTATGCTCCTTACTGATGCTCGGGGCCCACATTAGTTTATCAAGGACACAAAATGGTGATTATTTCAAGCGCAGCATTCCATGTTCACTCAGTACCTAAGCATTCCTAACAAGAAATTCTCACCTACTGTCGGCCTACCTCACTTCAGACTTTGTATGGGAAAAGGCGAATAAAGGATTGATTTTCGCCCCCCTTGGCTTGACTATCAGCTGGGAACATGATGAGCAGCTTCCAAAAAGCCTCCAGAATTAACACATTAAGTTTTCTTTTGGAGGCTATCTAACAGTGATGGACTCAGACAGAAATGAAGGACATCAATCCAAAGAGTGTTCTTTCATCTTTGGCCAGTGGGAGAGCATCTTTAAGCTGGATGCTGAGACGTTATTACCGAATAACGTCCTGCTCATCTCTGATAGTCTTCCATCACGTATGCCATGATAAAAACATCCAAAACCTAAATGAAGGCCCAAATTGGGCATTTCCCACAAGAAATGGAGAAATAGTTAATGTGAGTTGATATTTTGTTTGTTTGTTTTAGTTCTGGATTATTTATTTATAATGTTTAAACTGTATTTCCAGATCTTTTAAGAAGAGAAAAAATAAAAAAATTCTGACTTTAACATTCCTACAAGTTGAGTACATTTTCATGTTTTGCTGTGTTCTTCACATCGTTTTTTATCTAACATTTATTTCATTTTATTTGGAGGAGGCAGTCTACAGGCCACAGTCCACCGTAGGAGCTGCAGAAACCAGCTCTCTCCTTCCCAAAGCTGCCAAGCTTGGCAGCAGATGCCTTTACTCACTGAATCATCCTGATGGCCCTCCTTACCTTTCCTTCTTCCTATCTTAAGTGCCTTTCTGCTTTTTAGGAAAGATCCATAATCAACTCTACTAGTACATTGCTAATCTTCCTTTGGGTTGATCTCCTTCTCCTCCTCCTTTAGACAGTGTCTCTAGCATTGTACCCGGAAGAAGTTAAAGGCAAATTCTGGGGTTCTATTCTTGTCTCTTTTTGTTTTTCAAAAATCATATCAAGTATACTTAAAGTTTTTTTTAAAAAATGCAAAAAATACTTTGTATGCTAACCTAAAAATTAAGAAAAATATTCCAATTATGAAGAAAATATTTAATTCCAATTTTCAGTTAAAAATGAGTACTCAAAGCTAATAACCAATCACATAGTAACACGTTTTCTATGTCTTCTTGCCATTTATATTTTCACTCTAATCAGGGGCTAAAGATGTAGCTCAATGGAAGAAAGCTTGTCTAGCACACAATAACCCTAAAGTTCCATTCATAACATACAGTAAAGCAAACAGGAGGAAAATAGAAAGATAGATATAAATTAAAAATGTGCTTTAGAACTTTAGCCAAAAAAAAATTCTCATGTAGCTAGTATTAAAGATACATTTGAGATAGTTTTTAAATACACTTCTTAGATCACATTTGAAGTTATAGAACTTTAATTTGCCACATATTTATGCTATTAACCCAAAATAAAAATACGTCATTTTGCTTCCTGCACTATGTTTTTCTTTTCCAAATTTTCCAATTATAAGTAGTATTACAAATGAATATACATAATCAGTTTGTACTAATAGAAAGGTAGGTATTTTTCGAGTTAAATTCTATTAATTCATTATAGTGTCATTTGTTTTAAGATGTGAATCCCTTTTAATACTAACTAGGTTAAATATTTCAAATATTTATTATTTAAATTTCCTTTTACATAGGGCATTATAATTTAACAGGTAACTATCATTAGGTCAGTGATGATATACAATGTCTTCATCATTAGTTATTGTTTAGTTCACTGAATTAAATAAGTCATTAAGAACCCTGGAATAGGAGCAATGGGAAAGAGCACTTGTTGCAAAGAGTGAGCAGCAGCACCTATGTCAAAACTCAGGTGTGAAATGTGTGCCTGTAACCCCAGCACTACAAAGGAAAGGTGGAGGTAGAGGCAGGAGAATAGTTGAGCTTGTAGTCTGTCAACCTAACGCCATGTTCAGTGAGAGCCTGTCTCACAGGAATAAGAGTAATTTAGCAGCACACCATCTGGTCTCCGCACCCTGCCATATGTGCATATACCACACAGACATAAAGCTACAGAACACTGAAATTATTTTAATTGATTCTAGTTATAATGATGCAATAATAAATTATTCTTACAATGTCCCTTAATTATAATATTGCTACAATGATGGCATAATATTAAATATCCTTCAAATAAACTTTGTAAATTTTACACTTATCATGTTTAGAATGAAGTGTTAACAGCACTCGTGAACATATGCACAGCACACATGTGTACACAGTAGATACTGAGACAAAGGGAGAGGGAAAAAGAAGAGAGGGGCAACTTCAGACCCTGTTAGGTACAACAGGGAGGCAGCTAGTTTTTTGCCTCCAGAGCACTCTAACTATTTAAATCATTTTAAAACTCTTTGATCCTTAACCACATGATACAGAAATTCACAAACCTTAATCTCTATCGGTCCCTGCAGCTCTAAAGTTCTACTTCTTTATTTGCAAATCTGTATTCTAAGATTCTCTTAACAATCACCCCTCAAACCACTGAACCTTAAGGTTGTACTATGCACAGTACAGGTATTTTTAAATAATTACTGACTAGTTAACCACAACAGATTTAATAAAGGAAAAGATTTCTTTTTCTTTGTGCATTATAACAATGGGATTTCACTACCAGGTAAATAGAATTTCAACGCATCATCAGAGAAAAAAAAATCAGTTGTACTTCTAGAAATAAATGGAGAAATATACTCACCAATATATCTTGGCCAACATGCTGCTTTCCTTTTTCTTCATGGGGTCCTAAAATCAATTTTCCAGTAGAAAAGACTGCTGTATCCAATGTTTTAAAAACTTTTAAACCATGTTGCTCCACAAAAAATTGGTATGTATCTCGTGGCCTTATAAGAACTAGGGAGAAAACAACAATACAAATATAATACCAGCTAAACATGCTTAACAGCCTGTAACTGTCATCTTAACACTTAGGGAACTAAGGAAGGTTATAAACTGGAAGTCCCTCTGGGGTACACATGGGAAATCCTATTGTAATTGTAGTACTGAATGATATATTATAAATATGTATATGAGTCATTTAGGCCATGCATACATACAGGCAGTAGTATTATACAGACTGAAGATGGCTGGCTCTGTAGCTGGAATGCCAAAGGTCACACTCTGCCTGGCTCATAACTGTGTAACTCTGGACTACTTAAGCTCTCTCTCTAAGCCTCAATTTCCTTTCTGTAAAAATGAGCAACAGCCTATTTAAACAGTTTCTGTGAATCTCAAAGAATTAATAAATGAGAACAAAAAGGAATGACTGACTCAAACTAAGCACTGTGTTATTAGCTTAACAATAATGGAACTGTTTACTTGTTTACTTCGAAGGAGACTAAGATAGAAAATAATATTAAGAGAGACACTATAAAGAGCTCCATGCCTTTACAAAGCTTAACAAGCTCCAAAATAAAAATGTGTCATCACAATGATAATATATTGGTTTAGTTCATTTGATGATGATTAAACAGAAACATTTTTATTTAATTAAGACTATAAGAAAGTATAATATAAAAGCTAATGCCAAGCCCAGTGACTTTCTGCCTACAGATCAGGATATAAGTCAACTACTTCTAGCACCATGCTTGCAATGCTTGCTGCCACAATAATAATGGACTAAACCATAATGATAAATGAAACTCTGAGCAAGTCCCCAACTAAGTGTTTTCTTTTCTAAGAGCTGCTTTGGTTATGGTTTCTCTTCACAGTAATAAGGGCAGTGACTGGGACAGAGTCCATATAGTTATTAAGATATTTAAGTACTTCCTATAAGTAAATACTACTTGGTTGGTATGGTGGTTTGAAAGAAAATGGCCCCAAAAGAAGTGGTACTATTAGGAGTGTGGTCTTTTTGGAGTAGGTGTGGTCTTGCTGGATGAAGTGTGTCACTGTGCATGCAGGCTTTGAGGCCTCATCTTTGCTCTAGCCATGCCCAGTGAAACAGTCTACTTTCTGCAGCCTGCACATTCACACATCCTTCTCTAGGACCATGTGCCTACATGCCAAATGCTCCCCTCCGTGATGATTTTGGACTAAACCTCTGAACCTAAGCCATCACTTAAATGTTTTCCTTTATAAAAGTTGCCAAGTTCACAGTGTCTCTTCACAGCAATAGAAATCCTAACTGAGATAGTTGGTAAACACCCATATATTCCCTAAAGCCCTGTACCACTAGAATATTATGGATGGCCTCCCAGAAACTAAATGTTTAATGTCAATGTAATAAAGCATGAGGCTTCTAGGCTCTTAACATTAAAACTGATATTTGTATGACTGACTGATGCTACTAACAGTCATCTTCACAAAGTTTCACGTTCCAGATACTATGACTGGATTCCAAAGGTACAGAAGATAGTGTGTGCCCTGGCCCAAATTCTGCTTAGCCAAATGGAGTACATCCTGGGGCATACCAGTTAACTTTCTATAATTTCCCATAGAAAGTTCCTCATATATCTCCTCATTTATAGAAGGCCCAGGCCTACTGGAAAAGATAACATATCTGGTAGATAACAGTACCACTTGAACGCCAGAACTCAGAACACAAACACATGATACTGTATTTCACATAAATGTTCATCCATAATTATTCTCACAAAGGCTGTTTATTGGAAGAGATTTTAGTGCTGAGAGAGGAGGAGGAGGAGAAAGAAGGAAAAAGAGGTAAAGGGAGAAGAGGGAGGGAGGAAGAGAGCATACACACAGACCAACCATTCAATAGTTTCTGTTAAATTATTTTCAGTATTATTACCAAACTTACCCATAGGGACAATCTCTCTTGTTTCTGGGTCCTTTACCAATGTTGCCTCAAAGGGATTTCCTAGGGGTTTATCCAGATTCACCACTAAACTATCCTCTGTAGAACAAACACCATTGAAACAAAATTAATTTGTATTCATTATAAAAAATTTCAATACAAAATATAGAGATAAGTTGCAAAGAAAACTGACAAAGATTTAGCAACCCCTTTCTGATCATGTTAGCACATTAATAAGCAAAATTTCAAATTCCAAGACATATGATTTAATGTAAAGTAAATACCTCTGAGAGCCATTATGTAAACTTTTCATTTCAACAAAAACTAAATGATGATTTGCATAATCACTCAGAGCTGCAACCATGACAAAGTTCTGGGAAAATAAATTAAATGTCTACTGCAACCATATTTTGAGAATGGAAAAGGGAAGAGTCATATGACTAGGTAACGCTCTCAAAAGGAAACATTTTATACTATACTATAGCTATTTTTATAAGAATAAAATTGTCTTATATTCTAAACTGGGGATGACATAAAATGATCTTTACTGATGAGGCTACTATGTCTGAAGGTTTTTAAGAGATATGAAATCTAAGTTACATTGGAACAGGTTCATACTTTCATGGTTATCACGATGGATCCGTTTCTTGTTGGCTTTTTTGTCGACTTTGTCCAGGTTTCTTTTTGCCTTTTTTATGGGTGATACTGGAGGTGGGGATACAATTCCAATCACAATTCTTCCTAAAATTTAACAAAAAAAGTTTTCCTGGGGACTTTAAAAACTAAAAGCAAAACATTAAATATATTATATTTCCTTTCAAAGTACCAAAGGAAATGTTGTTACTACATGTTACAGCTGTTAAAGAGACACAACTACTAACCAATTTCAACTGTGTCTCTAACAATCTAAATCAAATGATGAAACAAGACTCAATGACCTGTTACTCACTTGAAATGGATAGTTGTCAATGGAGGATTCAAAACAAAATGGAACACTGCAGAAACTAGTAATAAACCTGAAGTAGTGAGCCACAGTGAAGTGTCCTTTAACACAGCTACAACCCATCCAAATAGGGAAATAACCTTAACACTTAGTTCCTTGTTAACTCTATAAAGGGACTAGATGCTATGAGTGAGAAATATATCATCTTTATCAGATACTAATTTTCTCATGTTCTAATGTGTTTCATTTTAGGATAGAAGGACAGCTCACCAGTAAAGAGTTTATGCTGCTCTCATAAAGGACCAGGGTTCAATTCCCAGCACCCACATTGGGTGCCTCACAACCACCTGGTCCCTCAGCTCCAGAGGGATTCAATGATTCTTTGCCTCTGTGCATATCTTCACGGCCTCCCACATACACATAATTAAAATAAAACTATTAAATTATTCACTTTATGCAATCAGAAACCTCAACTATTTAAGTGACAATATCTACAAAGTCAGAGAATCAAATAGCTAGTTATTAAAAAATGGGGGAAAAATCAACACCTCTAAAATAATGAGAAAATTTTTTGAATTAAAACACTATTTTTAGATGTTTGTATATGGGAGGTGATAAAAATATGTAGAATAGAGCCTGTCACATGATAAAATTGTTTAAAGCAATGAATCTTTCACTTATAAGACATTATCACCTAAATTAGGTCTTACCTGATGGCCTTTCTTGATAATCTATCCGTTCCCCTCGCCAATATTCGAGAGGTTTCAAACGTATTCTCTTTGTTCTACGAACATTTGGTGAATTGGAGGGCAGTACTGTCAAAGTTAAACAAAAATTCAAAAACTGAGCAAACATAGTAAAGATGCATACCAACTCTTAGAACATAATGTTTCAATGATGAGACAAAATCCCCAAATTTTTAGATGCTTGTGCAAATAAAAGTACATGAACCTCTATTTCTTGGCCAAGAAATAAAAGTTTGATAATACCCACATGTGAGAATGTTAATAGTATTATCTTATCTGAACAATGCTACACTCCATATATTAAACAGAATTTGTTATAATTTGAGATTCCATTAGTTTATGACTGACACTAACCTGCAGAACCACTTCAACCAGGGATGCCCCACCACCACAGTCACAATACTTGGCTAGATTCTAGGTGGGTGAACTTGATGTTCCTTCCTGCTCCCCATTTCAGTCTCTCTAAACCAGCCTTCAGACCTGTTGCAGCCTGTCCACCTGAGTAAAACCTCCCAGACCATTTCCAAGTCCTCGGGACTCAGTCTCTTCGTGTAGAGTTCTTCCTCACCACATCTCTCAGCCTCTCCTTCTATCTATTCCTTTGTGACTTCTCACTGAACCAAAGAACTACCAGGGACCCCCACAGTCACCACATTTAACTGTGAATAGGGGACTTTAAAGAAATCAGGCTTAGCTAGGACCCAGAATGGGCAACAGCAACCAAGACAAAAAGATATCTATGCCAAGAATCACTTCAAAAGTCATTAACTTCCTAGATACCAGGACCAAAAAAACAAACCATAACAAAAAGAAAAAAAAAAAGACATGAATAACCAAAACAGTATAGGACAGTATATGCCTCTTTAAGAATCCACCAACCTTATTGTAATAGCCCTAGGAAAAGCATTTGAAGCACAACAAAAGAACTTCAAAATGGCAACAAAGTCCTCAATATAAATAAATAATAAATAAAACTAGATACTCTGAATCTGATAAAGAACATGGAAAATAAGGTTGAACTCATTGGCATAGGAAGACTTTCTGAACAAAACACCAAAAGCATAGGGAGTAAGACTATGGTGATTTAAATGAGAATGGCCCTTAAAGGGTTATTTATTTGAATGTTTGGTTGCCAGTTAGTGAACTGTTCAGAAAGGATTAAAAGATGTGACCTTGTTAGAGGAACTTGTCACTCTGCCTACAGACAATGGATCAGGATGTAAGCCCTTGGCTACTGCTCCAATACAATTCTTGCCTGCCTATTGCCATGCTCTCCAACATAGTGAAAATGGACTATTCCTTTGACACTCTAAGCAAGCCCCCAAATAAATGCTTCCTTTTATAAGTTGCTTTGGTCATGGTGTTTCATCACATCAACAGAAAAATAACTAAGTCAGAGACCAACAATAAATGACTTCTCACGAAACTGAAAAGCTTCTGTATGGCATGGGAAACCATAATTTGAGCACAGCAATAGTCAATAGAATGGGTAAAACTTTATGAATTATGAACCTGATAGAGAGTTCATATATAGAATACATTAAAAAATAAAAAACTGAGCATCAAGAAAACAAATTAACCTAAATTTAAAAATGGAGTATACAACTAAACAGTGCTGTGGGGCAATGATCTTGTGCCCTGTAAAGATTTCTCAGTTGTATTGCTTTAATAAAATGCTAATTGGCACCGGGCGGTGGTGGCGCACACCTTTAATCCCAGCACTCGGGAGGCAGAGGCAGGCGGATCTCTGTGAGTTCGAGGCCAGCCTGGTCTACAAGAGCTAGTTCCAGGACAGGCTTAAAAAAAAAAAAAAAAAAAAAAAAAAAAAAAAAAAAGCTACAGAGAAACCCTGTCTCGAAAAACCAAAAAAAAAGAAAAAAGAAAAAAAATGCTAATTGGCCAGTAGCCAGGCAAGAAGTATAGGTAGAGCAATGAGAACAGGAGAATTCTGGGAAAAGGAAAGACTCAGTCTGCAGGTGTCACCCAGACACTGAGGATGCAAGATAAGAATGCCTCACTGATAAAAGGTACCAAGCCACGTGGCTAACACAGACAAGAATTATAGGTTAATGTAGGCTGTAAGAGTTAATAAGAAGCCTGAGCTAATAGGCCAACTAGTTTATAATTAATGTAGACCTCTGTGTGTTTCTTTGGGCCAAACAGCTGTGGGACGGGGAGGAACAGAAACCTCTGTCAACAAAACAGAGTTCTCAAAAGATAAAACACAAATAGCTGAGAAATACTTTTAAAAAGGTCAAAATCCTTAACAATCAAGGAAGTATAAATTATAATGACCTTGAGATTTCATAATACACTATGAAATGCTGAGATCTAAACAAGTAATACTAATCTGGATGTATTTTCCCTGTTAAAAAAAATTAAGTTATAGAGAGATTCAATAATACCATTTTCTTCAATGGAAATAGTGTAAGAATAAATTATTTACCTAATTTGTGATGTATATTACTATCTGGTAGTACATTAGAACTTCTTCTTACGTCTGAAAAATACAAAAGATAGTATTATAAACAATACAACAATGCCTGCTAATTCTATATTGACTTAAAGTGCTATCTGATCAACTTGTACTAAGTATTATAAATAAGATTTAAAGCTGAAAATGTAATTTATACTTTCTCTTTTTATTTAAAAACAAGACAAACTAAGGAAAAAACAGTATAAAATCTCTTTACTCTTTGATACAATAAACATATTTAAAGAGCACAACCATTAAAATTAACCAAAAAAATGAATGTTATCTATTATCCATGAATGGCAAATAAGCCACTAGCAAATAAAAAGGCGTGGCATAATGGTGAGTAAATAACTTCAATAATGTTACCTACAATCACCCACAACTTTCTTCTTAAAGTTCTAATAGTAAATTCACTCCCAGGTTCTCAATTTAGCAACATTCTAAAACAACAAAAGATTTTTTTTGTCATCGATTTTTTTCCACATTGTATACACATGTGATCTTTATTAAGAAATAGAATCACAATATTGTATGGGGCCCAAACTGGTGAGTCCATCTAGTCTGCTCTGCACATTCACTCCCAATCCTCAGATCTATCCATAATCCTAGATTCAGTGCCCAGGCCTAATTTTCTGAGCCCCCAATCTCAGCTCCATGCTCTCTTCAATCTCCAGGCTTGGGCCAGGATGCACATTCTGTGTCTGTATACTATCCCAGCATCCTCTGTTTCCCTAATACTTCAGTTCACCCGTACCATATCCAACACTCACATGCTGTGCTTTGTCTTAGCCTACTGTGTCCATATCAGATGTAAAACTAATGAAAAAAGTCCATGTGCCCACATTTTATCACAAAAGAAAAATATTAAAAATCAAAGCAGTATGTTCCCTCTAAATCCACCAACCCATAGAAGTTCTCAAAAGAAAATTACTGAAATGAACTCCAGGATACCTCGTTCAAGAACTACCATAAACTTTTTTTTAGAATTCATTTTTTAAAGAATTCAAGAGAGATTAAAAACACCCCAGAATTCAAAATTCAATAAAGAGATGTATATTGAAGAAAACTCAAGATGAAACAAAAATGAATAGAAGAGAAAAAAGAAAAACCTTAATAATCCAACAAGAAAACTAAGGAGAATATCAGGACTCAAAGATAAAGCAGAAGAATAAGACCACACAAAAAATTAAAATTAAAAAAAAACTATAAGGGGCTGGAGAGATGGCTCAGTGGTTAAGAGCATTGCCTGCTCTTCCAAAGGTCCTGAGTTCAATTCCCAGCAACCACATGGTGGCTCACAACCATCTGTAATGAGGTCTGGTGCCCTCTTCTGGACTACAGGCATACATGCAGACAGAAATTGTATACATAATAAAATAAATAAATATTAAAAAAAACTATAAGAATGCAACTTGTAGAAACCATGGAACACTCTGAAAAGACAAGTCATAGACAGAGATGAGGAGCAAGAATCCCAAGTCAATGGAATAGACCAGGATCTTTATCAAGATAATAAAATGAAATGTCTCCAAATTAAGGAACACATACCCATACGGATACATAGTTAAAACACTAAGTATGCAGAACAAAGAAAGAATATTTAAAGCCATGTGAGGAAAAAAACACTTGACATAAAGAAAACTAGAAGTTCTAAGAGATGATGGGTGACAACCTAGACTACAGTACCCAACAAAACTATCAATTCTAGTAGAAAAAAATACTACATAATATAAAAAGGCTAAAAAAATTCATGTCTACCAAACCAGCTCTAAAGAGAATACTGGAAGCAACAACACTTCTATTTTTTTTTTTTTTGGTTTCTTCGAGACAGGTTTCTCTGTAGCTTTCGAACCTGTCCTGGACTAGCTCTTGTAGACCAGGTTGGCCTCAAACTCACAGATATCCGCCTGCCTCTGCCTCCTGAGTGCTGGAATTAAAAGCGTGTGCCATCACTGTCCGGCCAACACTTCTATTTCTAAACAGAAAAATACAAGAGACTATAGAAAAAAAAAAAAAAATATATATATATATATATATATATATATATATATATATATAAGACTATAGAAAAAACCAAAACAAATGGAACTATAATTAGTGAAATAAAAGCACAACTAAAAACACAAACGGAGAAGAAGAAAAAGAAGAATGTAATCAATACAAACCATTAAATACTTATGGTCTCCACTCTACAATCAAAAGACAGATCGGCTGACTGAATCAAAACACAAAATTCATCTTTCTGCTTGCTACATAAAACTTGACTTATCTTTAAAGATAGGCACCCTTGATAGTGAGTAAGTGAAAAAAAGTATTCCAATCAAATCCAACCAGAAAGCAAGAAAGTCTTGCTAACCTACTATTTGATTAAATAGGCTTCAAGCTAAAACTAATCAGAATAAGGAAAAATGCATCATTCTAATCAAGTGAAGAATTAATCAAAAGACATCTCTATCCTAAACACACATGCACCAAACTCTGGTGTGTGCAATTTCATAAAAGTGAACTACTGACACGAAAAAAAAAATCAAATTAACATCAACTTATTAATACTATGCGATTTCAATATCCTACTTTCTGCAATGGACAGGTAATCTGAACAAAACATAAACAGAGAAATATCAGAATTAACTGACCACTGAACTTAACAGATATCTTCAGATTATTCTATCCAAACACAAAGAATATATATCTACTCAGCAGCACATGTAAAGTTCTCTAAAAGAGATATTCTGAAGAATTCTTACAAATTCAGAAAGACTGAAATAACTCTGTAGAGCCTATCTGACCATGATAAGACAATAATACTTAAAACAACAAACAAATCTCCAGTAAGGATACAAACTCATGGCGAATAAAAAACTCATAACTGAATGATTAATGAGTCAAAGAAGAAATCTAGAAAGAAGGGGAAAAACTTCCTGGAACTAAATGAAAATGAAAGCATAACATAATAAAACTCCTGGGACATGAGGGAAATGTGTAAGTGCTTACATTTTGAAATAAAAAAGAGCACAAATAGCTGAATAATGCAACTCAAAAAGATAAACCAGAACAAATCAAATCAAAACCCAGTCTATGGAAAAAAAAAAAAAAAAAAAAAAAAAAAAAAAAAAAAAAAAAAAAAAAAAAAAAAAAACCAATGTCAATTAAAGCAGAAATCAATGAAATAGAAGCAAAGAAAAGAATACAAAGAATTAACAAATGTAGGAGCTGGATCTCTGGGGAGATAAGATTGGCAGACCCTTGATCCAACTAGCCAAAAGACAGGATGCAAATTAACAGAATCAGAAATAAACAGAGAAACATTATATCAGATACCAGAGAAATTAAGAATAAGTGAATACTTTAAAAATACTCCACTAAGTTGGAAAATCTAAAAGAAATGAACAAATTTCTAGATTTATCCAAATTACAAAAGGGGAGGGAATTATGTAATTATATTTCAACTTTTTTAAGTGCCCCCCCCCCCAAAAAGCCTCAGCAACAGTTTCATTTCCTTCTTGAATTTCTGCTGGCCAGAGTGACTTGCTATACTAATTAAACACACAAAAATTACTTTCTGAGACTAATGTTATTACATCCAAAATCCTAACAAGATTTGCAAATTTCACTAGGGGTCAAACTTTGAGGAAGACAATAATGCTACCAACTACCCTAGATTGCCACGCTTTCAGGAAACCCAAGACAGCCACATGAATAGGCAGTGCAGGAAGATTCTGAGACAGCTCAGTGTTCTGTCTATTTGAGATGGGTGCCAAATACAGAAATGAGGAACTCATTTTGAAGATATAGTTCAATTAAACTTCAGAAATTGCAGGTAAATACCTTGTATCTAACTATCATATCATAAACGTATCCTCCAAAGAACTGCATAGACAAATTGCCAGAACCATGTAAAATAAATCAATAGCTGTATTACGCTGAGTTTTTTGTTGTTGTTGTTTTTTTTGTTTTTTGTTTTTTGTTTTTTTTACGGTTGGGGAGGTCATAGATCCTAGTGTGTAGCCTGCTATTGTTATTTTTTCTTTTTTTATTATTATTATGCTAATGAGTTTTAAGATAGCAATGAAGCAATAAGGTTAGAATAGTTCATGTTCATGGGCTACTTATATTGACTATATATATTTTTTTTCCTGAAAAGTTGGTTCAAGCTTTGAGAAAACAAAATATTGTTTAAAATCTACTAAATAAAACATAGAATTGTTAATTTGGAAAAAACTCTAGTGTCTATAAAGCTGAATTGCCCTGTACTAAATAAATCTGTGGAGATCAAAAGAAGATGAGTGTTTGCTCAGGCCTGAGAGGAAGAGAAGAGAAGGTGGCTGGTGAAGGATACAGCACTGGGGCAGGGCCGGGGCAATGACAAAATATTCTAAAATTGGCTGCAATGATGACTACATACTTGTAAGCTAATTATGACATGTGAAGTTTACCTCCAAAATCAAGCTGTTATCACCTCCACTCCAATTTACCATGTAATCTGCATGTGAGTAGATGCCTTTATCTTTGCTGAAAAAATTCCCACAGCAGTGGACCTTGAAGGCATCTGGTAGATAGATAACTGAATGCATTGAAAATAATGGGAATGAGGTTTCTTACTGTTTGAGAAGGGGCTTATACAAACAGAAAAGAGAGGTCTGTACTGTGCTGGAACTGGAGGTATTGAGATAAATCTGTGGTTTCTAGATATAAACATAGATAGTTGCTTGCTGGATAGTTTTTGTCAACGTGACACAGGTTAGGGTCATCTGGGAAGAAATCTGAATCAAGAAAATGCCTGCATAGGATTGGTTTGTAGGCAAGTCTGCAGAGCATTCTGATTAATATGGGAGGGCCTCTGCATCAGCTCCTGCCTCCAGATCTTCATCCTGTTTAAATTCCTGTCCTAACTTCCCTCTGGGATGAACTCTGATTGGAACTATATGCTGAAATAGACTATTTCCTCCGCAAGTTGATATTGGTCATGGTGTTTTATCACAGCAGCAAAACCCTAAGTTAGATGGCACTGTATTACATAGAGTCAGTCTCAGAGGATCCCTCCCTCCACCGTGTGTGTGTGTGTGTGTGTTTGTGTGTTCCTATCCTACCCAGAAAAAAAACCCTAGAATCAAAGGTATGTCAATAATAACAACACTTGTCTTGGATTCTAAATGCCATGGCACATCAATAAGAATCAGGGATTTTTTCAAGCAATAATTGATTTCAGAATTAAAAGTACATCTTATGGAAAAGCTTATGTCCCCCAACTCCCAAAAAGGCAATATTCAAAAAATGACAGATTGATGACAAAAAAGGAGCCAGTTAAAATAACAGCCAATGATGAGATCTATACTGTTTAAGTTTTAGAAGAAATGACAGTTAAAAACTATAACACCACAGCAAAAAAATTAAATTTTTTTGAAGGATGATGCATTAAGTTTAAAAATTATCAATTCAGTCTGCTGTTTGTTAGACATTTTCAGTTTTCTAACAAAATGTAAACAAGAGGCTTGGAAGATGGTTCTATGGGTGAAGTACCAGTGGCATAAGCATGAGGATGTGAGCTCAGATTCTCATCACCCACCTAAAAGCTACGCACAGCCGAAGGCATGGGGGGGGGGGGGGCATGGTGCACAGGGGTATCCCCAGACTTTGCCGGCCAACCAGTCTATCAACAACAGCAAGCTTTCAATTTAATAAAAAGAGCCTGTCTCAAAAACAGGCAGAGAGAAACAGAGGGAAATACTCCACCCTCATCCTGATCTGCACATGTGAATTCACAGCTGCTTAGATCACCCACACAGAAGTACACATACAAGAGAGAAGGGAGGGGGTAAGAGTAGGGGGACAGAGGAGAGAAAAGGATGGAAGGGGGCGGGGAGGAGGAAACAGGAGGTTCTGCCTAAGATACATGATCCTACACTGAATATCCAGAACACCCATAGAAATGGAAATAAAAGATACAACAAAAACATTAATAATATAAGAAACAAGGCTGGAAAGATGGCTCAGTGTTTAAAAGCACTATATGCTCTTCCTGAGATCCTGAATTCAATTTGTAGGAGTCATGTGGCAGCTCACAGTCAGCTATAACTACAGTCCCCTGTAATTCCCATGGAATCTGCTGCCCTCTCTCGGATGTGCAGATGTATATGCACACAAAACACTCATATATATATAAAACACATAAACAAATAAATTAAAAAAAAAAACAGCCTGCCGTTCTAGTGCCATAGGACTGCAATTTCACCCACTCCAGAGCCAAAAAGACAGGTTACAGGTGAACAAGGCCAAGACCAGCAGCTTGGTCAGTGACTATTACAGAGTTAGCTCAAGACCTGCCCGGGCAATTTAGCAGGGTACTGTTCCAAAACAGAAAGTGAGAGGAATGGTAAGGACATAGCTCCATGGCAAAGTGCTTGCCCAGCATGCACAAGGCTTTGAATTCATTCCTTAGTAGCATTAAAAAAGAAAAGAAGGGAGGAAGGGAAGGAAGGAGGGAGGGAGGGAGAGAAGGAGGGAGGGAGTGAGAGAGGGAGGAAGAGAGGGAGGAAGGGAGGGAGGGTGGGTGGAAAGGAGGGAATGGAATCAACCCAAAATTCCTAACATTGTTAGATTAAATAAGTAAATAAAATGCATTTAACTGTATCAAGAAAATGTTAGCCAAAGCAGGCTACAGTACATCCAACGGTTCCCACACTGCAGGCACATAACAAGGATTAAATAGAATAAAAGGGGAAGCCAACAACATACTGCTGCAGTGAACACTCTTTTCACCTCTACTAGGGCTTAACACATCTCTAGCCAAAAAGGATACAAATGATCGCAATATTATCAGGCTTACCATGTTCAAATCTATGATTCTGTTTCCTCTGCCTCCCCCTAAATATCTGCTCTTCTTTTTGTCTCCAATTTGGGTAATAACAATGCTATTGTCTCAGATGCTTAGGCCAACAACCTTAAAGTTATTTCTAGCACCATTTATTTCTTATATTCAACCAGTCACCAAGAATTCCTCTTGACTCTGCTTTCCAAAATTTACTATCAATAAAAGAAACAAACAACAAAATCACCCATAACTTCTACCAGCTAATACTAATTGAAATCAATACCAGAATTTATACATACGTGAATTTTATACATAAGTTACAAACACTGAATTTTTGTATTCAAGATAAGAGCTAATAAGGAGCAGAGGCAGACGTACTCCCAGGTCTAGATAATTCCTGGGTAACAGAAAAATCATTATAATTAAGTCTATATTGCTGGGCGGTGGTGGCACATGCCTTTAATCCCAACACTGAGGGAGGCAGAGGCAGGCAGATTTCTGTGAGTTCGAGGTCAGCCTGGTCTACAAGAGTTAGTTCTGGGACAGGCACCAAAGCTACAGAGAAGCCTTGTCTCAGGAAGCTAGAAAGCAAGCAAGCAAGCAAGAAAGAAAGAAAGAAAGGAAGGAAGGAAGGAAGAAAAAGAAAAAAAGGAGAATATATTGCAACGGCCTAGAGAAATAACTCAGGCATTCAGACCATTTATTGCTCCTGCAGAGAACCAGGGCTTGGGACCCAGCACCCATATCATGGGTTACAACTATGACTCCCAGTTCCAGATCTGACATCCTCTTCTCACCTCAAAAGACACCAGTCACATATGTTGTGCACAGACATACATGCAAGCAAAACACTCATAAACGTAAAATAAAGCTAAAACAATCTTAATACTTTAAAATATATACTTTTAAAAGGAACTTATTACAATATTATTATTTAAGGAAACCTATTAAATCCCATCAAAATTGTACTCAGGAGAATTCACTGCTTCATCACCAAATAAAAGGAAAAGAATACAGAAAGATTTAAATTTTAATAAGAAATATATAAAATACATTTAGAGATTAAAAAACAAGTGAATTAGGAACAAAAAGGTAGCATAATTTTATATTCAAGCACAAAAAATGTGTAAAACTCTACTGAGACATAAAGTTTCAAAATTATTTAAAGTCAAGGAAAACACTATAATGAACACAATATAGAGACTACCCACCTTCAGTAATCAACATGTAGTTACTATTACTTTAAATATCTCCTTAGCAGTTTAACAGACATCTATCCATCCGTCTGTCTATCTGTCTGTCTGTCCTATTTACTCTCCCGCAGAGGGTACTGCACACATATGCTATGGCATATGTGTGAAGAGCAGAGAACAATTATAGTAATCAATTCTCTCTGTCTACTACTATGTGGTAGGTTCTAGGGAACTGAACTCAGGTTGTCAGGCTTAGTAACAAGGGCTTTACTAATCTGGACCATTTCAACAAATTTCCAACTATAAAGCAGTAATCTCAGGAGTACATCCACATTTACTATTACTGAAAATTTAAATAAACACAGAATACTTTACTGTATATTCATAGTGCCATAGAAACTAAGATAGTAGAAAAACAGTAACTTACCCGAACTCTCCTGATCCTTTTCATCACCCAAGTCAGAATTATTGCTTCTAGACATTACATGATCCTTGAACCTGGAAGGTCCACTTAAGAACAAAATAAACCAGAAAAGTTGTGCTTTTATAACTATGATCATGTCTTAAAACTGCCATCAGTTTCTTTCTTTCCTATGAAACTAAAAGTGAATCAATAGGTCATCAAGAATGTGTTTCCATGCAGCATGAAGCAAGAACTGTGATTTGATTCCATAGTTGAGTCAAATCTGATAAATACAAATTTATATAAATGACAGAGAGAGAGAGAGAGAGAGAGAGAGAGAGAGAGAGAGACAGAGACAGAGACAGAGACAGAGACAGAGACAGAGACAGAGACAGAGATTGACTAAGTAGCTCAGGCCCTGGGCCTCCTAATGTAGCCTAAACTGGTCTAGAATTTGCAATCCTCCCATCTCAGCCTCTTGAGTGTTTGGATTATAGGCATTATCACCAAGCTCAGCTAGAATATTTAAAGTTAATTCACGGATCATTTATAAATTTAGTCAAGTCCAGTAACAACATCCTTTTGCACAAATAAGAGAAATCAGCAAGCATATCTTAATTTTAAAAGAAATCATCTACAAAAAATGAAATTAAATATGTAGTCCAAAAATCACAGTTGACTCAAGCTATGGTACTCCCAGGTTCCTGTCCTCCTCCAAGTCCTAGTCACAACCCCTCAAGCAGTAAAGAACCCATAGTCCTCCCTTCAAAGGTTAAGGTTTGTCCTCATTTACTAGTCTTGCATTTTTTTTAAGGTTTTAACAGCTCAGAGCTAAAACAAGCAGGTTAATCTTCACTTGTTTAATGTTAGTGGATATTTTATTTTATTTTTGTTTTGTTTTTCGAGACAGGGCTTCTCTGCAGCTTTAGAGCCTGTCCTGGAACTAGCTCTTGTAGACCAGGCTGGTCTCAAACTCACAGAGATCCGCCTGCCTCTGTCTCCCGAGTGCTGGGATTAAAGGCGTGAGCCACCACCGCCCGGCTATTAGTGGATATTTTAATAACAAATTCACAAATTCTGTGACAATCTTCAAAAAATAAAGTCCCATTTCCCTTTTCCTGATTGTGGTCTGGACTTGTGATGACTTGTTTCTAATGAACAGAAAACTATAAATGTGAGTGTAGAACTCCAGAGGGTAAGTAATTGAAAAGGCATTTGATTTCCTTCATGGTCACTATCTTCTCTCAGATCATTTGTTTTGTAGGAAGTCAGCTGCCACATTACAAGAAACGAAGGCCAACTAACAAAAGACAGCAAAGAATTGCAACCTTCAACCAACAGTCATGAGACATAAATAGATCCTCTAGTTGTAGTCAAGTCATCAAAGGGATACAAAAGAAAAAAACACATCCAAGGCCAAAACAGCTCGCTAAGCCTTGCCCAGATTTCTGGCCCCACAGAGAGTCAATAGCAAAAATAAATTATGTTTGGAAGTAACATAGAAATGGACAACTAGTACAGTGAGTAACTTCTATTTTCACTACACTATATACACACCTTTCTTCCCAAATTGAATTTTTAGGCTCTCCTGCATTGGAATTAGACTTCATTGATGATTTACGTGCATATTCCCCAGTATGAGACTTTAAATGAACATTCTGTGAAGTCATAACACTGTTTTGATACTTAGAACCTCCTGTAGGTCTATAGGGAAAAAGAAAAGGTTAAAATTATTTTTCAAAAGTTCTTTCTTCTAGAAACAATATACAAATGTTTGTACAAGCAATATAAAATTAGCTACAGCAAGCATAAGTTCATCATTTTCAGACCTTAAGATTTACAACTAGGTTCACAAAGGTATCTGAAGTCTACCAAGACTCCCAATTAAAAAGAAATAAAAATAGAGAAAACAGTACAAACCTGGCCTGAGAATTATAAAGAGTGATGCTGAGTGACACTGACTCTAATAGTCGATGGCATCTACTATACAACTACATACTGATCATTCCCAGTTTTACAATGAGGAAACAAGTTCAGAGTGATATTATACCTCAGTGTCATCCAGCTAATTGCAGAGCCTGGATTTAATAACAACTTTGACCAAGTCCTTTATGCTTACTCCCCCTCTGAGTACTGAATAACACAGACAAATTACTAAATTCTCAATGGGGAAAAGAAAAAAAAGTTATATTGTAAATAAAACAGAAATTACCCAGAAATATCAAAACTTTTCTTCTGAGTTGTGTCTGCCTCGTTTTCCAATGGCTCACTCTGGGAACCAGAAATTCCATCATGACTAGCACTTCTTCTAGAACCCTTAGCGTTCAAAGACTTCTGTACTCTTGAGCTGCTCTCTGTCTTCTGTCTTTTTGATGGTGAAGGTTTTTTCCCAGTATTCTTAGATAACTGACTTTTCCTAGCCCGCTTTTTTCCATTGTGATGCACCACTGACAATTTACTTCCTCTTGAAAAGCTTCTATCAACAGAACCTGAAAGATTCAATGACAACTTCAAATAGCATGTTTGTTCAAATGAAAATATCAATGTCATTATATTTACATATAAATGCACATACCAATTTCATAAGCTAAATTTGTTTTCACATAAAAAATCTTACATTTTTTTCAGTTATAGGACATGTACCAGATTTATTAAATTCACTACAAACTTCCTTAGTAATTTTGTCTCTGGCTCTACCCATTACTCTCCTGACCATCTGTAATGACAGATGTCAATTTAATAGAATCTAAATCTCCCAGTAAATGGGTCTCTGGGTATGCCTACAAGGAGGTTTCATGGATTGTGTTAACTAAAGTGAAAAGACCAACCCACACACATGTGGGTGGCACCATTCATTGGCTGCCATCTTGGATCCTGGATGGCACAGGTGAAGAGAGGGTGTTGTTCTCTATTTCCTGAGTATGGAGGCAATATAAGCAGCTAGCCTCCTGATGCCATACCTTAGCTTCCAGAACTGTAAGGCAAAATAAACCCTTTCTCTCTGAAGCTGCTTTTGTCAGAGGAGTTTGTCACACCAACAGAAAGTTGCTAAGACATCACCGGTAAGATCTGAGTGTTTGTTGTAATTCCAAACGATCAGTTTATCATCTTTGTAGGAGCCTGTCCAGTCACAGCAAATTGTACTGAAGTAGTGCTCAATTCTACCATACCCTGACATCTCTTTCTTATCTTTATCTCTCATCTGATTTTTAAATATCTATCATTACATGGATTATTTTACCTATAGTCTTTCCTCACAGAATGTAATCATCTTAAGTACAAGGACTTCTGATTTTGGATATGTTTGTCCACAGCACACTGTGTAACTTTATACTTCCTAACTGACAATATTTCTGTTGGTGAACCATTTTAACCTTGTCTTTATAACATTGTCCTATAAAAAGGGAATAGTCACATATAACCCCAGAAAGAATGATTGTAGGGCCCTTTCAACAAAGATAATCCAAATAAAAATACTTACCTTCCTCTGGTTTTACCAGCCACCACTCAGATGGACAACGAGATATTCTACCACTTCTGACAATCTCTTGCTCTTGTTTGTCCTTGGTACCACCAGAAAAACATTTCTTCCTGGATTTTCCCATATCTTTTGGGGTGCTATGTTTTTTCTTTTTATTTTCTAATGTAAAGAAAAACCATAAAAACTATTCAAAACATCAGTTTTCAAAGTTCACAACAGACTTCAAAAAAAATAAAACTCAATTACAGAAACATCTTACGTTTATCCCATGGGTTATTTTCACATATGTCTTTAAAAAGCCACGTTTTCAAGCAGATCTCTGATTTTCTGTCAATTAAATGTTAAATACTTTACACTGTCAGTAATAAACTAAAAGAGAAATATGCATGTATGTGCATGCAGGCACATGCATTCAAGTGCCTAAGTATGGAAACCAAAGGACAACCTTAGATGCCATCTCTTCTTATTTATTTATTTTTTATTTTATTTTATTTTTTATTGAGAGTTACTGCCTAGAACTCAACCATTAGGCTATGCTTACTGGCCATCAACCCTTTCTCTGCCTCCCTAGTAATGGTATTACAAATGTGTAAAACCACAACAGTTATATTTTTCTAACTTGGGTTTTGGGGATCAAAATCAAGTTATTCTGCTGGCAAGAATATTGTGCCATCTCCCTAGTCTGAGTATCTTTTGAAAAACAAAATAGTTACTTTGTACTTACCACTATACAAAATAAAACAGTTAATTACTGCCTTACCTTTTAATTGTTTTGAAATCTAATTTTGAAAAAAGAAATTTAAAAATTAAGTATGATTAAATTATAAACCTTGAAATGAGATTACTTTGGATTAACCCTACCGGCTCACGTATCCTTAAAACTTGTGATCAAACAAAACTTGGGATGACAGCAGGCAAAGTGAGAAATCAAGAGATAGAAGAAACCAAACATTGTTAGCTTTGATGGCAGAGAAGGACCATCAGTCAAAGATTATGGGTAGCTCAACAGGATGGAAAGTAAGGAGCAGAACTCTTACAGACACACCAGAAACAGAGCTTAACAAAGATATTTTTTTCCGTTCTGTGAAACTTCTGACTTAAAAATTATATAAGACTGAAAAAAAATTTAAGTGTGTTGTTTATGCTACTATGTGGCAATTTGTAACAACAATGGAAAAAATACAGCAACACATCAGACCATCATACTCATTAACCAGTCTTTGCTAAAAATATTTATGAAGATATAAAGATTTATGGCAATATTGGGTAGAGACTTATTTTCTCTTCTACTTTCATCATATATATACATATACATATATATGTATGTATCTGTCAATCTACATAAGCACACATACACACACACACACACACAATATGTTAGGAGGGGAAAGCACTTCATTAACTTGTTTATAGTCTTTCACTTCATGTGTGTTTCTGCCATGGGATCTATTTAAATAAAAAAAAAGTGACCCTGCACTGAAGTAAACCTAAAGAGATTGTCAAAAAGAACCCCTAAAAGGCTTCTGAATCTTTGTAGGCAGCTTTACTTTGCCTATCTCCCTAAGCTAAGCAACTATAAAATAATGAAAGAATACTCATATTTTTAATTACTATTAACACTTACCAACAGGGGATATCTGCTTCTTGGGAATAGGCTTATTTCTTGCCTCTTCACAATCTTCCGTATTTCTTTTTGAATTTAGTTGTAACTTGTCAGTATTTGACACATTCCTCTTTTTCTTTTTACCCTGTCCCATATCAAGTTGCTCTTCAACTACTTTAGGCTTTGAAACTCTTTTCTGCTTCTGTCTTTTAGTCCTTTTGCTTTCAGATGTTTTTTTGTCATTCTCAGAATGTATTTTATTTTCTGTAGATCTATAATCACTTTCCAATTCATCTGTAGAACTAGTCCCCAGGATTTTTTCAATAGAGGGCTGAGATTTCTCTATTGGGGGAGCCTTATGAAACTGTGTGTTATTTATCAAAGACGTAGCTAACACACTATGAGTTTTTTCTTCTGGCTTCTTATCTTTAGAAGCTACAATGTTTTCAGTAGATGGCAAGTGGTGGCTCTGATGTCTGTCTTTTCTTGGAATTTTCACCCAAGGTTGACTTTCAAAACTTGTCCCCGATTCTTCAATAATAAATTCATCTTCTAATAATGTCCTGGCCTTTAGAGATGAGTGAGGTGAAATTGCTGCTGTGTGCCTAACACCGGAACTGAAACAAAACATGATTTTAACAGTTAAAGTAGCTGAAGTTTCATCTTTGTTTAGTGAATAAAATATTCTATACAGGAAATACAATCACGTCTCCTTGATTTTCTCTTAATTTTCCCCTCCATTTTATAATATTAAGATCACAGAAATTTAAAGTTGGACATCTACTTTGATACCCCTAAATCAATAAACACACTAAAACCTTGAAATTCACAACTGTATAATTACAACCCAAACGTATTTAGTTACAATAGAAAGTGCATGCCATATCTATATATGTTTGATTAAACTATTTGTACAGATATCATCAATTCTTCATATTTAAAACATTAGCAATATTCAATAGAATAAACCATCATATCTAATATTTTAAGAGAACTGATCTTGAATTTATCTTTTTTATATCTGATAGAACTCTACTCATAATAGCACCAAATACACAGATGTTAAGTGAAAGTAATAATTATTCATATAAATGAACTATAACATAAAATTTCATCTTAAGTTACAATATTTCATGCTTATTTTCACACATATTTCAATATTATAATAACGGTTCAGAACTAAGTTGTCTAGGGTACCACAGGTACAAGAAATCTAGTGCTATATAAAAGAAACATGATTCTTATTAAAAGCAGACAATGCCACACAATTTGTTGTTATGAGGTCAAATAATGTTACCCTGCTACAGCCTTCTTTCCCCACATAGCCAACCCTAAATTTATTTAATAAGGAAGCAATATCATCCTTGTATATACTCAGTTATAAGAGAATTACATAAAAGGACACATTTGTACATCTTAGACAATTAACACATTTATTCACTGTTCTGGTTTGTGTTTTTTTGTTCTGTTTTTATTTGTTGTTTGTAAGAGACAGAGAGAGAGAGCGAGAGAGAGAGAGAGAGAGAGAGAGAGAGAGAGAGAGAGAGAGAGAGAGAGAGACTGAGACCATGATTGTCCTAAGTGTGATATTCCCTTCTCTGTGGAAGAGAAGTGAAAAGAATGCAAGAGCCAAAGGCAGCAGATGGCTACGAAGAAACAATACCTTCCAGACAGGTGACAGCATATATAAGACCTGTGCAAACTCAAGCCAGCCGAGGTGGGCACAAAGGCCCACCCCTAACCAAGGAGCTACTGTCAAGTCATAGCTGCTGGCAGAGAGACACTTGGTTTCCTGGCCCTAGTAAGCAAACTATGCTCCAGTGGGAAGGTCGCGCATGTAAGAATGTGTGAGCAGCACAGAATGGACTTGACAAGTGCTAAATAGAAGAAAGAAGGCCACAAAGCTGCTTGGGTAGGGAAGGAAAGGCAGGGTCTAGAAAGAGTATGAAGAGTTGTAAAAATTGGAGTATGAATTAATGATCAAAACACATTGTACAAAATTCTAATAAAAATTTTATAATTCAACAAAAAAGAAAATAACACCCAGATATAGTTCACAGAAAGAGACAGAAGAAATGTCTCAAAGAACAGTTTGTAATAACTTTACCTGGATTCACTTTTCCTCTTGACAGTTTCTAAATACAATGTTGAAAAACTCTTTCTACATTGCGGTTGAATTTCATAGGTCAAATCTTGTGCTTTTTTCTGAGATGTTTCCGATGATGTCCCTTCTTGTCCTTCTGATACTTCTAATACATTGTTCTCTACTTCTGCTTTGTTCAAACTATCTTTACCTTCAAAGTTTAACCTAGAAGGTTAAAAGGGTAAGACAAATTATCCATAAGGTGAATTACACTTATTAAAAATGTCTCCAAATAACAAAGTATCTTAAATAACCTATCTTTTGTATCCTAAAGGCAAAAAGAAAGCTCTCAGAACTGGAACTGGGTTTATAATTCATCCATACTCTGCTATTCTGGAAAGGACCTAATACTGACCCTTGCAATCATACATAATACGCAGGAAATATAAATTGTTTCTTTCAAGAAGTTAAAGATAATGGGGTGGGGAGAATGTAAGCAATGTATAACGATAAATAAAAATGTCAATGGAAATTATTTTGTATAATAACTAAAAAAGTTAAGTAAACAAAAGATATTACAGAAAACTTATTATCACAAAGAATACTTTGTCTTATTGTGTATGTGCATGCATGATGTATAAGGATGCACATGCCAAAACATGCACGTGGGTGCTGGAGGATAACTTAGCATGATACATAAGGATGCGCAGGCCACAGCAAGCACATGGGTGTTGGAGGACAACTTCGTGGAGTCAGATTTCTCTTCTATCTTTATTTGGTTTTCAGAGACTGAACTCTGCTTACCAGACTTGTACACCAGGTGCCTTAATTTGCTGAGCCATCTCACCAGCCCCACAAAGAAAGTACTTTCACAGACTATAGAAAAGTTAACTCCAAATTTCTTTGAAGTATACCTAATGTTTTCCTTACTAACTAAAAATTAAAGCTAAGCAAAAGCATTTGTTCTTTTCTCATGCTATCCCTTAACTCATTTATTCAAACCTATATAAAAGGCTAAATTAGCATTGCAGTATTAGGATAAAAATTAAGCAGAATTATTATTACTTAAACAGAAATTACCTTTTCCTGGTTTTAAGAGAAATGTCTGTATATGAAGGTTTAGTATCTACTGAATTTCTTAAGTTGTAAGCCCCTCTCTTTTGGCTGAGAGATGAAATAACATTCTGCGATTCAGACATATTTTCATACAAAGAGACAACAGGGGAGCCACCAGGTAAGTAAAGGTGATCCTTGGTGGCACTGTGGGTTCCATTTGTTTTTTCACTTGACATGTTGTTTGAGTTTGCTGGACTTTCAGAAACACCAGTAGTCAGAATTTTCTGATGAACTTCATTAGCCTGAACTAAAAGAAAATTATATGATGACAGCTTTCAGTAGCTGAAAACAGTATTTAAATTAAACGTACTTTTAAAAATCAACGACAATTAGAATAAAAAGCTTTCAGAAGACACACAGTTTATTAAGCTTAGAATCAAAGGCTTATAATTAAAATACCTATGTACTTAGGAAATTCTGATTTACCAAATTAATGAAGTGAAACATGTACTTGATTCACACCATCTGAGGTTATGGAAACACAGAAATCCTCAAACACAGAAAACTCCAAAAATTATGCCTAAAATTTGAGATACAAAGTTTGAATAGCACAAAGTTTGAATACAAAGAAGTTAGAGAAATTATGAGATTCTGCTATGCATAGGCTAACAGCAAGTAAGTTAATGTAGCTAGACAAATATACACACATATAATAGGCTTACATTAAACAAGTGCATACATGTATCTATACATGTAGAGAGAATATACATACATGCTTATATAAAATCATCTTCAGTCTTCAAATGTCAAAGAAAAGTGAGTAGCTAGTATTCATATTAACTCATTGCTCTTAAATGCAAAGATTTTAAAATATTAAATACAACAAAACAGGGCTTTTGGTTCAGTGGTAAGATGTCATTTATTTCTCCCTCTTAATGTAACTAAATTCCTTAAGGATAATCAATCAACCAACTATAATAGGGCTCTGAAAACTGAACAAAACTAGGGTACCTATCTAGAAAACTGAAGACTTAAGAAACAATTCATTGTGTGGTCTCTTGGGTCTCCTGTTCACTTCCCATTTGTCCCTGGACTAGGCTCCTGAGATGTCTGCAACCCAGAACCCACATTCTCTCAATAAGGTAAGGGAACAGAGATTAGAGGGAGACTCCAACCCTTGCCATGGTGACTCTGTTCTGCCTGCAGTGGCAGAGCAGGAAAGTACCAGGTTGTACTAGGGAACAAAAGAAGTGTATGGAAGAAAAGTCCTTATCAGATAGTTAGCCTGCACACATTTTCTACCACACCTTAGTTATCCTTTCACATGCTACAGTGCCCTTCAAACTTCAGCATTTTTGAAGGATATATATAGTTAAGGAAGACAGAAATATAAACGATTATCAAAAAATTATTACATAAAGCCCATTCTAGTTAGAATTTTAACAAAGAAAACAAAATTAATATATTATTATGAATATGTTCAACTATAGGAAAAAAAACTTGTTTGATCAAAATAGGAAACTAGGCAACTTAAAGGTAAGTGTCACACATTCTACAATTAAAGAATTAAGTTCCATGGTTAAAAATATAATTTCAGCTGTCATTGTGACACAAACCTTTGGAAGAAGAGGCAAACTGATTTCCTACTTAGAAACCAGCCTGATAGCCATAATGAGTTGTAGAGCTACATAGTATGATCCTGTCTCAACAATAATAATAATAATAGTCATAATAATAATAATAATTTCAGGGCTGGCAAGATGGTTCAGGGAGTAGAGCTCTTACCAAGCAAACCTACAACCTGAGTTCAATCATGGGAACCTATGTGAATATGGAAGGAGACCCACCTCCACACAGTAATTCTCTGCCCTCAATATGCATGCCATGGCATGCAAATTAGAGTACACACATGAATGTGCAAGTAATAATAAAAATTAAATATATATCTTTATATTTTTAAGCCCAAAGTCTAGAGATCAGTTAGAAACATATATGACACAAAGGGCAACCATGTAACCATGTCATATACGTTTATATTTTTTAAATTTATGAGCACCAGTGAAGGTATAGAAGAGTTCAAGTGTGGGGCTGGAGAGATGGCTTTGTGGTTAAGAGCACTGACTGTTCTTCCAGAGGACCCAGGTTCAATTCCCAGCACCCACATGGCAGCTCACAACTGTCTGAAGATCCAGTTGCAGGAGATCTGACACCTTCACACCAATGCACATAAAATAAAGTTAAATAAACCATAAAAATATTAAGGCCGGGCGGTGGTGGCGCACGCCTTTAATCCCAGCACTCGGGAGGCAGAGGCAGGCAGATCTCTGAGTTTGAGGCCAGCCTGGTCTACAAGAGCTAGTTCCAGGACAGGCTCTAGAAACTACAGGGAAACCCTGTCTCGAAAAACCAAAAAAAAAAAAAAAAAAAATATATATATATATATATATATATAAAAAGAGTTCAAGTGTTATCACACCACACACCAAAACAAAGATGGAAGCAATTAGATTTTTCTTGTAAATCTTTGTGTCATTAGCTCAAACAGAACAAACAGAATACTACTTTTCTAATTTGTAACAAAGATAAATGTAAAAATCAAAACAAACGAACAAAAAAAAAAAAAACAAAAAAAAAAAAACAAAAAAAACCCCAGCACGTATCACAGAATAAGGAAGAAAGGAAAGGAAGAAAAATAAAGCCTGACCACTAGCAACTGCACCTAGTGTGACCTTGATCTTGTCACCTGGCACAGTGTGTGCACCACCTTTGTCATTTCAGCTTTTTAATTGCCATGAGTCTACTACCAACCTGATCCAAGAGTGGCTTCACTTGGTTCTGCAGTAACTTGTGGAGAAGCATCTTTCCTCCCTGAAGAAACTGGAACTGATTGTGAATGTGATGCCTGGCACTGAGCACAAAAGAGATACATTTGATATACTTTTAGTATGTTGTCAATTCTGATTAGATGCATGCTGATAATGGGGGGGGAGGGGTTAAGACAACAAAGCAGCTGACAATGTATACTAAAGAACTACTGAACAGAGAGGAAAGAAACAAACTATGGGCTGTGGTAGAATATCTCTAAGAGTTAAAACAAGCAACAAACAATTAGAGTAACAAAAAAGCAAGTTCATGAAAATGCATAATGATGTCATTAAGGTAAAGTTAAAAAATATAAAAGGAAGTATGTAACAATATAATATTTAGGAATTCACTCTGTAACAAAGTGTTAACACAGCATACCTAATCGCTGAGAGGGCTCTCTGAAAGGGCCAGACATTACCAAGAATCTGCAGACTGGATTTTACAATGCTTCTTCTTTAACAAGTGGTAAGGTTGAACCTGATATTGTAACTGGTCTTAACTATTTTACAAAACTCACATGATTATGGCAAACACTTGTTTTGTTTCCTTCTGGGATTATACTTGATAGACAGGGAATGTCCATGGAACCAGAACCCAATAATGGACTTGTATCAAAAGGCTTTCCCAGGGAGAAATAACATAAACATGATTGTCTCTCACTAATGGTACACTAAATGTTATGAATGGTAGGCAAATAAATAAAAATCCTTGGCTTTGAATCACACATACTCTAAGCCTAGAATGTAATATTCTATTGACACAGTAAAAAAAACAAATGAGGAGAAAGATGGCTCAGAGGTTAAGAGCACTGGCTGCTCTTCCAGAGCTCATGAGTTCAATTCCCAGCAACCACATGGTGGCTCACAACCATCTATGATAAAATCTGGTGCTCTCCTCTGGTGTGCAGGCATACATGCAGACAGAATGCTGTATACATATTCTGTATTATGTATACAGAATGCTGCATACATAATAAATAAGTAAATCTTTAAGAAAACAAATGAGGCCAAAGTTCAAAAATATTAAATTTAGAGTCAATACAGAAAATAATAAATTCAGAAGAGCTTAGATTAATTAATGAATGTGTATAAATATTATTACTTTTCAGACCTAACATTCATGGTTCGTAGAATAATATAGGAGGCTGTACATGTGTATATGGATGTCTAGTCTTGATGTTCTTTCCTCTTATGAACCTGGCTACCTGTCCTACCTGTATAGAAGCAATAAAACTCAATTTTAATTTTAATTTTGAATTTTAATTCAAAGGAACAAATTTCTTTTTTTTTAAGGTTTATTTTATTGTGCTGGAGAGATACCTCAGCAGTTAAGGGGACATATTGCTTTCCAAAGGGCCCAAGTTTGAGTCTCAGTATCTACAGCAGGTGACTCACAACCATCTTTAACTCCAGGTCCAAGAGAAACCAATACCTCTGGCCTCGTCAGGTACTTGTACTCACATATATACACACATATATACATATACATATGTATATATGTATATATATATACACACATAATTAAAAATAACAAAAAATTAAGATTTTTATCTTATTTCCACGTATGTCTGTGTAACTGTGTAAGCTACATATGTGCTGGTAGTACAGAAGTCAAAGAGGGTGTCAGACCCCTTGGACCTTGAGTTAGGCAGCTGTGAGCCAACAACATGGAATTTAGATCCTATAGGAAGAGCAACAGTGCTCTTATCCCACTGAGTCATCTCTCAAATTCACCAAATTACATTTCTTATTTGAAGGCCACACTAACCTTGCATCTTAGAAAGTCCCAATCACATACAAAATCTCTACTGTTTTGAAATATCTTTTAAGGAGAAAAAACACAAAAACATATATATGGATAAAAAATAGCATAGAAGAAATTATATAAAGAGAAAAATAATGAGACTGATAACAAGTGTAAGAAAAAAATCAACAAAACTAAGCTTCCTTTAGTTTTGCCCAAAGACCAAAATTGGTAAAATTGCCACACTAATGAAAGAAAATGCTAAAGCAAAATGCCAGTGTCAAGAATGTAAAAGAGAACGTCACTACAGATCCCAAAAACATTGAAAAGTTTTAGAAAATTATTACCAACTTTATGTTAATAAATTTGAAAATCACACACACACACACACACACACACACACAAATCTCAATTGTCTACCACAACTACCTGTAATAGAATCTCAGTTCTTTATAGTGTATATCTTGATCAAGATCATAGTTATAAAAATCCATCAAAATGTGCATTTAAATCAGGCAAGCTAGTGTACAACTATAATCACAATACCTAGGAGACAGAGAATGGTCAGGAGTTCAAAGCCATCCTTGGATACACAGCAAGTTCAAAGTCAGACTAAGCTATATGAGACACTGTCTCAGAAATTTTTTTAAAGCTAAACACAATGGTACACATCTGTGATCCCAGCACTCAGTGAACTGAGGCAAGAGTCTCATGAGTATAAGCTCAAGTGAGACAGGGTCCCAAATTATAAATAATTATAAATACATAATATATGCATACATACCAAGGCCAGAAAAAAGAATCATCTGAACCTGGGAGAAATACTCCTCTCAGACAAACAGAAGCTAAATTAATGCCTGTACCTATCAGCCAGAGAGAAAAACCTCCCTAAGTCAGCAAACAATAAACATTTTTTCCCCTCAAACGTGAGGAAAATTAGCAGCAGGTTATATACTGTGAAACCTGTCTTCATTATCTCTGAAAGCTATAAAACTATAATCTGTTTACATTTTATGCTTAACTAGCTATCACAGTAGGGTGTTACTGAACTGCTATAACATACTTGATTCCACCTAGAAAAGGAACCTCAAAAGTTAAGACCAATAAAAACATTTTAAGGCAGGAGAGGAGACCAATATTCGTGACTATGGATGCAAGCATCTCAAATATTAAACTAAATTTAAGCCAAAACAAAAAGTCAATTCGTTATACACACATATAAAACTGTCAAAGTACAAATTTATTTCTTCAGACTTTAATGATCGAGTTCCCAGGAAATTTAAAAGTTGAAAAATCAATATAAATTCTCATATTAAAAAAAGTCTCTCAAATTCTGAAAGATATGGCTGTCTACATTCCTTAAAACTAAAGGCAATCTATACAGGTACAGCAATCAGGATCAAGGTAGGCTGAACTCAAGGTCAGCCTAGGTAGTATAGCTATGATCCAGGTCAGCTTGTGGTAGAACACTGTTTATCAGTTTTTAATGAACTTTACTTCTATGATCTTTCTAATTAACACTATGCTTCCAAGTAATATCTCTTGGGCCACGAGCTTCAAAACCTTTACCTCTAGGAGTGTGGTTCAGTGATCCAGCCCTGTGTTTGGCATGTGCCCCTGGGTTCAAACACATACTTAAAAAAGTTTTACCTAAAGCTGTTCTACTTTTGGATGATAAATCAACCTAACCTTTTAAGGCACATAACCAACCAGGAGCAGTTTTTTGTGGACAGTGACCAGTCCTATCAGTATTCCAAAAATGACCACACTTGTTAGTCTGATCAGGAACCTTAAAGCTACCCATTTCCCTCAAACTCTTAAGTATTAGTATAAAAGAAATCAAAAGAATTGCTATAATTTTATGCATTTTGTCCCAATTTTAAATACTAGAAATGTCAAAAAAATTATAATAGCTCAAATTTTATAAAATTCAAGGAAGCATAAGATTCTCTTTAAAGAATCAGATAACTAAAATGTAAATAAGAACACTGTTCAACATTCATTATCAGCCCAAACCTCCATCAGTTCTACTGTTAGACTTACCTCTTTGCCTGCTGACTGACTGCGAGTCACTTTAGGTGTGAAAGAAAGCAATGACTCTGTAGAACCTGTAATTAAAACCATTGACAAAACCTTAAAAGTATTTAAAAAATAAAAAGTGGAATAAAACTTTTAAAATCTCAGCACTCAGGTGAAAGAGGCAGGCAGATCTCTGTGAATTCAAAGCTAGCCTCATCTACATACTGAGACCCTGTATCGAAGAAAGATTTTTTTTTTTAATGTTAATTTATTTATTATGTATACAATATTCTTTCTGTGTGTATGTCTGCAGGCCAGAAGAGGGCACCAGACCTCATTACAGATGGTTGTGAGCCACCATGTGGTTGCCGGGAATTGAACTCAGAACCTTTGGAAGAGCAGGCAATGCTCTTAACCACTGAGCCATCTCTCCAGCCCCTCGAAGAAAGATTCTAACTGAACAATTAAAATGGCTCTAAATCAGTGGCTCTCAACTTGTGAGTCGTGACCCCCTGGAGGTCAAATGACCTTTTCATAGACCATTGGAAAACACAGATATTTATATTATGACTCATAACAGTAGTAAAATTACAGTTATGAAGTAGCAACAAAATAATGTTATGGTCGGGGGTCACCACAACATGAGGAACTGTATTAAAGGGTCACAACATTAGGAAGGTTGAGAACCTCTGCTCTATATGACCTGTAACTATCAGTTGACTCTTTAGAATACAATTAGCCTAAAGAAACAAAGATATCAATGTAGTAGACAAATGTTCCCACAAACATCAGAAACAGAAAAGCAAACAAAATTCCTAAATAAAAGAAAATTCCGCGCTTTCAGTCTGTGGATGTGTTTTCCTCTGTCCCACTTCTTGTGCTGTCAGAATACCTGAGACTGAATTAGGGGTGTAGCTCAGTAACAGAGTGCTTGCCTAACAGCCACAACACCCTGTGCTTCATACCCAGATCTGCAAAATAAATACAGGAAACTGAATGACTGAAAAAGCACAGAGATCTCAGAAATCTGGTATCTAGCAAGAGTCTTTATTTTATCCCAAGCAAACAAGACACAGAGTTGACAAAAGTTCCCAAGGCCTTTTAAGAATAGCTTAAATTCATTCATGAGGACAGAAACATTACGATCTAATCACACCTCAAAAGTCACATCTCTGAAGACTACTGCACTGGGAATCAATGTTCCAAGCCATCTTTTGGAGATAATACTAAACAACAGCATCTACCACCTCTCCACTCAGCTACTCATGCTCAGCCTCAGAGCATATTTTGTCCTACCTAATTCATCACTTTGAAATAAACAAATGTAAAGTACCGAAAGTACTTCAAACTCTTAATTATCCCTTATACTTTTTCCCATATAGAAATGCTTGAATCTCTAAGTATCTAATTTTGTGGTTTTTTTTGTTTTGTTTTTTGGGTTTTTTTGTTTGTTTGTTTTTTGGGTTTTTTTTGGTTTTTCGAGACAGGGTTTCTCTGTAGCTTTGGAGCCTGTCCTAGAGCTAGCTTTAGTAGACCAGGCTGGCCTCGAACTCACAGAGATCCGCCTGCCTCTGCCTCCCAAGTGCTGGGATTAAAGGCGTGCGCCACCACCGCCCGGCCTAATTTTGTGTTTTAAGCAGACTTTGGAATATTTACATTTTCCAAAGACTTTTCTTGAGTAGAAACACAAAAATTTACTTACATTTCATATGCACATTATACACAAAGACTGGAGGTAATTTTGTGCATAAAATAAAGTTTCATAGTAATTTCCATTCATGATATTTATATCTAAAGTCCTGGATTTCCAAGCATTTATGATTTTAGATTTTCACAAAGGAAATATTTTCTTTTGTGCAATGTAACTGATCTATGGAATTCCAAATTTTAGGAATATAGTGTAAATTTAAGATGACACATTACTGTAGCTATATCAGTAATATTCTATATTCCCCTCAATATACCAAAATGTACAAGAATTGGTTATATATACTCAAAGTTATAAAGAAATTGCTCTATATACTTAAATGCTACATATCTGCCACATTAGACATTAGTGATAAATTTCTATTTTCATCTACACCAACTCTGAAAGTCCATTTAGAAATGAAGCCTTACTTTGTTCTTCAAAACAGTCATGTAAGACTTCCAGCACATTCCGGCCTTGCTTTGCATGAATGCTGGGTGCTCTAATAAAAAAGAAAAGATAAATATATCATTTCTGCAAGATGTATTTACTTATGTTATGCTTGAAAGCCCATATAAAATGTTAACTTTAAATGGGAAAAAAATATCTCTACTATTTTAACACAAGAAAAACACCTAGTAGTTTGAGTTCATCAAACACCTTATTTGTATGCAATATTAAGAGAAGTTATTTTATTGTCTACATATATCTACTCAAATTTGAATATCTGTATCTGAAATTGGTTTGGACACTGCTATATTTCAATAGTAATTCCAGTTTTTGAAGAAAATAGGTTCTGAAATGCTTTGCTTTTGTTTTGGGAACGAAGCCCAGGACTTCTAGCATTATACTACCATTGAGCTATATTACAGCATTTAATGCTTCTTTAGTGAAGATTTTATAAATGCCAGTTTCAACACCTTCAAGTAACATTATCTTCTCTGCAACTTTTCCAGTGCACTTTGAATTCAACAGCATTCATTTTTAATTAACCAGAAATGTATAAATGAATAGAAACAAATTAAATATTGTGTTCTTTGATATTACCATATAGCTACAATATATTTACTCACTTTTTTGATTCTATGTCTCACTCATGTGTTTATGTTTTGACATGACTAATGTAATAAGATTTTGTCTCAACTTTATTTTGTGTCTGCCTAGACATCTCTCAGCCTTCCAAACCTCCAATAGCCACATCTACCTTGGCATCACTTTTGGGACTGTCATAACCCTGACTCTGGTCCAGATATATTAACTGAAATAACTGATCTTTGTGGAAGTTTAAAAAATAAAATAAAATAATCAAGAGAAAATATAAATCAAAATAACTGTCATGTAGAATCTGAAATAATATTGTTAAGCTTCAAATCCCTCACTAATTACCACATCATACCCACCCCCAGGGGCCCCTGAGCCAGCACTAATGTAATTGCGGTTTTGTCTATAAAACACTGTACCCCTGAGCTTGATCATCAAAAGACTTTTCAGAGGCATGAGCCTTCTCTTTGTCCATTAAAAGAACTTAACACTTTTAACTGGTTTAATCAGTGTGGTTATCAGTAACTATCTTGCACAAATCATTTCAGTTTCTGTGTCTGTGTGTGTGTTTGTGTGTGTGTGCGCACACAAAAGTATTATTCTACCCAATGCATTACCTCTGTAGGTTCACTATCACAACCATAGACAGGATACTGAATGGTTTAGTCACCGTAAGGATCACTGTATTCTCTTTCAGAAATATATACACTTCCCTCTAACTTCCATCTTTCCTTACCTCATTCTATCATTCCTAACCCCTTTACAACAATTATCCATCCTTCATTGGTGTGAGACAATGGTCTTATACCTGTCACTAATATTGTAATGTTTTAATAAAACAGTGATAAGCCAGTAGCCTGGCAGGAAGTATAGGAGGGCCAGCCAGGCAGGAAGTAGAGGCAGAGCAAAAAGAAGAGGAGAATTCTGGGAATGGTGTAGGAGGTCCTTCTGTATTTGCCTTGGCCTTTTGATAGGGCAGCACTTGTAGGTGGAGTAAGAGAACAGGAAGAAGAGTCAGAGAGCCGACATGGAGCTGCCAGGTCAGACATGCTGAATCTTTCCCGGTAGGCCACAACCTCATGGTGAACAGAGATTAATAGAAATGGGTTAGATCAAGATGTGAGAGTTAGCCAATAAGAGGCTAGAGATAATGGGCCAGGCAGTGTTTAAATGAATACAGTTTCTGTGTGATTATTTCGGGGGTTAAACTAGCCAGGCCAAAACAAAGGTACCTTGCTCCATAGAACATGGGAAGAGGAAAGATGCAGTCTGCAGTTGTCAGCCAGACACAGAGGAAGCATGATGAGAATGTCTCACTGATAAGTTACCAAGCCACGTGGCTAGCACAGACACAAATTATGGGCTAATGTAAGTTATAAGAATCAATAAGAAGTCTGAGCTAATAGCCCAACCAGTTTATAATTAATGTAGACCTTTGTGTGTTTCTTTGGGACTGAACGGCTGCAGGACCAGGCGGGACAGAAACCTATGTCAACACTTCATTTCTAAATTTCTGTCATTTAAAAAATAATCATCCATAGAAATGGGACTGTATAGTATTGTAATATTTTTCAACGACTTTTTTTACTCAGTATAATTCTCTAGGGAGTAATCCAAGTTATTGGAATAATGAACTGTTCATTCCAATTACTGCTGAATAATAGTCTATGATATGAATATATCATAGAGTTTAAATATTTACCTAATGAAGGACATCTGGATTTTGATCAGCATAATTTAGGTATGCAGCTCTAAAGAAGGTTAATAAACTTTTGCTTAAAAATTACACTAATCTGGGGCTGGAGAGATGGTGCAGCAGTTAAGAGCACTGGCTGCTCTTTCAAAGGTTCTGAGTTCAATTTCCAACAACCACACAGTGGCTCACAACTATCTGTAATAAGATCTGGTGTCCTCTTCCGGCCTGCAGGCATACATGCAAGCAGAATACAATACATAATAAATAAAATTACACTAAACCTTTAACCCTTCATTAATATCAAAAACACAAATTCCATGTAATTTCTTATATGGCTGACTGCACTTCAAATTAATAGCTAAGTTATATATAAACCTTTTATGATATAAACTGTTACTTTATTATCCAATTATTAATAATAGTTTTGCCTATTTGCCCATTAAGTAATCTTACTGGTAAGTACAGAAAAAAAAAATCTTTATACAAGCTCTTTATGGTCCAAAAACTTACTGAAATAAGTATACTTCACTAATTAAAATAAGCATATTTCACTAATATTACCATTATCATATTACCATAATAGCACCATTCAGTGCTAATAATTCAATGTTCAATTCTTGTTGTCCACAATTCTATATAAGCATTTTTCTTACTTCTACTAAGTTATTGCATGACTTGTATTAATAGTTCTCTCTTATATAAAATAATTAAGACACCAAACAATCAGTGTACATAGAAATCAATTAGTCAAAGGTAACAGATTTTTCTATCTTCAATAGAAAAAAACAGTTTCCAAAGATGAAAATAAGTTGTCTTAAAAGTTCAAGTATAAGCATGTCACCTGGAAGGCCGGCAAAATCTTCTGTGGTAATTCTTTAGATGATCCTGAAAGAAAAGTTAACTATCAATTGTTTAAACTATAATCAAATGTAATTCATATTCAAAATAATTCCAGTACAATACAAGATTAACAAAAGAACATATTTTTTCATTTACTCTGTTAACAAATATCTGTTAATTGTTCGATTGATACTATAATGATTTAAGAGAGGACAAGATGGCTAATTAGGAGCTGCTTTCCCATAATACAACCTTAATGACATGAGTTTGATCCCTAGTTAAGTTAGGAAAAAAGAACTGACTCCACGAAGTTGTCCCCTGATATACACATGTCACATGAGTGTGCACACATACTAAATGAAATAGCAAGACATAAAACAACAATGAAAATGGAATAGAAAGCCATTTGCAAAAACAGCCAACAATTTTCTGAAAGACGGAAAACAGAGGAAGCATGATAATGAAATATAACAAAAGCAGTAGCAACCTAAAGTAAAATATTATATATTAATATATTACATATAATATCCTTCATTGGATATATTAATGTAATATATATAAATATTGTGCACTCAGTGAAGGAGTTTAATCTGCCCAAAAGAAAGCCACAGAGATGCGGAAGAAGAACTTGGGATAATACAGAAGAAACAAGACATGCAAACAGTACTAGAGCAATCCCCCAGCACAGGGGTACTCATCTGCAGTCCCAGAACTTGATGAGGCTAAAGCCAGAGGATTTCAACTTTGATATCAACCTGGGCTGTGCTAAACAGTGAGATTCCGTCTTAATAAAGGTGGATAGGAGAGATTAAAAAAAAAACAACAACATAAAACTGACAGCATGGCATGGTAAGGGGAAGGTTTTTATTGTAGATATGAGTTACAACAGCCAGAGGCATCAGGAAAGAGCCCAGAGCAGAAAAAGAAAGAAGTAGCCTAAAAGGCTATATGGAAGATGTGAGACCAGCTAGGGATAGAGAAAACATAGTGAGAGAACCAGGAGCAGAGCATAGATAGTTCTCGGTTAAAATCTAGAAAATATTCATTTGAAACTACAACCTGCCAACTTCAACCTATCCTTCAGTTGATCTCAACTTGGTTTTCTTCCACCACTATACTTCACAGGGAAGAAAAAATTGTACAGCACAAATGGATTTGCCAACCTCTATTTGGAGTGAATGGCATTCTGTTGTAGGACGCTTAGCAGAGTTCTTGGTCTCTATCCACTAGGTACTTAGGCACCTTTTTAGCACTCCCTCATCCTCCCTATCCAAACCCAAACCCACACTGTGAAAAACAAGTTTCTTTGGTTATGTCTAAGGTAGGAAATGCCCTTGAAAACACTTAAGTTATATGAATACCTTCTCTTCTCTGTCCTTATCTTCTAAATAGACAACACATTGTTATCAGTGTAAACTCAAAACAGTGGTAGGTTTATATAGGTATTTGATAATGTACAACAAACATCTGTTAAGTTTTGTTGTTTTGTGGCTTTAATGACTTTTTCCTCTGATCACATACAGTGTCAATTATATATGATTTTACAGAATGCACACTATATTGTCTTTTCATACATGTTCAAGCATACATATACAGCTACATAATAGGAGATCATCGATAAAGATTTTCTTGAAAAGATAAAGAGAACTGCTAGGTTAGGGCATAGTAATCACATAAAATTTAAAAGACTAATTTGCGTCAAGAAACATAAAGTGGCAAGTTCTGGCCCAAGTCAGTCATTCAAAGTTGACACCTTTTTAAAAACTGGTTGTCTTAAATAAAAGCTTTATCAGTAACAGGTGTCCCATTAATATTAAAAGTAATAGCATTTTGACAAAAAGTATAATTTCAGAGGGTTTTATTTGGTTGGTTTTTGTTTTAGGGAGAAATAAATACTCAAGTATTTCCAGACCATCAAGACGGATTTGTACAGTAGTAAGAAGTATTTGGAAGACTAGGAAATAGAGGTTAAAATGTGGAACGGGAACAGTCTCTTCAGAAATAAAAGCAGGCATAGACGAGACTACGGTGGGAAACCTTAAGACTAACAGTCCAGTTACTCCAGCTGCTGGTCCACAATCACATCTGGTTTATTACCTGTGCTGCTTTCAACCCACTCCTGACAAGTTGCTCAAAGCACCCATGCGACACAACCCCTGATCACCCCACAGCACCCACCCCTGACCAACCCCTGACCAGCCACTCACAGCACCTATCCGACACAACCCCTGATCACCCCCACAGCACCCAGCCCTGACCAAGCAGCTCACAGCACCCACCCCTGACCAGCCACTCACAGCACCTATCCGACACAACCCCTGATCACCCCCACAGCACCCACCCGACTCACTCTGATCACCCCCAGAGCACCCCAACCCCGACAGCCGCTCACAGTACCCACTCCGAGCCACCCGCCCGGCGTCCGGACTGCTCGACCCCAGGGCCGCCGCTTCTGCTCACAGCCAGGGCCCAGACCAGCACTTACCAGATGGAAGGAGGCCATGTTTCCGGCCCACAAAGCCCAACTGAGGCCTGGGAGCGAAACCCCAGCAGGCCAGGATTCCAGGAGGGTCAAGAAAAAAGTCCTCCGCCCTGAGTCAGATTGCGGACGGAGGCGGCGGCCCAGGAGCCTCGGGTTCCGCTCTTCAAACTAGGTCCTAAATAAACAGACGCAAAAGAGGATTCAAAAGAGTCGCGCTTGCGCAAAACGCACCGCGCTGCCGCGAGAACTCTGGCCGTTATTGGGCCCCGAGCCAGTCCAACCTATCAACCCGCCTTCCTCAGGTCGCCCCGCCCTTCCACCCCGCCCCTTGGCTTCCTGCGGGCCGTCTCTCCCTCCCTCCCGTCGCCCCGCCTCTCGCCCGTCGCCCCGCCTCTCGCCCGTCGCCCCGCCTCCCGCCGGTCGTCCCGCCTCCCGCCCGTCGCCCCGCCTCTCGCCCGTCGCCCCGCCTCTCGCCCGTCGCCCCGCCTCCCTCCCGTCGTCCCGCCTCCCTCCCATCGTCCCTCAACCCTCCCGTCGTCCCGCCTCTCGCCGGTCGTCCCGCCTCTCGCCGGTCGCCCCTGGCTTACAAACAGAGTTCCTAGACAGCCAGAGCTACAGAGAAACCTGTTTGTCTCGGAAAAAAAAAAAAAAAAAAAAAAAGGAAAAAAAAGAAGGATTAGAGGTGGAATTTGCAGACGTGTTGTACAAATTACACTACACAGATGAGTCAGCTGCAGCCAAGCCAGCTCTAAAAATAATAGCAAGAATAATATCTTTTTTCGAGTATGTGGAAATCATTTATGAAGTATCGTTGCAGACAAAATAATCTGCATAAATATATACACGTATACGCATTAGCAGAGCGACTTATTAAGGAAAAGCGGCTGCTTCAGTCTTATGAAAAATTAAAGTAATAGCCCAGATTGGAAAACAAGATTAAACCGATTTTCTGAGGACTATCCTGGACCACTTCTGGGTCGCCTAGAGTCACGTAGTTGCAACTGTAGCTGATCTATATCCTGAAAAGACAAAATGTCCTTTAAAAGCAAATAAATAATGAGTGAATGGGTGAGGGTTTAAGATATGTCTCTGTGGTCAAGAGCGCTTGCAGCACTTTCAGAGCAAAGTTCCGTTCCGAGCATCCAAACCTCACCTCACAATCATCTGTAGCTCTAGTTCCAGGGCATCCGACGCCCTCTTCCGACTTTGGCTGGCACCAGGCATGCACGTGATGCATACATGCAAACAAAACACTCATACCTATAAAGTAATTTTCTTTTAATTGGAGATCGTTTTAGAATAATGGGGTTCTTTACGAGCTAATTGTGCTCTGGGCTGCGCCGACACCTGCCACGTTTGCCGGCCAGATCCGCCAGGGGGCAGCAGAGGCGCTGCAAACCTAACAGGCCGAAAATTTATTTATTAATTCTGTTCTCCAATGGAAAGGGGCAGAATCCAGGCAACTTGTACCTTGTACAACAGCAACGACTAGATAAACCTCGAAGAGGAGTCAGCTGATCCTAGCAACTAAAATAGTCTTTCTCCTATATTGTAAACAATTTTGGCACTCTTGTCCTCAAATGCAGCAGGGCACTTTGTAGGTATTTTGAACAAAAGCTATGGCCAAATAGAAGTAAGTATATGATGCTTGAATTGTTCAACGTGCAGACACTGTTTGCTGAAGAAGCACTTGAGAGGGAGTCTAGAGAATCAGATAAAATGTTCAGGATAAAAATGGATTTTTGCTTTGAAACCTTGGGAACCAACAAGCATAAACAATCTCTAAACTCCAGGAAAATAAACAAAATTGACAGTAAATCTTTGAGTCTCCCAGCTACTAAAGACAAAGAGAGCATCATTAATACAGGGAGATTAAACGTTCTGGTCAATGATGCCGGCCATGGTGACTAGGAAGTTTGACTCCCCCCACCTCTCCGAGCTATGCTGTTGAAAGAAAACCTGAAGACCACTACACAGACGAAAAATATTCTGTCGCCCTCAGAGTATGAAGCTCTTGAAAGTCCATGTGAAACTTTCAGAAAGGTCACACACTGAAAATGATTGACCAGGACAGCCACTGCCCTTTCGTCATCAAAATGCTGAAGTCGGCCAGGGAGTGAGGAGAGTGGAGACCACCAGGAAGATGCATCTGGTTTCTAGAGACCTCACCAAACTTACAGCTCAGAAAGCCACAAAGAGGGGAAATGCCCCGGGACCTGGAATCCTCCACATCATCAAAACCAACCAGCTGGAGCACTTTACCCGCCTGACTGACAGGAATGGCAGCTCAGAGTTTAGTTTTGAACTCTGTAAAGACAATCATTGTATATATGATCATACTTGCCTTGCACATAAGTGATTTTGAGATTTTCCCGATGTCTCCCAGGGGAAATGCCACACTGTGTCCTATGTTTGGATCATCTTTAGGTACTTGTTCATTCAAAATGACTATAGAAAACCGTAAATGATGAAAATGCCAAACTTATATACGCAGTACATAAAAATAAGAGATTGTGTAAAAGAGGAAATACAAAGGAAAAACTGCCAGCAAAGATATGGGGCAAATATGAAACATTGGCGAAATGCTGAAACAGGATGAAACAGGAAAAACTTTCCTTATATTTAAAAATATACTAATGTTTGCGAAATGGAATCTGATTCTGGGACACATCCGAGGTTAGAATCAAATTTCACTAATTCTATGGCCAGTGAGGGACTGTATTTATCTAGGACTGGTAATAAAGAACAAGTTTAGATTAAAACGCATCCACCATCTGGCATTTAACAGCTTACAGAAACTTGGGAGGTATTCCATCCAGCGGGACAAGAACAGAGGCGGGGGTGGGGTCCCTGATAAACCTGGAGGGGAGGAATATAAGGGCAAGAGACACGAGAAATGACAGCAAGTCTAGTTTTCTTACTAAGCTGCCCACTTTATTATTCCTCAGAAGCTGTTCTATAGCAAACAGGCAAGTGGGAGAGGAGGTAGGATGCTGGAATTTAGGTCTGGAAGCATTCCTAGCTGTTGAGGAAAAACTGAGGTCTGTGATTGTTAACTAACAAAGGAAATGCTAATTGCTTCTAAAGCCTGGGGCGGACAGGTCTTGAGGGAGACAAAATACTGGGTTAATTTCCTAGGCCCAGAATTTATCCTGCAGAGGTGACAGAGGTGTATGTTTTTACTTAACTTGTGAGCTTAAGATGGCAATAAACAAAATACAGGTCTCAAAATACAGGTCTTTGCTTCTGGCAGAGAGGAATGATAAAACCATGTGTTGTGAAGGAGGGAGGAAGGGAGGGAGGGAAGGAGGGGACCCATGCTCAAAGACATGGTGTGAAGTTAAGCCACTGTTTCTACAATCATGAAGCAAATTGAAAAACTAGGAACCTGATAATAATGCCAGTCTCTAAGACCGTATAGGCAATGCAATCAGGAAGTCACCGCAATTACAAAACTGTCCCCTCAGGGAAGCCTCAACAAATAACACAACAGTGAACATCAAGACTGCTTATTGCATCTGAGTTCACGCCACATCACACCTAAAATGATACACACCAGCACAACTGATAGCCCCTGGCCATCAACGTCTGTGAAGCTAGAGATCACACACTGTACCATCCCATCCCATTACCATGGAGAAGTCAGATACTTATGAGCTGTTCCTGCCTTTTCTTTGGTGATGGGAGAATTCTCACTGAGCTTCACCTATTCTGACTCCAAGTGCTAGCATCGATCCTTAAACACACCTTTTGTTGAGCAGTTACCTTTTGGTTGTCTTGTTGCCCTCCATGTGAAGCTTGTCTGAGAGTTTCCAAAGGGTACAAAGCCTATGCAAAAAAAAAAAAAAAAAAAAAAAAAAAAAAAAAAAAAAAATGGTTGAGAAAAATTTGGACACACTATGATATTCCTTAATCAAGAATTTGCATTTGGCATTGTCCCTTTGGAAGCTGTGGAAATCAGCTTGCTAAAAATGTAAATTGGAGAACAATAAAGAAACCTGGGTGGGTCCACAGTCTCTGTCAGCAAAGAGGCCGAGGCCCCCTGCAGCTGGGAAGACTAAAATCATCCTTGATGTGCCTCTGGACTTCTTCCTATGGACAGGTGTCCCACACCTGCCATCCACCACACTTTGGTGAAAAGAATCCAGTCCTTGCCAATCTTATTGGTTCATTCCAATTCTACTTGGGAAACTTTCTGTAAAATGCAGAAATTTGTTTTTTGGGTTTTTTTTTTGGGGGGGGGGGGGTTGGTTTGGTTTTTTTTTTCCCCAACATTTTGAGCTTCAACAGTAAAAAATGACATATTGGGAAGGGTTTAAATGAATGTGAAGCACCAATCTACTTTGTTTTCACCAGCAACACCAACTAAATGATCCTAAAAGAAAAGCATACACTTGAAGTTTGTATATATTGAGTCTGTAATGGCAGAATAAATTTTAAACAAATTTGACTAACAATATCATTATTACGCTATCACCAGAGTATCTATTATTCTGAATTCCTAGCCTCTGCTAAAGCTAACAGTAGCTTGTGATCGACTTGATTTGGGAGCTGGTGTTCTATGTGTATATTGGCCTCTGTTAGACTTTTCCCCAGTGTGACAAAACACCTGGGAAAACAACTTAGTGGGGGAAGGGCTGGCTTTGCTCACGGTTTCAGAAGTCTCAGTCTATCATGAGTCTATCATGACATGGAGGAGAGGATACGGCACAGCCGAACACACACATACCATAGAGCCAGGGAGCAGAGAGAGAACATGCCTAACTCACTAGCCTTCCTCCTTCCCCCCTCTTATTCCATCTGGGTCCCCTGTGGGGGGATGGTGCCACGTCCTTCCAGAGGGGATCCTTCCCTCTTAGTTAATCTTCTCTGTAAATTTTCTCATAAACACATCCCAAAATGTTCTTTGCTAATTTAGGTACTCCACAAAAGACTGTCAATCAAGATTCGCAACTTGAGTGTGACAGTAAACATACCTTTGGTCCCATCAGAGACAGGCAGATCATTTTGAGTTCCAGGCCAATCAAACTACATGATGAAACCTGTCTTAAAATGGGGGAAGGGGGACCCATAAGCACCCAAACTATTACATTATAAAAATAGTGTGGGCATATGACCAGGAAAAACTCTTACCAGCTAAAAGCAATTCTTCATACAATACTGAAAATGCTCAGGCTAGCGAATTAAATTATTAAACAGTGGTTCTAGTATAACTTCAGTAGCAGTGCTTTTACACCATTTTTCCTGACCCAAATACTTCTGGAAAACAAGTTCTGAAAACTTCATTATGTCAATAATTTTTGGGTAAAGGAGGGAAGAAACTCCATGCTGAGCGCCTATGAATCTCTAGGATTCTATTACTACAATTTTCATGTTCTCTATTGAAAACACTTTTATCCTATTAGTTTCAATAAAAAATTGACTAGAAACTCATTCACATTGTTGTTAAAATTAAAGTTTTCCAGTTATGTATTGTAAACATAAAATATGTGTGTATGTATATGTGTGTGTGTGTGCACGCACGCATGCACATTTTTCAAGACAAGGTTTCTCTGTGTAGTTCTGGATGGCCTGGAATTCATTTGCATACAAAGCTGTTCTGAACTCAGCGATTCACCTGTCTCTGCCTCCAGAGTGCTGGGATTAAAGGTGTGCATCACCACACCCGGCAACACAATTATATTCGATGCCAATACCTTTGAAATCTATCAAATGAATTGTGATGCAGGTAGTAATTAATCAATAAGTACTAAGGACCACAAACCAAGAAATTCTACATGAAGAGTGGACATTTCTGCTCGGACTTGCTGACTTAAGCAATACCAATAAGTAGATAGTAAAGTAATCATACCTAGTAACAAAGATTTCACCAGGCTCTTGAGAGATGAGTAAGACATTACCAAACAGATAACAGAAAGGAGGGCCTGTGAGCACACAGTACTGGGAGCTGTGAGGAGAAAAACCAATGGGCTTTGAGACATCTAGGAACCATGGCTTCAGCAGAAGGTACTTGTTTGTAAAACACTCTGGTTAGATATGGTTCTAGAGGGACAAATACTTATGGTTCACGAAGAGTTGAAAAAGGAAATCTCAAAAGCAGTGGGGATCTTTTAGACCCTTCCATCTTGTATTAAAGATGTTTTAATAAAAAATTGGTTTGTATTTCACATGAGCCAGTAAAGAAAAGTAATGGGGACTGCTCAGTACATTTGATCAATCTGTAATGGGATTTCTACTGCAGTGGTGCCAGGGTACAGTGGGGTTGGGAACCCTGACAGGTCTAATTGGCTGAAACGTTTAAGACAGATTAAACATTAAGATAATGTTTAAATTTCGAGTTTTGTATTATTTGGGAGAGATGGTTGAAGAAGACATCTTTGGGTCTCGGTGTATTAAGGATTAATTTAACTTCCAAGTCAACAGACCAAAAGAACCTCGTTGTTTGATGAACTAGGCTTTTATTTTTTGCTTCCTTTTTTAAAAGGTAAGAAAGACATAGGTAAGCAGATGTTTACTTTGCAGAAATATTCCTGTCTAGGCCCACTGAGATGGTTTCGGAGTTTAAGGAACACGCTGCCAAATCTAAGGGCTTGAGTTCATTCGATTCTAGAGCCCCACACTGTAAAAGGAGAGAACCAATTGTCACAAACTGTCCTCCGCCCGCTACACAAGCATTGTGGTATGTGCACACTTGAGCCTGAGTGTGAGCTCACATACATGCACACACACACAAGTAAATGGAAAAAAATATTTCTTTTTTTTCTGAAGGCTGTCTTTCTCTTTCGTATAAAACTCTATGACCACAACTAGGCCTGGTGATGCAAACCTTACTCCCAGCACTTTGGAGGCAGAAGCAAGTAGATCTCTGTGAATCTGAGACCTACCTGGTCTACAGAGTAGAATTTCAGGCCAGCCATGGCTATGAAATGAGATCCTGTTTTAAAACAAACAAACAAACAAACAAAAATCTTCCTATAGATTCTATAAATTCAATATAAGTATTTTTCTAATGAACACACTTTATTTAAGTCACGTCTTTTAGAAATAAAGACAGAGAGCAGTAAACACTAATAAAAGCTGGAAACGCCAAATGTGTCTTTGGTATCTCTTCTGAAGCCCACAGTGCCTGCACCTGTTCCTTTCATCCTTAGATGATAATCTGCTGTTTATTTTGCTACCAGGAATCTAAGCAGATGAAGCTTGAAAAGAGGTTGCCTTTTAAAACTTGCTCTGTGCCTGACCTTTCTTACTTCACAAAAAGTAAAGGGGGGGGGGGAGTGTGTGTGTGTGTGTGTGTGTGTGTGTGTGTGTGTGTGTGTGTCCTGTTGGTGGAAGGGTTGGTGGTTAAAAAGCAAGTTGGGACTTCCTCTTTGAACAGTTGCCTTTCCTCTCACAAAACGGAGATTTCATTTTGTCTGAGGCTGGATAGAATTGAAAACGACCCAAACACCAGAGCCACGGGCATGATGGCTAAGAAGCCCCCGAAGCCAGCGCCCCGCAGGATCTTCCAGGAGAGGTTAAAGATCACCGCTCTGCCCCTGTACTTTGAAGGGTTTTTGTTAGTCAAACGGTCTGATTACCAGGTAAGTCTATAAACGGAAATTTTAAACATGAAAGTTTTCACTTAACATAAAACTTACTTCATGACAATGTGATGTGATGAGGCCTCTGTGTCTGTTTGGCTTATACCCTCTTCCTTCAGTGAGAAGAATGATTCTAATTTTGATAGCTTAGATACAGTTCACAGCATATATATATACGCATGCATATGTGTATATGTATGTGTGTGTGAGTGTGTGTATGTGCGTGTGTATGTGAGTAGAAAGACAAAGGGCTTGTATACACACACACACACACATGCATATATATGTAAGTATAATAAAGTTCTAATATTTAGCCATAGTAGAAAAACTCAATGAAATTTTCAAAGAATTGTTCTAAACATCACATAAGATTTTGCCTTTCAAGATAATTTTGTTTGTGTGTTTTCTCAGCAATTAACTACTATGCTTCAGTAGTGATAAATTACATGAAGATAAAACAAGATCTCCTGAGTAAATTGGGAGCATGGGTACCATGGAAGAGGGTACAAGGGGTGGGGAGAGGTAGGGAGAGAAGCAGAGACAAATATATAGCTCAATAAAAACAATAAAAAAGTACCTTTTGCTAACTGTAATTTAAAAATTTATGTTTTAAAATATATGGAATATTTTGTGAGTCTTCTTAAAGCTAAAGTACCTTTTTAAAAACAAAATTAGCGTATTTGCTATTCATAATAACACCCTAAATGCTCTTTTAGGGCCAGTATGGTGAACAGAATTTCCAGAATGCATAAGGAAGCAATATTAAATAAATATCAAATTTTCATGATTTTATGAGTTTACCATTTCTTACAGTTAATCAGTATACACTTCCATATGATTTAGAGTAGGACCGGGTTATTATTCATCTTAAAATCCGCTTATCATCTTCATGTAATTTATCACCACTGACGCATAGTAGTTAACTGCTGAGTTTTCTACTTCCCATGTAGTTTAGATTCACGTATCTCTCTCTTGGTGTCCTCATTTTCTGGTGTATCTGCTTTTAAAGTTGCAATTGTGGACAACATAAAATTAGCTAGAGAAATGATACTAAAAGTAAAGAAAGCCATTGGTGTAGGTAGAATTTTATGAAATGTTAATATTGGCTGAAGTTCACCAAGTTTTAAATGTTTACAGAAATAACAAGCATTCAATGATGATAAGTCAAGGCTTCAGATGATTAACATTCATGAAAAATTATGAATTTGAAAATACTGTAACAGTATTTTTATATTTTCTATGTACATGGTAAAGACATTGCCATTTGAGAATCTGGATGGGATTTTGTTGTAGGTGTTAAACATCTCTTAGTGAATTTGCAAGCTATTTTAGAATTTTTCTGTTTTTGCAGTTCAGCTACACAGTTTTACTTCAAAAACGGAGAACAGCCAAAAGTAAATTTCTAATTGGCAATTTAAATTTGATCATTCTCTGACCGTCTTTCCAGAGTGTCTCTAGTAACTGTGCCTGATACCAAGATCTTTTCAGGCGTTTAAACAAAGCATGTGTGGGTATGGTTAGCAGACAAAAATCCACAATTTTAAAATATCAGTAAACCATGTCTGCACTTGATGGTTTTCCACATACAACTTATAACCTTCTGAAAATGACTCCATCATCTCCCGGGACTCAGTTTATTCAACCGCAAACAAACAAACAAACAAACAAAAAGATACTATTTACTTAGCATAATATATTACTACTTGCACTGTATTCTTTATTATTTCTGGAATAACTAAGTGCAATACTGAATCAATTTGTTTTCTGAGCAGTGTTTATTGCATACCTTGTACATGACAAACTGAGAAGAAGTTTAGTTTAGTAATAGTTGTGATTTCTTATCTAACTTCTACCCTGGCTTTTCTTAGAAAGCATGCTTTAAGACAGAAGGAACTGCAATTGAGTATTTCTCGTAAAGGCTGGGGATGGAACTAAATAGTAGAGCACTTGTCTAAGAGGCAGGGGGCCCTGAGTTCAATTCGAGCAAGGAAATGCAAATAACTATGAAACGTATATATGAGAAGACTCATTTGTTTGCCCATTTGAATGCATTAGCAACTGCCTTTCCCCTGTGTATTAAGCAGAAGAGGAAGAAGAGAATGGCAGCAATGTCAACGTACATGGTGGTTTCACAGATGAAAATGATAACTATATAAAGTACTAATTTCTCATTTCAGATTAGATTCATTTTCTTCCTTTTTACTTTTTTGTCTGCTCACATCCTAAAGTCAGTTTGAAGTCTACAAACAAATGCTCCCTGGCACTTGCTGCCGGTTGTGGGGAAATCCCACTTATTTCCTTAAGTGTTTCTCTCTTCGCTTCTGTATTTAAGTTTGTGAGCACTATGCTGTCCCTTTGATCAAGTCAGTGCTGGAGTTCATGGCATACATGAACTGGAGAGGCTATGGAGAATGCTGAGTCCCTGCTGGAAACAAACTCAGAAGATTAAGCTGGAGAAAACTTGCTTTAAGAATAAGATGTTCAGACTCTCTTCCATCTTCCTCTCAGAGAGGCAGCTTCGCTTCTGCCTCTCTCCCCACTTCTCTGCTTCGCCCCCTCCCTCTCTCCTTTAATAAAGCTTTATGTCTAAAAAAAATAGAATAAGATGTTCAATAAAGAAATTATAGGTCAAGAGGCTCTTATTGCAAGGTTTTATTTTATTTTTACTCTTCTCTCATACATTACAACCCTACCACAGTTTCCCCGCCCCCTGTCTCTCTACCCCACCTGCCCTTTCCCACAGATTCACGCCCCCTCTGTCTACCTCTGTAAAGAGCAGGCTTCCCAGTGACATCAAACAAGCACAGCATAACAAGTCATAGTAAGAGTAGTCACGGGGCAGTGGTGGTGCACGCCTTTAATCCCAGCACTCAGGAGGCAGAGGCAGGCGGATCTCTGTGAGCTAGTTCCAGGTCAGGCTCCAAAGCTACAGAGAAACCTGTCTTGAAAAAACAAACAAACAAACAAAAAACAAAACAAACAAACAAATGAAAACAAAAAGAGTAGTCATGGGGTTGGAGAGATGGCTCAGAGGTTAAGAGCACTGGCTGCTAGTCCAGAGGTCCTGAGTTCCTGAGTTCAATTCCCAGCAACCATATGGTGACACACAACCATCTGTAATTCGATCAGGTTCCCTCTTCTGGCATGCAGACAGAACAATGTATATATAATAATAAAAAAAAGAGTAGGCACATGTCATCACATCAAGGCTGGATGAGGCAACCCAGTAGGAGGAAAAGAGTACCACAAGCAGTTGTTTCAAGTTAACAGGTCATTTAAAAAGAAATTATAGTGCCCCACCCCCAATAAACATACCAGCATATGCTGATTTTAACACAGTCCTAGAAGGACCCTGAATTTCAGGTCAAGAATCTATGAAAAGTATTTTTCAAGGGAAAGACAAAGGAAGATTTACTTGAACTTCAGCATTAGGGCTTTAGATTGACTAAAAAGTATTCAATAATTAAAACACAATCAAATGGAAAATGCATCGCAGTTTTTATAATTCAAAAAAAGAGTCAACTTTCCCAGGCCTTTAAATACAAGAAAGTTTGAGCAATAGCCCGTTGTTCCTTCCATCTGTGATGTTCCAAGCTTTAAAGAATGTAACGTATCTTCTTAACCTTAAAATGATGATATGATCATCATAATGGATCAACGTGTCATTCCCTGATGGTCCTCACATTTAGGAAGCTTTTAGTACTATGTCATTTGTGTCCTAAAACACAATTTTCAATACCAGGAAACTCTAAAATTTTAAAATAACATGCCTCTCCCAGCAAAACATTTGGAACATAGATATTCACTAGGAGAAGATGAACATATGTACCCCTATATCAATATTCTATGTAGATTATTGAATATGTGCAAAAGGAAATAAAAAGTAGATGAACATAAGTAGATATTCTCTAAGTTTCCCAATGGATCCTCTTGCACATTTTGGGTATGTGCACCTCTTTTCGGAGAAGCATTATACAATATCTTTGGCTGGCCAACTGCCCTTTTTGTTAAGAGAAAAAAAGGAATATTTTGTTGGGGGAGAAGATAGAAAGAGATTTAAATAAATTCCAGTGTTCCTATTTACAATGAATTGCTTTATAACTAATCTTCTCTAGTTACATTACCAAGAAAAAATACCAGGAAGGCAAGAGATTGTTCAAAGTTTGCAATGTGTTCAATTCCTTTAAATGTAATATGTTTCCTCCTTTGTAAATGGATAATCACTTTTTTGCACATATAAATGAATTTGTGGAACAGATAGAGGATGTGATAGTGAATATATTTTATTGAAGTTTGACCATGGGGGATATTGTGCTAAGGTCTTAACGTCTTGTCACTCGGTTGTTAAAACAACTCTTTTGGATAGCAAGTGTGTGCATCTCACAGATAAGTATCTGTGGCTCATGGAAGTTTTGTTAAAATTTCCTCATTGATTGGAAAGTATGGATTTTATTGCGAGGGATATGGCAAAATGCTGCCTCTCAAACTCAAGTTCTAATTCCTTTTGACAGTAGCTTCCAGATGTTACAGATACCCTTTAAGTAGACATTTCATCATGAACTCAACAGTAAGCTTAATGGACTTTCATAATCTTTTGAGTATAATGAGACATTGACCTTAAACTTGAACTACAAAGTCATCGAGGACTATGGAGCAAGGAATAAGTTAGAGATCTCATTTTAGTGCCTTTACTCCAGAAATTTAATACAGATTAAACAATTCTCAGATTCCATCTTATACCTGTAAGAATGGCCAAGATCAAAAACACTGATGACAACTTATGCTGTAGAGGTTGTAGGGTAAAGGGAATACTCCTGCATTGCTTGTGGGAATGCAAACTGGTACAGCCCCTTTGGATATCAGTATGGTGATTTCTCAGAAAATTAGGAAACTCAAGATGCAGTAATACCACTTTTAGGTATATATCTGAAGGATGCTCAATCATGCCACAAGGACATGTGCTCAATTATGTTCATAGCAGCTTTGTTTGTCATAGCCAGAACCTGGAAACAACCTAAATGCCCCTCAACTGAAGAATGGATAAGGAAAATGTGGTACCTTTACACAATGGAGTACTACACAGCAAAAAAAAAAAAAAAAAAAAAAAATAACAGCATCTTGAAATTTGCAGGCAAATGGGTGGATCTAGAAAACATCATATTGAGTGAAGTAACCCAGACCCAGAAAGACAAATACAATATGTACTCACTCATAAGTGGTTTTTAGACATAAAGCAAAGAAAACCAGCCTACAGTTCACAATCCCAGAGAACCTAGACAACAATGAGGACCCTAAGAAAGACATACATGAATCTAACCTACATGAGAAGTAGAAAAAGACAAGATCTCCTGAGTAAATTGGGAGCATGGGGACCATGGGAGAGGGTAGAAGGGGAGGGGAGAGGATGGGAAGGGAGCAGAGAAAAATATATAGCTCAATAAAAACAACTTTAAAAAAGCAAGAAACTACTTGCTAAATGCACTCTACTCAGAGATATGGCCATCAAATTAATTTTTAAAATATTTAAATATCTATACAAATAAAAATACCTACCCGGATACTAATTACTTAGTATTAGTCTACTTATCCTGGGATCCATATGGTCTTCTCAGAAACTAATTCAGAGTTCTGACTATTTCTCTGCCCGTGAGTTTGTGACTATCCGTTGCAGAAGCTCATGGGTCATACTGTTATTTCTTACCTTATTTTTCCTTCCTTTGTACTCAAGTCATTGCCTTTATATTTGGTTCTTACTCTAGTTAATAATTTCTTCTTAATTCTCTCTTTCAATCGATAAGATTTTTTTTCACCTTTTAACTTCTGTTTGCTCCCTGGTGAATTCTACCCAATTAATATCATTCTTTTGTGCCGGGCCATCTCTGTAATTTTTCTCAGGAACACAAAGAGATACCTGCATGTACATTCTGAGGAATCTCAATAACCTTTGCCCTTTACAAATGATGCTAGCTTTGTTTTCTTCTGAAGGCTAGTTAGGAAAATGAACAGAGTGGTAGAGTGACTTCTAGTGCTTTCTCTAAGACTGACTATCTTGGGTTTGATTTTAGAGGCTACATATCCATTAAACATCACTAGTGGTTATATTTCCTAAACTATGCCCATAGATTTTAACGGTTTTTACAGTGCTCGCCTAGATCTGAAATACAAAATAGCTTTGACCTGCTGTTTTCATAACAGAGGCTTACTGACAGAGAAGAGTTTGAAAGCTCCCCCCACCAACCAGCAAAAAAAAAAAAAGTGTGGTAAACCAAATAAGCCAGCTCCTCAGACGTAATTGTCTTTGTTAATTCATTGTGGGTCAAGTCTGTGATAGTTCATTCTGTTTCAACAGTGTCAAAGACTACTCAGTACCGCCAGTTTTACACAGCTCCCAAATGAACAAGGGGCCAGGACATATTAGCAACTTCTGCAGTGAAATGTCTCACTGAAGTTTTAAAAGCATCTCCAAATGCAAGAATAACTTATGGACCCAAGAGATGGCTCAGGGGCAAAGGGTGCTTACCTGAGTTTGTACTCAGAAACTTACACGGTAGGAGAAAATGAACTCCATCCAGCAAGTTGTGCTCTGACCCCACCATGAGCACTATGGTATATATGTGCATGCATACACGCACGCGCACACACACACACAGACACACACACACACAAACTGGTGTGAGAGGTCCTTCTGTCTCTGTGTTGCTTTTATTGGTTAATGAATAAAGAAACTGCCTTGGCCTGTTGATAGAGAAGAACTTAGGTAGGTGGAGTGGGGGGGGGGGGAACTGGACTGAACTGGGAGAAGGAAGATAGAAGGGAGAAACCATGGAGCCGCTGCCAGAGTCAGATATGCTGAAACTTTGCAGGTAAGCCACTGCCATGGGGCGATACACAGATTAATAGAAATGGGTTAAATTAAGATGTAAGAGTTAGCCAATAAGAAGTTAGAGCTAATGGGCCAAGCAGTGATTTAATTAATACAGTTTCTGTGTGATTATTTTGGGTCTAAGCTATCCAGCTGGCTAGGAACCAAAAATAGCCTGCTACTACACAAACACTAAAGAAAGGAAGAATGAAAATGTTTTAAAATAATTAAAAAGGAAACCTTTAGGAGTGATTTTGTACAGGAAGGACAATTTATTTCATTATTCTGTTCCTTAAGATAACCTGCCCTTCTCTTTCACGGTCTCATTAGAACATACCTTAAAACCCTACCACCATTCTCTCAGATGACCCTATAAATCACTACATTAAAAAATATTCCAGGTTGGAGAGATGAGTCAGTGGTTAAGAGCTGCTTTCCCAAATGATGAAGGTTTAGCTTCCAGCACCCACATGGTAGCTCAAAACCATCTGTAACTTGGTCATCAGCTTATGCAAGACCCCTGGTCCCAGCTACTGCTTTTGTCTTCTTCACTTCTTGTCTGCTCTGTTTCTCATGCCTGGGTCTCCCTCTTGACACCTTGCCGTCCAGGACCTTTATTTCTGCCGGTTCAGGTCATCACTATATGAAGAAGTTCCACGAGCAGCAATCTCTCTCTCTTTCCCCAACTTTAAATGTTTAGGATCTTCTACTGTGATTTTTCTTCCCCCAAGTTTTAAACCAAACAGACTTAGGACTTACATAACTAAGGGTCTTAGTTTTATTACTGATAAAGTCGACGGATTTGATAGTAGTTTGATAGTAGGCCTAAGCAGCTAAGGCTCCAACATAGAGTGAGCTACCTAGAGTCACTGAGTCAACTCGAGAGGCCCAAGCCTACACTTCATAGGCCTTTTGCTCCCTGGCAGGAAATGGAGCAGAGCACCCACTCTTCTCTCCACACAGGCAGAGAGAGGACCGGAAGGGGTGAGTGAAGCATCCTGCCTCCCGACCTCACCTGTTTGGTACTCAGTCCTGCTCGATTCAGACATCAATCATTCTGTCAGCATCCATGAGTGAATATATGAGAGAGTGTAAAAAAGTAGCAGAGGCCAAAAACAGGGCGATTGTAGTGGCAGAAAGCTTGGTGTCCTCAGTGAGCAGAAGGAAAGACATTTCTAAAGGGGTTAAAACTAAGGTTTGTTCTCTTGCTAATCTACTTGACTCTAAGAAGTGCCAGCCATTGGCATACACTGGAAATTCAGATTTTAGGAACCTCTTTCCTCTGTTTTGTACTTGCCTTTTAAGAAGGAATTTTGACTATTCCCTTAGTTGCAGTCATAGGCCTATTATATGTTGCAGTCAGCTCTCAATCATGGGTTCATAGGAGTGGAAAGACCACCTGCCATGGGTAGGGACACAGCTTTCCAAGTTCCACATCTGTGTTTGGGGTAGGTTGCTGCAGTAATATGATCATTTTATTTAAATTTGACCATATGTACATACCACCAAAGTATAACTTTTATTTTTTCCTACAAATTAGGTGAATCTATTTTTCTACCTTTTGAATTTTGACCATGTCATGTAATGTGCTTAGGTAAATATGACAGAGGCAGAAATTTATATTAATCATATGCTTGTTAAGGATGAAGAGGTGGCTCAGTGGTTAAGAGCATTTGCTACTCTTGCAGAAGACCTGGGATCAGTTCCTAGCATCCATGTGGTAGCTCACAACAACTGCTCAATCCAGATCCAGGAGATCAGACCCTCTGCTGGCCTCTGTGGGCTCCTGAACCCACATAGCAGATGTAAATGCATTAGGTGTGTGTGCACCCACATACGATTTAAAAATGAACAAGTATGCTTGCACATTTATTCTGTCTTATAGAAAATGCTTAGTGTTTTGTATTTAAGATTTAATTTTAATTATGTGTATGTGTGTTGTCTATGTGTGGTTATATCCAATATGGATACCGGGAACTGAGTCACGTCTTCAGGAAAGCATTTATTTTTTCTCTCTCTCTAGATAGGGTTTCTCATGTAGCCATGGCTGTCTTGGAACTCACTCAATATACCAGGCTGGCCTCAAACTTAGAGATCTGCCTACCTCTGTCGCTGGAGTGTTGACACTGAAGGCATGTCCCACCACACGGCCAGTAAGCATTCTTTGTTTGTTTGTTTGTTTATTTGTTTGTTTTGAGACAGGGTTTCTCTGTGTAACATCCCTAGATGTCCTGGAACTGGCTCTTGTAGACCAGCTGGCCTCAAACTCACAGAGATCCACCTTCCTCTGGCTCCGCCTCCCGAGTGCTGAGATTAAAGGTATGCACCACCACTGCCTGGCACAACCAGTAAGCATTCTTAACCATGATACTTCTCTCCATTTCTAGTAATGTTTATGAAGGTATGTGAATAAAGTTTGGGCAGGGTGTAGTTGGGAGACAGAGGCAGGTAGATCTCTGTAATGTCAAGACCAACCTGCAGTGCGGTCTGTGTAGGGAGTTACAGGACAGCCATAGCTACATAAAGAGGCCCTGTTTCAGGGGGAAAAAAATCAATGAAGTAACTGAAATGAGAGCCTGAATTTTTTACATTTAGAATGTTATTTGTATAAAATTCATGGTAATGTGTATTTATTAATAATTAAATGTTAACTTCATGGATGAAATTCTGTCTTTAAACTTCAACTATGAAGCATTACATCCTTTTTACCATCAATTTTTTATATCGCCTGAGGTATATCAAAAGTAAATACAGCTTCACAAGCCCAGACTAAAAGTTATACTCTCAGCTAAGTGCTGTAACTGTATTTATTCATTCTTTCAGTCCTTTTATATGCTCTGGAAGGAAGGTGTGCCCATGTCCTAATATGACCTTTTAAGTGACTCTGTCACTATGAGAACAGTTTCAGAGATCATCTAGTTAAGCACAAGTCAAATATTACACAAAAATAAATTTGAAAAAGATTTAATCAAGAATTAACTATAGGGCTGAAGAAATGGCTCAGTGGTTAAGAGCACTCGCTGCTTTTCCAGAGGACTTGGTTCAATTTCCAGCACCCATGTGGTGGTTCACAACTGTCTGTAAGACCAATTCCAGGGGGTCTAGTGTCATCTTCTGGCCTTCGGGGATATAGGCACACATGTGGTGCTAATAAAATACATGCAGGGGCAAAAATACTGAATATATATATATATATTCAGTCCAGGCCATCAAGAGCTTTTAAGTAAGATATTTTCAAGAAAGAGAGGGAGAGAGAGAGAGAGAGAGAGAGAGAGAGAGAGAGAGGGGGGGGGGGGGGGGGGGGGCAGGGAAGGAAGAAAGAAAAGGAAGAGTGTGTGTGTGTGTGTGTGTGTGTGTGTGTGTGTGTGTGTGTGTGTGTGTGTGTAAAAATGGCTCAGTGTTGAGTGGGTAACCCAGACCCAGAAAGACACTTATATATACTCATTCATAAGTGGCTTTTAAACATAAAGCAAAGAAAACCAGCCAACACATCACAATGCCAGAGAGCCTAGACAACAATGAGGACCCTAAGAGAGACATAACATAGATCTAATCTACATAAAAAGTAGTAAAAGACAAGATCTCCTGAGTAAATTGGGAACATGGCAACCATGGGAGAGGGTTGAAGGGGAGGGGAGAGGCAGGGAGGGGTGCAGAGAAAAACATAGAGCTCAATAAAATCAATAAAAATAATGGCTCAGTGGTTAAGAGCCCTTCCTGCTCTTCCAGAGGACCTGGGTTCCGTACCAGCACCCACATCAGGCAGTGTACAGCCTCCTGTAACTCTGCCTCCCAGGGATTCAACACCCTCTCCTGGCCTCCTTTACCTCTGCATCCACGTTGTGCTCTCAGGAGCACAAACATACACACATAAAATAAATAATTTTTAAAGATAGGCAAAATGTGAAGAGACAAGGATAATTTTATATTACAAAATTACAAAAGATAAAACAGACAATAAACACGTTGAATATGCAGTGATGCAGTGGTATTTATGACTTCTTTCCCACAGGAGTACAAGCACTACTGGACAGAGTTGAGAGGAACCACGCTCTTCTTTTATAGCGACAGGAAAAGCACAATAGTAAGTAGTTTGACATGTTCACCTGGCTCACCTTTTCAATAGACCATTGGCATAAAACCTATTATTCATTTTTTCCATCACCCCAAAATAAAGATGTTAAAAAATGTAAATCTGAGTGGGCCTATCAATTACCATGGGATCAGAGTGACAATTCCCTAAACAACTCAGAAGGTGTCAACTCATGTTTATAACTTTTTCTTCTTATCTTCCTGACCTAGATAATAAAAGCTTAGCTTAAGAGTAGAAATTTTAGCCCTTCGGTATAAATTGCTTAATGCAAATGTTAATTTCCATTTCTTGCAAATCGTAGCATGCTATGGAATGCAGTCATAATCTGAAAAAAAAACCAAAATGATTCCCACAGCATCATATGATGGAGGAGTGTTTATGTGTTACTTTCATTATTAATAAAGAAAACTGCCTTGGCCCTTTAAGAGAAAATTAGGTAGGTGGAGTAGACAGAACAGAATTGTGGGAACAAGGAAGTAGAGTGGGAGAGACGCTTCAGGCAGTCGCGTGGTGAGGCTCCATGCTGCTCCTCTCCGAGATGGACGCAGGTTAAGATCTCTCCTGGTAAGCCACAACTCGTGGTGCTACCCAAATTACTAAATATGGGTTAAAGGAAGATGTGAGAATTAACTAATAAGAGGCTACAGATAATGGGCCAGGCAGTGTTTAAAAGAATACAGTTTCCGTGTAATTATTTCGGGTGTAAAGCTAGCCGGCGACTGGGCGGCGGGAACGCAGCCCGCCGCTTCACACTACAATCATAAAATATGATGTTGCAATTTAACTTTTCTAGACAAAAGCAGATTCCTAAGAGCTATGAGAATAATGATGATGTGATTCTTCAATTAATTTTTTTGCTTTTTAGTGTGTATTAGAACTTCCCTGAGACACCAGGAAAGCAAAGACCCTGGCCTAAACCTTGTGTGATTTACAGTAACCAAGTTCACTTATCACTTCAAGAGGCAATACAGCTTGGTGATTGAGAGCCTGGTATGCCCAGAAAGATTGCCTAGCATTTTTTCTTTTCTTTTCTTTCTTTCTTTCTTTCTTTCTTTCTTTCTTTCTTTCTTTCTTTCTTTGTTTCTTTCTTTCTTTCTTTCTCTTTCTTTCTCTCTCTCTCTTTCTGTCTCTGTCTTCCTTCCTTCCTTCCTTCCTTCCTTTCTTTCTTTCTTTCTTTCTTTCTTTCTTTCGTTCTTTCTTTCTTTTGTTATTTGAGACAGGGTAACTCTGTGTAGTTTTGGAGCCTGTCCTGGAACTTGCTCTGTAGACCAGTCTGGCCTTGAACTCACAGAGATCTGCCTGTCTCTGCCTTCTAGGACTAAAGGCGTGTGCCAACACTGCCCGGCTTAGATTGTCTAGTATTTTAATGCTGGCCTGGCCATCATTAACTGGGATCTTGAGATAATCGCCTACCCTCTCTGTGACTTGTTGCATAAGAAGGGGCAAGGTAGAAAACAGATGACATCTTAAATTGGGAAGTTTGGAGACTGTTTAATAAAATTATGATAAACATCCAGAGCAGTGGTCAGCATAGACAGAAGTCCGGTGCCCTGAAGCTAAAAATAGTGCTGTATTGCCACATGAGGAGTGGGAGGAAAGAGTGGCAGAGCTTGTACTTAGGGAAGCATGACATTTGGTGGAGCTATACTCCATCCTCACTCTGGCCTCTGCTGAAGGTCCCCAATGGCCCAAGTCAACATGAAAGCAAAGGCTATGCCAAACCGATGTCATATAGATCCTCCTAATACAGTGTTGGGAGGTCAAAGGATACAATTGAACCTGCAGGAACAAATAACAAAGAGTCACATAGGAAATCTCCAATACTCCTATTTTTCAAATCTCTGCATCTAGGATGAAATCCATAGTCTATCTCATAAGGCTATAAAAGTGATCAAGTGAGACAGGACATAGAAGGATTTCAATCAATAGACTGCACACAGTAAGCCCTTTCATTGTTTATATATATTAATATATATTGACTACTTCATTTCCAAGCAAACTCTGTAAATTTGAATTCCGGTTTTCACTGTTATGTTTGGTTTTTGATCAAGCCTTCTGTGTAGGCCGTCCTCTTACCTTGTGATCCTCCTGCCTCAGTCTCCTAAGTACTGAGATTGCAAGCACACACACCACTGGACACCACTTAATTTTATTTTTAAATGAAACTTTTAAGTTTAAGGAGTAAGAACTTGTACACAATCATACTTACCTGGCAGGGTTGATACCATCATCACGGAGATGATTTTCCAAGGACAATCTTTCTCCATTGTATTCAAGATTTGCTTAACTCCTGAAATTTCCCCAGATGTACCAAATGTGGGGAACTGACTGCATAATTTGTGTTAGTGGAATATTGAGCTTGCAGTTTCCCCTTGAAAAAATGTATACATTCACACACACACACACACACACACACACACACACACACTATGGTACAAGGTTATACAGCTAGTAAAAGTGGTGTAATCCAGCGTGGCTTGTGAGCTGGTGGTCTTTTTAGGCACTCTGTCACAAGGAGGTCACAACAAAAGGCTGAAGAGCTGTCCACCTACCAATCTTGTTAAAAGAGAATGAAAATCCGTGGGGAAGTTTTCTGGTAGACTGTCTCAGTAGAAACCCAGGGATAGACCAACTGAGAAAGTCAAGCATCTGGCTGGCCTGCAGCAGGGAACAGTTTAAAATGACTTTACACATCTAAAAGGCTAAGAGGAAGTCATGTGGAAAGTTCACCGAATTTGCTCAGTGTTACTCCAGAGAAAAGGGTCCTGGACCAGTAGATGGGAAGTATCTAGAAAAAAAAAATGCAGCTCAATACAAGGAACACTTAGCAGGGCTCTTTCAGCAGTGTGAGGTCAACTGTGGGCCTGAAGACAACACTGAGAGCTGATTCCCACAGCTGGGTTAGACAGATAACCTTTAAGCCCACAGTTAAAACTAGAAGATATGACTTCCCTTTCTGTAACTGATGCATTGGCACTGTTTGTTAAAGCAAAACTCGCTGAGCCTGATCTAGGTAGTCCACCATACGAAGGTGTGGTTCAGTTCTGGTTTTGTTCCCTCATGTTTATCCTTCCATTTTTAATTTTTCTATGTTCCTTGAAGATAAATAGACTAAACCAAGCTTAGCCTCCACCCCATCAATATAGAAATCACTCTGGTAAGCTATTTTTCTGTTTTTAAGCCCTACATTATCCAGGAAAGTAAAATGAGCCAAGAAAGTTAAGCGAGACACAAAAGATATAGTACAATAAATAATACTAGACACAGTCAAGAAAAGCTAAAAGGAGAGAAAAAGAAGTGAAGAATGGGCTAATCTGTCAAAAAACGACTAACGTACAAACCGTTAAACCTGTTAGGTCTTTCTAATACTAGAGGGCAACGTTCAGCTGCTGTATACAGAGCAACTGCTCAGAATAATGTTTCTGTTCACCTGAGAAACAGAAATGTCTTAATAGGTACTTCATAACCAGCGGTGTTTGGAGAATGTGATAAAAGATGACTTTCTAAAATAAAATGTTAAATATGAACATATGTTTATAGACTCAGAAGCATAACTTCTGCAAAGATGTATGACACTCAACTAGAAAAATATTTAATATTTTTTACTGTATCTATTATGACTGTTGGGCCCACAAGAGTCGTGCAAAGATAGAGACAGACCACCAAAGTCTAATAAACCAGAAGCAAACTTTATTCCAGGAAAAAAAAATTTAAAAAGGAAATCTCCATGGGACACAAGAAGCTTATCAGCTAGCTTGAGACCACAGCCAGAGACAGACTTGTAAGGTTTTTTGCAAAGATCTTTTGCAAAGGCCAGTTTTTGAACTCCTTTTATAGCAAGCATTAGGTAATAACAAATGATTTTTACAATCTCAAGGTAAAACTCAGATACAAATTGCTCTTCTTTGCAATTTTTTTGTTGTTGTTTTGTTTTGTTTTTCGAGACAGGGTTTCTCTGTAGCTTTTTTAGAACCTGTCCTGGAACTAGCTCTTGTAGACCAGGCTGGCCTCGAACTCACAGAGATCCGCCTGCCTCTGCCTCCCAAGTGCTGGGATTAAAGGCGTGCGCCACCACCGCCCGGCCCTCTTCTTTGCAATTTTTGTTAATAATTTCTTTTGGTTAAACTAGTGTTTAAACCATTGTTTCTCTCTGGTACTTGCTAATGGTGTTTATGGGTCAATATAAAACCAAAAAGACAAAAGTCACGTACATCCCATCATATAAAAGTTAACTCAGCTCACATCAATTGCTGGTCATGAGTGGCGAGGGGTTGTTTTAAGGATAACTCTGAATTTGCAGAGCTGACCCTCAGTTTGTAGAGGGATGCTTCAGTCTTGTAAACAGAGCAGCCAGTTGTAAAGCAAAGTAACTCACTGTTAATAGTTAATCCTTAAAGTGCTGGGAAATTTGCCACAGCCTGTTCTTATTCTCCTAGGCTTACAACTTCATATTTATTTATTTTTACTTATTTTTGCATCTACAATTTTTTATTCTTATTCTTGGACTCCTCAGTGACAATAATTCTTTATTGTTAGACATTTGATTCTCATACAGTGCTTGCCTTGATTTTTGTAACTTCTCCTGTGATGAATTAGACATTTTTTGACTTCTGAAAAAGTATTTTGCAACAACCCTCCCTCATTTACAAGGAAACAACTTTAGATACAATGAACTAATGAAGTTTCATCTGGGTTATTACTATTTTCTCTCTTATATTTTCAAGTTTAGACAGAGGGCCAGAAAATCAGTGGACCTTAAGGCAACTATGGCTTGATTTTATAAGACAGTGTCTGAATAAATCACTTTATCTTTTCTATTTTATTTTATTCTATTTTATAAAGAAAAAACAAAAACAGAAAAAATATGTAATGCAGAATGTATTTATATCCAGAGTATTTATTATTAGAAAGGCTGCCTTTGGGAAAAGCAACAATCAATAAAATATACATTCATAAATGGTTTACTAATTTCCACAGTGTAAACATTCCTGCCATGACAGATTCAACCTATCAGTGTGACTGTATTGAGCATGAAGAGTAAAGAAATGCACAGAGCTGTTGCATGTTATTTATGCCACACAGAACAAAGATGTAAATAATATTGAGGGTATAGACAGTAAAATATTTTCTATAATTAGAAAAAAATAAAATTTGCATTTTTACTATATTATAAATTTATTTTAATATAATATTTTATTTACTTGTGTGTTAATATAACTAACTTTTAATAATAGCTAGGTTAACCAACTGCAAAATTCTCAAAAATTTAATTTGGCCTTTGCAAATTTGTATGGGTCAAGTCCAGCACACCGTCAAACAATGTGTTTACACATACTTTCTGGTATCAAGCAAAATGCCAATATGTTTAAAATCTATTATTTTCCTTCATGCTACAACAAGCGTATCTGACCCAGGAAGTAATTTCACAGTATTTTCCTTTATCTTTGCAGTATGTTGGCAAGTTAGACATAATAGACCTTGTATGCCTTACTGACCAAAATTCAACTGAGAAGAGCTGTGCAAAATTCACTCTTGTTCTGCCTAAAGAGGAAGTGCAGCTGAAGGTGAGTGGGGAGCAGCAGTCTCTAGAGAGTAAAGCATATGGGTAGCCTGTACCTTTTACTATCCAGAGGCTGGGATTACAAGAGGGGCCGACTCTTAATACTTTGCTAATATTTCCTCTCCTTTGCCAAGGACGACAGTGTTCTGAGTTACATTTTAGAAGGGCACATCTACTTGTTTAGTGCATAAGCACAATGAAACCTTAGACTTCTGTCCTCTCACAACGTCAAGGATCCCACCTGGTTGTTTTTCAAGGTTGTCCCTGAATTAGCCTGGAGAGCTAATTACCCAGCAATGAGAGTCATAACAAAGAGAACAGCTTGGAATTGGTAAAGATAATATTGTAGAGGCTCCTGGGTTAGAATGAACCAGCATTTAAGCAAGCTCCCTGGAGAACTCTTGGACATGGAGTGAAGAGTCAGAGGAAACAGACGCTGAGGTAGACAGCTGCTGCTTTATGCAACATCTGTGAAACATGGGCCAGCTTCTTTGCTCATTTGTTCCTTGAATTATCAGTAAGTCTCTGCTCAAATGTAAGGCTCTCACTGTGGTCCACCTAGAACACTTTATCCAAATTGTAACCTTGTCTACCTAGCTATTGTTGGGGTCGGATTGACTCAGTGGGCTCCTAAGATTGAATGCCTGGTCCCCAGTTGAACTATTTGAGGAGGATTAGAAGTTGTGGCCTTGTTGGAGGAGGTGTGCCATGGAGGGTGGGCTTCGAAGTTTCAAAAGCCCACACCAGGACTAGGCCAAGAACCCCACTCCCAGCCTGCTGCCTGGGGATCAGGCTGTAAAGCTACCAGCTACTCTTTCAGGGCCGAGTCTGTCTGATTCCTGCCGTGATGATCATGGACGCACTCTACAACCATGATGTCTCTTCACAGTAACAGGACAGTGACTAAGACACCTGCCCTCTTGTCACACTATCGGTTTGCCTGACTCTGCTCTAGACTTTATATTTTCTAGTTGTTTCCTTCCAACAATATTAAATGCACTATTGCATTGATTATTTATTCTTCCTTGTTATATTCCTTTCTTTCTTTTTCTTTTTTTTTTTGAGACAGTTTCTCTGTGTAGCCCTGACTGTCCTGGAACTCATTATGTAAACCAGGCTGGCCTTAAACTCAGAGATTTGCCCACTTATGCCTCCTGAGTGCTGGGATTAAAGGTGTGCGCCTCCACTGTCCAGTCCTTGTTATATTTCAAATTCACAAGAACAAGGATCTTTGTTTTGTTCCCAATACCTATACTTAGCAATAATATACACACACACATATATATATTGAACTTATACATAAAACGACATTAAAAACACCTTTTTGTTGAATTACCTTGAAGATTGTCAAAGGACAAAATTACAACCATATAAAGATCTTAATTAGTTTTATAGTCTACTCAAGAACCAGTTTTTTTTATTCTATAGAATAAAATATTATAGTTAGCTGAAAAGAAAAAAATTCATAGACAGGGAAGGTTAAAACAAATTTAAAACCAGTAATAAAGTTAGCTGCTCATTTCAAACGTTTCCATGGTAGGCAGAAAATAGGACGGCAAGTGGTACAAAAATGACCAATTGACATTAGATTTCTGCAGGTCACTCTTTTGCATACAGAGGGAACAAAGTGAAATTAGCCTGTATGGGAGATGTGGCTGTTACGTTCCTTTCCCGACTTCCCGAGAAGGCAACAGTTTTGCTTTAGTGATGTGGAACATTAGCACAGGTGACTCCATTTTTATTTCTAGTGTGGACTGTGCAGGACCTCAGTGTAGAAACCTAGAAACAATGGCCACCTATAATAGTTCCTTGGCATGGTTAAGGTGGTAATGCTTATGAAGTGCTTAGCACGATAGCTAGCATTGTAAGTGCTCAAAAGACATTGGCTGCTATTATTATTATTATTATTATTATTATTATTATTATTATTATTATATTAGTCAAAGCAGCCTTTGAAGTTAAGAACTGGACTCTTTTGCATTTGTTCCGCCAAATTTCAAGCAAGACAATGGAGAGAGTAGGCCTTAACTAGCATATGGTAGAGGTAAATTTACTAACATTTCATTTTTCAGTTAGGCATAAATTTATACAATTGTACTTGCTTAGTAAGTAACTAATTTAAAGGTATACATTTCGGTTTTGTTCTAAGAAAATGTCTATGTGTGCAAATGATTTTTGTGTGTGAAGGCATGTACATGATGCACAGGGAGTGTGTTGCACATTGAGTGTGTGGAGGTTAAAGGACAATCTTGGGTCCTCATTCTCTACCTTCTTTGTGACAGGGTCACTTAGTTGTTCAATGTTGACAATGCCAGGTTAGCTGGAAAGAACGTTTAGAGATTCTCTGTTTCTTCTGTCATAGGTACACTCCGATTATGTGTTTCACTGTGTCCAACTTTATGTGACTTCTGGGGATTTGGATTCAGGTCTTAACACTTGTGTAGCAAGTACTTTACTATTGAGCCACGCTACCCCAATCATTTATATTTCTGTTTATCTACTAAAAGGGGGCTGAAATAAATAAGATAATTATTTCTCCTTGCAGCTGATTTTACACAATTTGAGCTTTTTTAAATTTTTGCAGTTTTAACTTTGTGTTATTTTACAAAGTGCCTAAACAGAAGAATATGCATTTTTTTGCCAGTCTTGCTAGTTTCCTCTCTCTTTTTTTGCATATGTGCATGTGTGCACGGCTATTTGGGTGTGCATGGATATACGTGTGTGTAGGTGCACATGCCCGTGCGTGTTTATGTATGGGTGGCCAGAAGTTAACAGCATGCACTTCCCTCCTTCACTTCCATCTTATACATTGAGGCAGCACCTCTCAAGGACCCATGGCTGCTCGATTGCTTGCTCTGGGGATCCCCTGTCTTCAGCTCCCAGGTGCAGGGATTACAGTTGAGCTGCCACGCCCACTTGTCATTTTACTCGGGTTCCAGAGGTCCAAACTCTGGTCTTCACATTGGTATGACAAATGCTTCACCCAAAGAGCCCATCTCCTTAGCCTGCAATCTCGTGAGCTTGTGATGACGGCACACACCTCTCTTGTCATATAACCATCCTGTGAAATTCTTGTTCCTTAAAGTTAGCCCAGATCATTCGTTAATTATGCATTTTCTTCTTTACCCTTGTTTTCATCTTTAGACAGAAAACACGGAAAGTGGGGAAGAATGGAGGGGCTTCATTCTTACAGTAACAGAGGTAAGAAGTCCATTCACTTCTTCTGCTGAACCAGGTCTCAACAGCCCTCGGTGGCCTCAAACCTTACGATCCTCTTGTCTCAGATTCCCAGGTGATGAGATTACCATGGTGAGTCACCATTCCCAGCAGAAGATCATTACAACCCGCTGATTCATGTGCTGGTCCAATAGTTTCTAACATCATTGCAATGATGTGCATTAAAGTGGTTGAGGATATGAAAACTAGAAAAGGCCGATAGTAATCCATGCTTTTATTTCTGAAAGTTACATTTTTATCAGGTGGGTTGAGAAGCTAAAGACACTCAGCAAACACCCGAGCCCATGTCATCTAGAGATAATGGTACTGGTGAGCAGGGGATGAGGGAGATCTACTTATGACATCTTTTATCTTTTCGGCTGTTAGCTTTAGGCTTCATGGCTAAGTCCGACCGCCTTATTCTTTTTTTAACATGGAGGTTCTTTGTTTAGACTGACATTTGTAGTTTTTGTAGTTTATTATAAAAATAATTTCCATCATTTCTCTTCTAAATTTATAAAATGCTATACTGCACTGGTTTTGTGAATGAAATACACAACATGAAAGAGAGAAACCATCAAAATGAAAAATCATCTTTAAACACATGTTACATGTGTTTTAAAATAAAAGGAAGCTTACCTGCTCATTGGCATCATCTTATCAGAGGCATATAGTAAATCCCATTGCTCAGAGTGAGCCTACTGCAGCGAGGTAAAGTACCGTTAGTTTGGAGATAGCCACAGCAGCAACTGTCTTCAAAACATGAGATACTTTGGTAGCAAGCGCCATATTAACTTAAGACACCATGCTCTTTAAAACTTTTAGAGGAAATGAAAAGTTTCAGGTTAGGCTCAAATGACCTTTCTACCCACGTGAGTTCCGAACAAAGCCTTTGTGGTCATAAAATAAGCTGGACTTTTTACCAAGACATTGGTGCTGATTCTTCGTATCAACCACCCTTTTACAGGAAAATGGGTGGAGCTTTGAGATAGGGTGTCCCTCTAAGGCCTTAGAAGAGATTTTTAAACATGTGACAGGCATTTGCCTGGGGCTGGAGAAGAGACAGGAAAATTCTGTTTTCTCCCTCTCACAGAAAGGTCCTGAAGGTTGCCATTGGGTGTCTGTAAGCACCCCAAGGGTACGCGACTAGGCATCCACACTGAACCTGCTGGAAAAGTCTTGATATCTCTTTTTGACTCACCAATAATATTTGAAGTTTTGGCCATTTCCTTAATATTTTTCCTCTTTCAAAAACAGAAATGGTTTTTAAATCAAACATTGACATATTATGTAATATAAAATATATGTCATGTGAATTTTTAAGTTAAGACACTTTGTATTTTATTTTATACTTTGTAAATACTTGGGGCATAGTATCAAATCACTGTATGTGAATAAAACATTTGTAACAATATTCCACTGCACTGACTCTTCCTCCAAGAGAGCATAATGAAGTACTAGACTGGGTATGAAGCAATTCAGTAGGACAGATTTGGGTGACTCAATCAAAATCGCACTTCCAGAAGGGAAAAACAACAAACAACAGCATGCTGAGAAGTAACAACATGCTAAAATATAAATGGACGCTAAAAACAGATCACAGTGTAAAGCTGCTGCTCCTACGCCCATCTCAAATCCATGTTTGAAAATAACGTATCTCCCTGGAGCTCCTAAGCCTCTCGGACATTGCTAAACGAATGAGTTCAGAATAAGAAATGAGAGATTGATTGCTACTTAGCTCGCAGGAAAAAGTATGTGTACTTTGTTTGCCCTGAGGCCAAATCAAAACAGAAGACTTCAGCCAGGCATAGACGTGGCACATACCTTTAATCCCAGCACCTGGGAAGCAGAGGAAGCTAGATCTCTGTAAGTCTGAGGCCAACCTGGTGTACAGAGTGAGTTCTAGGACAGCCAGGGCCACATAGAGAGACCCCACCACAACAGAGAACAAAGAACAAGCAACAAACAAAATTGAAGACTTCTTAGAAGAAAGCTGGACACTCCCTACAGGTTCTAGTTGATACAGGGTCAGTTCTAGGATGTCTACGTTAGACTGAAATCTTCTATTTATTATTTTATCCATTCATCTCTGACAAGTAACTAAAACTCCTCAGGGCCAAAAAACTCTATTATTATTATTAGTTTTTCAAGATGTGGTTTCTCTGTAGCTTTGGAGCCTGTCCTGGAACTAGCTCTTGTAAACCAGGCTGGCCTCGAACTCACAGAGATCCATGTGCCTCTGCCTCCCGAGTGCTAGGATTAAAGGCATGCGCCACCACCACCACCCAGCCTCAAACTCATCTTTACTAAAGCAGTATGCTGCTTAGCTATGGTTGTCGTTCGCCTACTCTTCTAACTGGTTTCAGCTGTCTGTTCCTCAACACGTGTCACTTCTACCGGGGCAAGTGATTAGACTACATGAAGTCTTAGAGAGAGAAAAGAAAAGAAGGCTTGAGACAGAGCGGTTGCCAGTTATGCCTGCGGAGAAAGAGAAGGAGCCAGAGCAAGATGATGTGGATGTACCGAACCCAATGCCAGCGTAAGTCCACAATTGACTCGTTCATTCATTTATTAAGACTACTTTCTTATCATCAGGTAGCATTACCCACTTGAACTTGTTACACGACGGGCAGTAAGTGTCTTGGAGATATTTAGTCTGTGAGCATCGGCCACATTTCCTCTCCTATGTCAAGATCAGTAATGTGCACACTTGAACTAACTTTACCACAGAGGAAATCCCCTTCTACCCACATATCTAGACTAAATACATATCTTTCCGGAGCTCAAACCTAAATTAAAGTTGCTGTGAAGAAGGAAGGAAAAGATGTGTATTTTGTGTCTCCATAATTGGATTATTTCTCATCATTAATACAAATCTTTAAAAAAGCTTAGAATATTGAATTCAGTTGATTGATCAGTGAGCGTTGAACTTGGCCTCTGAGGAAAACCTTGTATAAAGTGTTCAAAACAGTAATGGAACAGCATCTGGATTCTGGAGCATCCTACATGTGTCTTTTGATTGTTGAAAATATATGGGTCTTATCTTCTGGAAATCTTGGTGCTCTTGTCATTAAAGCATGTCCTGGCTCCATCTCTGACATTAGGTTCTACTGTACAATCTTCCTTACTAAAGCCACTGGAACCTGCTAATCAATATTGCTAGCTTAAACTAGACAAGTGACCAACTCACAGAATAACAATAAGATGGACTACTTTTTGTTTTTTTTTCCCCAAGACAAGAAGTAATGTGCTTAGTACAGAAGAACAAAGGAAGAGTAAAACGAATTAATTCTTGTCACAACACTTGAAGATGTTTACCGCTAACATTTGGGTGTATCACATACAAAGTAGTACATGGCTACTATAGTTCACTAAATACAGCATGTATTATAAAAACAAGAAGTGCCTAATTTCTTAATTTTGTGTCTAAAAATACTACTGGTGCCATTTTAACACAAATTATAAATCAAGAGTGGTGGGCATGCTTTTAATCAGGGTCTCTGAGTTCAAGGACAGCCTGGTCTATAGAGCGAGTTTCAGGACAGCTGGGGCTACATGGCTATTCAGAGAAATTCTTCCTCAAAAATACCAAACAAAGACACCACAAACAACAAATTATACAAATGTAGTCAGTTCAGATACAGTCTTAATGTCAGTGGTTTAAAACAGATCCCCACTAAACTGTGGTGGTGCACACCTTTAACCCCAGCCCTGGGGGCGGGGAAGACAGGTGGATCTCTGAGTTTAAGGCTAGCGGAGTCTACACGGTGAGTTTCAGACCATACAGGGCTACACATCGAGGCCCTATCTCAAAACAAATAAACAGATTAACAACAAAAATAGATCTGCAAGGAGAGTCTTGGGACGTTCTGGAGTCCTGAAACAAAGCACCAACAAATTAATCAAAGACCCTGTTATGAACTTAGACAGGGGATATGCTGTTAGCTGTCACAGGTTTTCTTTCTTTCTTTCTTTCTTTCTTTCTTTCTTTCTTTTTTTTTTTTGTTTTTCGAGACAGGGTTTCTCTGTGGCTTTGGAGCCTGTCCTGGAACTAGCTCTTGTAGACCAGGCTGGCCTTGAACTCACAGAGATCCGCCTGCCTCTGCCTCCCGAGTGCTGGGATTAAAGGCGTGCGCCACCACCACCCGGCTGTCGCAGGTTTTCAATGGTAATCATGATTATACATGGATTGGTAGAATTCTTTTCGTGTTCTATATGCTTAAAAGGTAACTCTGTATCTCTCAAGGTGTTTAGCTGGCATTATTTTCAAGTAATGATGTTCATTAGTTTTGTTTTTTGTTTTTTTTTTAAATCTGTCTTCCTTTTCTTCTCACCTTCGCAGATGTTTTTATGCAGTTTCCCGGAAAGAAGCAACCGAGATGCTGGAGAAGAATCCTTCTTTGGGAAATATGATCCTGAGGCCTGGCAGTGACAGTAAAAACTACTCCATCACTATCCGACAGGAGATAGAGTATGTTCAGTTAATCTGGCTAGCATACTGTTTGGAGCATGGTATTCTAGTCAGTACCTGGTACACGCTCTGCTAAGGCTGCAAATGTAGACACAGCCTGGGAAGTAGGGTGGCACAAGCAAATCTTGCCCGTTACAGGGAATAAAGAGAACAGATCTGGGATTGCTGCTGTTTTCATATATGGTGTTCACAAAGGCACTCAGTTAATTTAAGCAGAGACTCGAAGGAAGTGAGGGACCGAACCATGCTAGTAGCTGGGGAAGACCATTCCAGGCAGCCAGTGCACATGCCCAGAAGCAGAATACCTCTCTTGTTCAGGAAGCAGAGTGTCTGCTTACTTTACACCTATAAGGCCTATTGAAGAGCCTCTTGCTAGTGTGTGTGTGTATGTATGTATGTATGTATATATATATTTGTAAAATGATTTACCTTTGATAAAGCCAGTAATACTTAGATGTACTTAGATGCAAGTGCAAGGTCAGAAGTGCTAGCTCCGTCAGGAAAGGGCTTGCTTTGCAAATCTGAGACTCTGAGTTCAATCTCCAGAGAGAGAGAGAGAGAGGAGAGAGAGAGAGAGAGAGAGAGAGAGAGAGAGAGAGAGGTGGGCAGGGGGGAGGAAAGAAGACAGGCAGGAAGGAAGAAAGGAGGGAAGGAAAGGAGGCAAAAAGAAAGGAAGAAGATAAGGCAGATGCTGACACATACTTGTCAGTGGGGAGGTGGAGACAGGCAGATCCTTAGGGCTTTCTAGCCAGACAGCTGAACCTACTTGGCAAGTCGCAGACCAGTTAGAAACCTTGTGTGAAAAAGAAGGTTGAGGGTAGATCCAAGGTTCATCTCTGGAGTCCACAAGAAAGTCCACACATGTACGTGTGCTGCCACGTGCAACATACGCACAATATAATTTTATACGTAATTAGAGTTGCTGGACCTTCTAAGGCCACTCCAACTTTCAGAGTCTAAAAATCTCCACATTTTAATAGAGATTCTGGCTTAGGTGACACTGTCACAACTGACAATATGATTTAAATATAGATGCTTTTGTCATACATTTAACTATTCAATAAGTGACTATGTCTTATACAAAACATAAATCAACACTGAGTTTTTGAATTTACTATTCATTGTTAGAATCATATTCTATTTATTTACTATAATGTGTCTACCAATAAATCTACAAATTTACTTCATAAATATGTCATTCTAAATAGATTGAATATGAAGACAGTGGGTAGAGTAAAAAGTAAACATATTTTAGAGAAAAAATTGAAATCATAGCAGTATAGCCCAGTTACTGTTATGAGCCAGGGCTCCCAAAGCTTCATTTGCTTGCCAGTTGATAGCAATAGACACTTGTTTTCATGCAGTAGGCATGAACAGGTGGCAAGAATGTTAGGTGATAACTTAGATCCTGGGGCTCCCAAATCGGTGTGTGTATTTTTATATTTTTCCACAGGGAATAATTGTCAACTTTCCTGTGGATTCCTTATGGTTCCTATTTATTATATATATTAGCATTTTTTATCTTACAGCATATGCTGTAATGTCATATGCTTTTACAAACTAAACACAAGCAAAAAATTTTCAGCTCCATTAGATATAATAAAATATTATAGATTTTTTAAATTTATAATTTATTTGATTAATAATTTAACTGGGGATCTCAAAACAAGTCCAAAAGAAGTACAAGTTAGAACTACCAGTGAATCTGGCTATTGACCAACAGAGGTCTTTTTCTTTTTTCTTCTTTTTAAGATTATAATATAAATACAACATTCTCAGTTTCCTTCTCTCTGTCTAAACCCTACCATATACTCATTTCCATTCTTCAAATTGAAGCCCCTTTTTTTTTCACTAATTGTTATTGCATGCATATGTGTGTTCCTAAACGTAACATATAACATAAACGTTCCTAATGGTTATTGCATGCATATACACATAGATTTCCCTTAATGTTACTTGCATGTATGTTTTCAAGGCTCATCATTTGGCAGCGGACAACCAAATGATGTGCTCTTCCCTGGGAAGGCTGCTTCTCCCACTACAGATTTCCGCTGAGGTTGAGGCCTGCTGGGTTTACCCCTCTAGACACTTTGGGATGCCCATCGGTGTTGTCCATTTTCAGCCCAAGTTTGGGCTGTCCTCGACCCTGGAAAAGCACCAGCTCCCAGAGCAGGCAAAACAAAGCAGAAAATTCACCCCTATGCTCAGGGTTTAATACCTTCTACTTAATATGTCACTTGGTTCGTAGAGACAGCAATCCGAGAGAGGATTAGAACTGTGTCTTGCCAATGGAGAGCTTAATGTAAAATGGCAGCAACCCGGACTGTTGAGAAACACCTGTGTTTCCCCCAAACAAGCTTGTTTTCTTTCAGGGAGGTTCCACGAGAAGTGCTCAGCCGTGCAAGTTGATGAGTGAGTCCGGTAAACACGAGCTGGGGAGGACAAGCTGGTTTACAAAGCAGAACATGAAAGTATCTTTCCCCCCATGTGTTTACCAATCAGCCATCGGAAAGAGGGCTGCTCTCAGGAGTAAACAGAGCTTGCCAGGGCCAAACCATCAGGTGATTCTCTCAGAGCAGAGCCTCAGCTGTCTTTAGCCAGCTCCGTGGCACGAGAATTCAGAAGACATAAAGCTATTTTTACAACAAGCCTCAAACTCTGTTTTTCCCTTTGAAGTTGTTTCAACTAGGTGCCATTATAGTCAAGTACGTCATTATTAGCTAAGGAGGAAGTAGAGTATCTTTCCCCCAGACTCATCCTTTTGCAAAACTTGAGATCAAAAACTAAGAAAACATTTAGAACCATATTTAAAGCCATGCTCTTCTTTTTCTTTAAAGACTGGCTTCTTTTTTTCTGTCTCATTTGGGTTCTCTTGCGTTCTTCTGACTCAGCCTTTTACATGCTGGGATCACAGGTGTGTGCTGCCACCTCTCATTTTATTTATTCTGGTTTTGATATCATAACCAGAATGCTTCAAACAGCAAGTTTTATCCATTTTGCTTTTTCCTTTGCCAACCAAACCAAAACAACAGTTAGGAGAAAAGTAGCCTAAAGGGAGAGACAAAGCCTGTGACACTTCAGGGCTCCTGCTTCTCTGCATCACCTTTGACGTCAGAATGTAGTCCCATTACTCCAAAGTCCCAAGAGCTTCTGCTGACCCCTGTCTGATTTCATCTCACAGCTTCCCCAAGAATTGATTATGTGATGGGATGGTTATTAGCACCAATCATTGTCCCATTATATGATGCCCTTTGTGTACCTTGTGTTGAGTGCTACAGACATTTCCTACAGGCACAAAAGAATAACTGAGACACATAGCATTTCCCATGCTTTACAAACTAGAGTGGCAGAAAACAATAAATATTATTTACATATTAAATGTAGATAAAAATAAGTATAAATTAGTGTGTCCTTAAATATGTCAAGGAGCGTACTAGGGATTTTGCAAGTTATTAGCCCACAAGAACCCTAAGAGGTAAACCTTTATCATCATTATGTAGACTGAAAACACACACATGTGCATGCACGCACACATGCATACACACACACTCTCTCTCACACACATATTCTCTCTGTTACAAATACACACACATACCTACACACACCTACTAACACACATGATAAGGGACGTGTAGAGAGCACATATGACAGAAACAGAGTTTAAGCCAACTGTCCTGTCTCCCATTTAGCAGTCATTTATTCTCAGGATACTGGAGTTCTAATGAAATTGAAGAGAGTTTTCAACAGGAACTTTCTGGTTACAAAGATCTTTTCCTGATGGGGTAACGATAAAGTCAGAGCCAACCATCTTGAACAGGTACATGTAAGATGCCCTCTGTCCAAGGACACTTTCTCTGCCCGTCTGGAACTGATTCATGACCTTTCATTCTTAAGGAACACTTCTTTTGAAGTAAGAAGCTTGGCTAAGGCTTTTCTCATTTTGAAAGCAGCCTATTGAGATTAAAGATTTTCTTTCGGATGTGGTATCCAGGGGAGCAGAGATTTGGATGTAATGGTAGATGAGGAACGTCCCCATATAGGAAGGACACTTGTACAGTTTTTTAGCCCTCGTGGAATATGAACTGGAAGTGGGAAAGTTGTGATTCTAAAAAAGAAGGTGAAAAAACCCTGTAGACAAGTTAAACTTAATGAATAGTTTTCCTTAGCTTCTGAATATGAGGCAAATTTGAACTAGTTCAAATAAATGACACCATAATACATGCTGTTAATTTGTCACCATTAGAAAACGTTTGGGCGAAACACAATTGCCACGTGAACCAATTAAGTTCAAGACAAACATGCTTCTGCGCAAAACTAACTGCCACGGACACTGGCTTCTCAGCAGGGACTCTCAGCTCACAGCAGACAGCAGTATGAGATGAGGCCCGGATATTGTTCAATTTCGCTTTATTAATGATGCGTTTATAATGTTGGAGCACAATGGGGTTTCTTGCTCTGAAGCAGTTCATAACAAAATCTTACCCTTTGGGGTGGTAACAATTTAGGGTGTTATTTCTAAAGGGGAAGACCTGAAGATACCTCTGCTGTATTTAAATTCCCAACCACCTGTTATTTAGCAGCCGACATTTTTCTCGTCGTTAAGAGATCCACAAAGTTAGCAGCAATGGAGGATAGCATTTGAGCTCGCATAACGACAGCTGTGGAAGGCTATTTGGTGGGATTGGTGATGAGGTGGAGTCCAAGGCTATTTGCTTTCAATAATTCTTTTTACTTTCCTTTTAGTAGAATGGATACATTATTTAACTTACATATGACCAGAAAAGATCTTTTTACTCCTTTGGGTTTTGGTTTACTTTATTTAATTTTTCATTTTTAGGGAGTGGATATTTATACATGTTAGGCAAGTGCTGAACCTGGACTACATCCCTACCAAGGGCTACATCCCTACCCTGGGCTACATCCCTACCCTTTCATAAGATTTTTTAAAATATTTATTTATTTATTATGTATACAATATTCTGTCTGTGTGTCTGCCTGCAGGCCAGAAGAGGGCATCAGATCTCATTTCAGATGATTATGAGCCACCATATGGTTGCTGGGAATCGAACTCAGGACCTTTGGAAGAGCAGGCAATGCTCTTAACCACTGAGCCATCTCTCCAGCCCCCCCTTTAATAAGATTTTATAGGTTACTGACGGAGAGAGTTTTAGTTTTTATTTTCACCTATTCTTTTCTCATTTACCAATGTAGTGGCTCAGCTTTTTTATACCTCCTCATGTATTACCACTTGACTCAAAGAGATAAAGTAATGCCAATGACGAAACAGGATGCTCTAGCTTAAGCCATAGCTGTAGATGTACCAGTTTACTACACAGCGCACATTCTCGATTCATTAAGCTTGCATTGACTCAACTCTTTAACCAAAAGAATGCCAACCTTGTGCTTCATTTTAGAATGCCAAGAATCAAACACTACAAAGTGATGAGCGCTGGAAAGAACTACACCATAGACCTGGAAAAACCCGTACGTAGCCATCTCTTTGTTGTTGATAAGCTTTCTCCTGTTGCCTTCCGAACCTACCCTTAGAGACTGCAGAGGGAAGTGAGAACGCAGAAGTCTTCCTCGGGAATAGACATGGTAGTGGTAGAAGGGAGATGAGCACTTCTAGGTAAGACAAAAGGGTGAGTGCCTCGCCAGCTCAGGCAGCTGAGATTAACTAGAAGAGAGCCTGCTTCTACAAGTGCTTTTCCCTCCACTCTCTCTGCAAATGATTACTCAATATAACTGCTTCAGGGAAAGAAAAGCATTTTATGAAGGGTCAGTATAATATCCTCTATTTACAAATACCCAAATGAGACTATATCTGCAGGGAAGCAATCTCAGTGCCTTCCTTGTCTTCTAATACCTACCACACAGAAGTCCAACAATGCTCTCTTAACAGCAGTGTACTGGAAGGCCAGGTTTCTTCTTTGTCTTCATCTCCTCTTCAAGCTTAGTTATTATATCACGGAGCTAACGACAGGCTGTCTTCTCTCTCCTCCAGCACAATGTCTGGTGCACAGCCAAGTAACTTACACATGCAATTTAATCTTTTCTATCTCCAAGAGGTAGATATTGTTATGCCTATTATACAGGAAGTAAACTGACGTTTAGACTAGTCTCCGCCATTGAAAAGGTGGTGATGTGGCCTGTAGTTCTTTAAAATTAGCTCCTGGTTTCTCTAGGTGCATTGTATAGCAATGCACAAGTAGAATTTCTCACGTGTTGACTGTAAGGCTCACAGAGACACTGTTGCACAGCTCACTTTAATAAGAATGGCTCCAGAACGTCTCAGGTCCATGTCTATGGATCCAACTATGTATCTCAGACCATCATAAACTCAAGGCCTTCTTGCCTCTGCTCCCCAAGTGCTTGGTGTGCACTAACCAGGCCTGGCTCCAACTGAGCTTTGTAAGCAGAGTTCTAACAAATGAGGCAGAAGTCTAGGAAGGGGCATCCATAAAACCAAGTGACCAGAAGGGGTTCCAGTAAGGACCAATGTAACTATTGCACCTTTGTAAGTGGAGGCCTGTACTTCCTGTGGTTAGCCTCTACGGTCCACAGGAGAAGGAAAATGGACAGTCTGGATAGTTCCTTCACCTTTCAAACTCCACTGTTACCCTGCCCTTCAACCAGGTTGCATTTTTTATTTTATTATTTATTTATTTATTTATTTATTTATTTATTTGGTTTTTTGAGACAGGGTTTCTCTGTAGCTTTGGAGCCTGTCCTGGAACTAGCTCTTATAGACCAGTCTGGCCTTGAACTCACAAAGATCCGCCTGCCTTTGCCTCCCAAGTGCTGGGATTAAAGGCGTGCGCCACCACCGCCCAGCTTCCAGGTTGCATTTTAATAATTTATTTCACTTCCAGATTATTTGGGATATTCAGGTTTAACCAGATTTCACTTGTATAAAAGTATTGAGTTATAGGGTAGAGAGATTTTAGTGACACACAGACCCTTGTACAATGAAGGATTAAAATGCTTAAAAATTCACTGGGGTTTCTAGTAGAGAAAACGTATTGTGCCCAATTTAAGAAAATATAATTATCAGTCTATAGAAGATTCTTCTTATAACCATTTTAGAGGCTAGCAAATTTTAGGGACTAGGAAACATTTGGTTATGGAGTGGCCATGTTTTTCTTATTTGCCTATTGAAATCCCAATTTTAGGAAGGAATTAAATTGGCCTAAAATGAGTCATTTTTCCATTTTAATTATGGGAAGGCAAAGTACTTAAATGTTTATCAGACTGTACCCAATGCTAAGAGTATTTCATCACCAAAGAATGGCCACGCAGTCCTTAAAAGGGATGAAACAGTCATGGCTAAGAATCATTGCTGTTTAAGGGGTCATTGAAGTTTGATGTCTAGCTGATCTGACTGTCTGGAGGTCAGGAAATACACAACAATCCCCACTAAAGTGCAGGGGAGCATCTCTTGTTTCTCTTTAGCTGGGCACTGAGCCATCTCTCCCTTTCTTTCCCACAGGTAACACTCCCAAACCTTTTCAGCGTCGTTGACTATTTTGTGAAGGAGACGCGAGGGAATCTGAGACCATTCATACATTCAATGGATGACAGTCTCGGTATGGTCTTCACTTTACAGCTGCATCAAACAAAAACCAAAACCCCAAACACGCCACAGTGCAAACTCAAAATTTAAAATGTAAAGCTCTCCATTTGGCAATCATCTTTGTCAGAGTCTGGGGGGAATAGCCACTCCTTCCAGACAGTCTATGAGGCATGCATTGTGATTATTAACCTCATTCCATCATTCTGTCTGTCTTTATCAAACAAGTCCAGGGACACAGGAGAAAACAAAACAATATAGACTCCTGGGAAGCAAACAGGAAATAAAAAGGGATGGGCCGACAATCGTGTCAGATGCTTAGGCCTGGGTAGAATGCTTGAGATTAAGCAAGGGCTGTGGGGATTGGCCATTTGGTAATAAATGACCTAATAGAGTGCTATTCTAATTACAAAGGCAATGAAGTCAGATGGCAAGGACCTAGGAGTGAGCAGATGGTGAGGAACTACTGTCACAAGTTATAGCTGGGGCCAGCTTCCAAATTGGTGGGCTTCTTTTTCATAAAGGAAGAACTTTAAAACAGTGGTAGGTAGCCGTCCATTAAGCTGAGCAATGAGACCTGCGTCAACAGTACAGGTCACACGCTCATGACATTGGCTCCATCTGCATTCTTGTTTTAACCATAGCGAGGCAAGCTAGACTCGCTCATCTTCCCCTGTCCTACCCAACAGTCTACATGCAGTCACTGGGCAAGCTCTGAGCAGAAGAGGCTAAGCGTCTCCAGCTAGTTTGGGGTTAATTCAAAAACAGTTTCTTTTCCTACACGTTATAAAGAAAAACTTTGTCTATCAAGGGCATATCTGCAAAGTCTCATGAACAAAAACATCAGTAGGTTTAAAAGTCTAAGTTCTTAAAATATCACTATCTTTGAATGCTACCTAAAATACATAAAGTACAAGAGCTCAGAGTCTGCAGGAATCTTAGGTAAATGACCAAGTGCCATCTTCATCAGTGTGGTCCTCTGTACACTTAGCAGAGGAAGTATCTCTAAGATGTGGTCACACAGTTTACTTGGCAAGGCCTGTTATGGTATTCATGACTCTCGAAGCAACACGGTTCACTGGATTCTTGTTCTAAAAAATTCTTTCCTGAGTCTGAAACATTGTTTCATCTTCTGCTATGTGAATCTAATTGCAGGTTTTGAAATACCATTAAAATAACCATGGCTTTTCCCCTTAGTGTTTGTACCTGCTCTTTGAGTTACTAGTTCCTGCAGCCCCCTTTCCTCTCATCCCTAACTTTCTCTCTGGGTTGTCTAGCTTCTGAAACTTCTCATAACCCATGATCCTAAACATGGACACATAACTATACACATAGTCAACATAATACATTGCTTGGTATGTATGCAGGAAAACACACCTACTAGAGTTCTGTCAAAGAATGACTTCTTCAAACAGTCTCTCTCCAAACCCTTGGGATTTCTTAAAATAAAGTTTGGAGTATGTAGAAAATCCATTGTAATGTTCCTCATCCCTGGATATTATCCTGTCAGTTAATTATTCAACGCTCTATAACAAACCGCCGCGGCAATGGCTAAATCAATAACTATTTCATTGGTTCATTGTTCTACAGATCAGAAAATTTGATTGAATTTGATTGGGCAGTTTTTCTAGTCTTTGTCACTTACATAGGCTCCAGCTTAATGGGAAATTGAAACTGACCTTGTCGTCCCCTCCTAAGTGCTTGTATTATGGGCCATGTACCCCCACGCCTGACTTCTTGAGACTTTACTATAGGATTCCTGGTATGATAGACAGCGTTAGCTTTAGCTCATGTTTCTCAACGTGCATACACTGTATTTGTTCTTACAGTACTGGCTGGAGCACCTAAAACCTCCTTCCCTTGCTCCCAGCTTTGGGGGGAAAACTTCCACCTTTCATTACTAAGTATGATTGTACATTTTTCTTCTTCCTCCTCTTCCTTCTCTTATGCCAGAATGAAGAAAGTTTCCTTAACAACTGCTACTTTTTGGAATGGCATTTTATTCAGATATCATGGATAGATGCTAAAATTTGTGAATTGTTTTCATCTGTTGTATATGATCACATATAGAGTTTTCCCTTAGTTGGTTAATATGGTAAGGTATACTAAGTTTTAAGCCTTAGATGAAACCCACTTGATTATACTGTATTAAGTGTTGGATTTGCATAATAAACCAAAATGTGCTTGCTTGTGAGAAATACTATGTTTTATTAAGTGAATTTATTTCTAATATTCTGCCTTCTAAGTTTCAGTATGGTTTTCATTCCACCTTAGATGCAGGGGCCTTATGCTCAGGCTGGGGAGGACCCTGCATGTGATCTCTAGTGCTCTCCCTACAGGTTAAAAACAAATGTAGCTGCTTTGCAGTCTATGGATAGCTCCATTCGCTTGCTTTCTTAATGACATGTGTGTCTCTCTGTGTGTGTTTTCTGTAGAATTTCCATCCCTCTCTCTCCCCCCCTCCCTCCCTCCCTCCCTCTCCCTCTCCCTCTCCCTCTCCCCCCCCCCCTCTCTCTCTCGGTTTTTTGGTTTTCTTTTGGTTTTCCTGTTTAACAGCCCTGGCTGTCCTGGAACTCACTTCAGGGACCAGACTTGCCTTGCACTCGGTATCTGCCTGCATCTGCCTCCTGAGTACTAGGATTAACAGCATGCATGACCATGCCCAGATCAACTTTCTGACTTTCTGACTTTCTACCAATTAATTTTAGGTTCCATTTGGGCAATCTGAGTATTATTGTCAGGAGTCTTTGAGTCCTTCTAAAGTCTCTGCAGCACTTACCTGCTTTAGATAGGCAATTATTCTGGCTAGGGTGGAGCAGCTGTCTCAACTGCTGTGGGAAGAAGCTCCAAGTCAGTTACCTTAGTTATGCTGCTTTAGGTTTGTACATCTCAAGATGTTGTCCTAGGGCAATGGTCCATACTGCAGCTTAGAGCTCAGAGCCTTTGACACACACATTGTCAGCTACCATTCATCAGCTAAGGGAGATTTTGTTTGTTTCCTAACTATAGCAACAACGGCATGGCTAAACAAGTATCTGGGGAATGGGATTCATTCTCTTACATGTGGAGATCCCGTTTCCCTGCACCATTTATTGAAGACGTTGTCTTTTCTCCTGAGTTTTCTGTATTGTTGTCAAGTATTGATCAGATGGCTATAGTTAAGCACACTCATGTTTGGGCCTTCTGCTTTGTTCCGTTAGTCTGCACATTTTTGTGCCATTACCATGCTTTTATTAGCATAGCCGTGTGGAAGGAAGAGCTACAGGTGATCAAGGACCACACAGAGAGGAGAATCAGTGCCCTCCATGGAGAAGCTTTCACATATGTTGTTCAGTCCTAAGTGTTCAGTCCTGGACACATGTACATACTAGCAAAGGTAAATGAACTCAGTAAGTCATATCAGTATACGCACATATACATACACATATACATGTAACAATATTAAAGAAAAAATCTTGGACTAGGGAGAGGCACACAGGAATTGGAGAGACCACCCACAAAAAAACACCCACTAAAATATAAAAATAATCTTCCCATGTAGAAAAACATATCCAAAACTTGGCCTCCTACTTTAACTGATACAATGCAAATTCAAAAGTATGTTTCTGACTTTGCTACTTACATTTAGCTGTATTTTTTATTCCAACATTACTTGAATCCTTTTTTAATAGTAAAACAGCTTTTTATTTGTTAATGTCGCATAAGAAATTTAAGCATGTTACACTATCTTAAAAAACACAACTAGCACATTGAAGAGAACCCTCCCCCCACCCCAGCCCCACCTGCCCACCCCTCAGGAATCAGGAATTTAAGAGAAGTAGCTGAACAGACAACAGCTCTGTGGAACACCTCCATCCAGAGCGCTTACGTGATGGCTGGATTAATATTGCCTTCTTACAAAATGTCTCTTCTCTTTTCTATTTAAAAAAATTTGTAACCTTGATCACTTATTACAAAAAAAATCCATACAAAAGTTCAATATATTGAAAAAATTGCTTTCCCATCCCAAACAGCACCATTTTATATATAGCAGAGATTGATCAAGAGCAGACCGCCCAGCTAGTCAGAGCAGTCTTCAAATTATGCCCGGACACAGTGGTATACTTACTTACCCTCCCCTCCCCTACTTGAATCTTTATAAAATAAAAATTTCTGTCTAGAACAACTGAATCCACCTCTTGGATCTTTGTACAAGAGGAGCTCTTGGTAAGCCTGGACTCTGTGCACGGTCAATGCAACACTAGGTGGCGCTCTTTCCCAGTTCTTACCTCTAGGATGTCTCTAACTGTCCTAAGGACCACTGCACTGTCTAGGTAAAAGAAGAGGCCTGAGAGCTTAGCCAGGGCTGTCCTGCTGTCCTGTGAGCTAGGGGCTGTGTCTCTTCCAACAAGTTAGAGATAAAACAAAGCAAAAAGAACATGCAAAAGCAAATCCCACTCTCTCAGTTCTCAGTTTCTTGGTTTCTATGGACAGAAAGGATTTTCTTTGGGGTGTTAGAACCAGGGAAGAAGAAAGCAGGCAATAGAAAAAAAAATGAAAATGGACTGCTGACTTAAGTTACATCAAATGATTTTGAAAAACAGACATCTAGCTTATTATCACTATGTGATTGAACTGGTTTGGTTTGCTTTGTGATCAAGAGTATTACTTAACTCCCTTGCATCTGGTTCCTTTGTTATCAGAGTTATTGACTAATAGGGAGAACAAGTGAATTACAGATGCCCAGGCAGCCTTTTCAAACCAGAAAAGCTTCTGGAGTGGACCATATTTAGATTTTCAAAGGCAGAAAGAGAAGGAAAATAGGACTTCCTGAGAAAAACCATAGCCAACCCCTCAAAAGCCAAATTTAAGAAACTTTGTGGAATCTGGTGATCCTTTCTGGAACCTAGACTTGCTTGTTGAGGCACGGTGTGAATTGCCAGAACACTTAGTCTAATGTCTAACCTTGAGTCTAGCCGTGCTTAGCGGTTCAGGGATCTGGAGCTGTGGAACTGGCCAGTGTGTTTACATAGCATACTAATGAAAAGAACCTGGAATTGTCTTTGACCCTTGCTACACTGTGATAGTGTCCAGCTTTCTCTCCGATACCAAGAGGCAAGAGCAGCAATAGAAATAGAATAGACAAGAGATATTCTCTCAATTTAGTCTTCCCAATGTCAGAAATTACCAGCTTAAAAGTCATTTCAAAATACAGCACGAAAGGTATACAGAACATGAAGCTTAAGTATAATAAAATACATGATATTTGAGGTCCAGGGTACAAAAATATTCAAAGAAATCTTATTATGTAAAACTTAATACCACCACTAGTGTTTTAGGAACAAGCAAGAAAAACAACTCCTACTGAGGGTAGAGAAAAACTTGGTCCTACAGAATCGCTTCATTAACTAATCAAGACTTTCCACCCATAATTTCCAGGTCAAGAGCCCAACACAGAAGAGATAAGTGAGAAGCTGAAGAAAAATCCACATAAGGCATGAAATAACGTGAAAACTGCCTCCATAGGTCTTGGTATTTATTGTTTTCAAAAGGAAGATTTTCACTTTAAAAGACAATTATCTCTGACCCTAAATCACTTGTTTGGGAACAAGAATAAAATAATGTAGCATACAATTTCATTGTTTTATCAGTAGGAAATCAATTTACTGGTTACCACAGCTGTCTGTACAGTAACTTGACACATGCATTTCTCTGTACTAAGTGGGGAAAAATTACTTTCTACAGCCAGGTTTTTGTTCCTCCTTGGCTTCATTTAAATACATTTCACATGTACAATTTGCATTGCAGATTATCTAGTTCCCCTAAATCCTACATTATCTTCTAAACCCTAACTAGGTTTTTGGTAAAATCTGATTGGACAAATGAATCAAATGTAAGTCATTTAAATGATCTGGTTGGCGGCCACAGACATGAAGTAGGAAATGTCCACCTGGTAGAAATGCTATATGCTTCATATTATGTTCATGGAACTAACTGCAATTTATTTTTATGTTTTTCCTTGAAGTTATCATTCTACTAGCTCAAAACTAAGCTGTGTATCATTAAAGGATAATAAAATAAACACTTTCAAATTTAATACTGTACATGCATGTGTGTGATGTTTTACTTTTTTGACTTTTGGGGTGCCCACCACCCAGCTCCCAAATAACACACGGAGGCTTATTCTTAGGTATAAATGCCCAGCCCTAGCTTTACTTGTTTCTTGCCAGCTTTTCTTAACTTAAATTATCCCGACTACCTTTTCCCTCTGGGCTTTTATCTTTCTCTATTTCTGCATATTTTCTTTCTTTCTTACTCTTACTTTGAGTGGCTGTGTGGCTGTCCCCTGACGTCCTCCTCACCTTGTTCTCTTGTTCCTCTACCTCTCTCCCAAGAGTTCTTCTTCTATTTATACTCTGCCTGCCAATCCCACCTGTCCTTGCTCCTACCTCACTATTGGCCGCTCATCTCTTTATCAGAACCATCAGGTGTTTTAGACAGGCACAGTAACAGCTTCATAGAGTTAAACAAATGCGGCGTAAATAAATGTCCCACACCTGAAAATAATATTCCCCAACACATACAGACGGTGATTCATTTCTTCAAAAGTACAGACCCAACATCCAGACTAGATCTCTTGAATACAACCTCAGTCACACTTTCTTCTTTGAAAACAAGTTCTTGATTTCCTTTTCTTTCTTTTTCTTCCTTCTTTCCCTCCTTTCCTTCCTCTCTCTCCCTCCCTCACTCTCTTGCTCCCTCCCTCTCTCCCTCCCTCCCTCCCTCCCTCTCTCCCTCCCTCCCTCTGTATAGCCTTGGTTGTCCTGGAACTCACTCTGTAAACAAGGCTAGCATCAAACTCACAGAATTTTATAATCATAAAATTCAAGAATCACGTAATTCTGAATGAAGTTATATGGTTTATAGCCTATCCTTGGTCCAAATTAGGGTATTTTAGCTTGTTTTTCTCACCTAAAAACAAAACGAAACCACAAATAGGATAGAATGGAGTAAGATTCTCTTATTTCCAACATAAAGATGCTAGGGGAGGTTAGAACACAGAGCAAAGGCTGTATGAGACCAAAGGAGAAGATGGACACTTATGCTGACCAAAAGAACCCTATGGGGAAAAACAAATCAACCAGACATTTAAAGACTTTCAGACTCAAAACTGTGGGAATTTTTTTCTGTGTCTTTATCCATCTATTTGTTATGGAACTCCAGTAAACTAATCTAAGGAGCTATCTTCTAAGCCTGCCTTCAACTTGCTGAAATAGAATTTCTGAGGGTGGGTCCACAAGTTTGCCTTTTTTAGTATATGCCACAGGTAGTCACTGCACACAATAAAGTTAGAGATTATCTTACATTTCTGTGTAGGAATATGTGCAAAATCAAGTAAGGCTGTCTTTTAAATGGAGAGTTAGTGTGAAAGAGAATTCTTAGATCTGGGACATAAAGTGATATTTATTTATAGAAATCTGATCCTGAACACAGCATGTGTTAGCTCATTCACCAAATGAGGCTGAGAGACTGACGGGCTAACATCTGAAACAAGTCAGTTGTTCCTCAAGAAAATACAGTGCTTAAAACCTTCTAAAAACTAGACCTTTTAGAAAAAAAGATTTTATTTTAATATGCATTGGTGTTTTGTCTGCATGGATGTCTGTGTGAGGTGCTAGGTCCCCTGAAACTGAAGTTACAGACAGTTGTGAGCTGCCATGCTGGGAATTGAGTGGTCTCTGGAAGAGTAGTCTATGCTCTTAATTGCTGTGCAGTGTAATGTTTTACTCTCTTGGCTTTTCTCTAGCTCCCAAATAAATCACACACAGAGGCTTATTCTTAGTTATGAGCGCCCAGTTTTAGTTTGGCTTGTTTCTTGCCAGCTTTTCTTAAATTTTCCCGACTACCTTTTGCCTCTGTGCTTTTTCCTTTTATTTCTGGAATCTTTCACTCTTACTCTTTGGCTGGATGGGTAGCTGGGTGGGTGACTGACCCCTAGCATTGTTCTCTTGCAGCTTCTCCTCTTCTTTGTTTCTATTTATTCTGTCTGCCAGCCCTGCCTGTCCTTGCTCAAGCCTTGCTATTGGCCAGCCAGCTGTTTATTGGGTGTTTTAGATGGGCAATCACAGCTTCACAGAGTGCAGCATAAACAAAAATCACACACCTGAAAATAATATTCCCCAATGCTGCTGAGCCATCTCTCCAGCTCAGAATACTTTCAACGTGTTAATGGTATGAAAAAGATAAAAGAAAGTTATATAGGTGTATGAAAATACAAGCATTGATTATTGTCTTATAGAATTCAGACACTGTAGTATACAACTGAACTAAAATATGCAAAAGAACTGTGTGATGAAATATAAGTTGATACTGTATAAAGAAGTCTAAAACTTACAACTGTATGTTCATGAATCTGGCAAGTCAACACAGGAAAGAATGACTAGCCCCTGGCCTATGAAGTCTAGGCCCCTAATCATTTTAAAAGTTTTACTCACGTCTGATACCCGAGGCTGTTGACAACCTCAATTTTTCACAAGGGTTACTCTGGTTTTCTTCACAAACTGGATTCTAAGAGCGAGTTTTGCAAGGGAAACAGTATGCAGCAGAATAAGAGCAAATAAAGGTGCTTTGACCCAACCATGGTCGACTCAGATAGGGCCAGGAGTGGCACATGAGTTATTTGGTTGTGGAAATATTGCTGTTTGGGGAATATGTAGTCTTAATCACTAAGGTAGTGACTGAGGTTAGTTTTATTTTGTGTAAATAGACAACTTAATATAGTAAAACTCTAGTCAAGAGAAAACAGTGCTTATCCTTTAAGAAAACAGAAGCTATGATTTATTTTAATAAAAAATTTAACATACAATCGGTAAACAGATTTAGGGGAGAATGAAAATGTCCACATTAAAACCCAACTGTAAAAAGGAAGGTGAAAACATTATAGATGCTGGGGAGATAGCTGCAGAGCAACTGCCGGGCAAGATGATCAACACCTCCTGACCACCAAATCCAAACAATTGTGCTATATGGTAGGCAAGCATCTAAAAATTAGAATATGTAAAGGGTCAAAGGAAATGGATGGAAAAATTATTCCATGAGAATACTGACCTAAAAGATGGCTAGAGATAAGACTTTAAGGCACAAAGATAACTCACATTGATAAAATACAATTCAGCAGGAAAATATAACAAGCCAGACTTACAGTCCTAGTCACTGTTTGATTGCTGTGAAGAGACACCATGATCGAAACAACTTTTTGAAAGGAAGCATTTCATTGGGGCCTTGCTTACAGTTTCAGTAGTCTATTAATCTCATTGGGTGGTAGCACGGGGGCAGGCACAGCCCCGGAGAAGTAGTTAAAAACTACCTCCTGATCTGAAGGTGCTTACGCGCACACACAGAGACAGATACAGACACATGGTCTGACATAGGATTTGAAACTTCAAAGCCCATCTCCAGTGCAACAATTCCTCCAAGGTCATAACTCACAATCCTTCTAATCCTTTCAAATTCAAGTTCCATTCCCTAGTGAGTAAATTTCAAATATATAAACCTAAGGGGGCCATTCTTACTCAAACCACCACACATGAACTAACTAATGTTGCCTTACGATATATAAAACAGAAACACAACACTGGGAGAAAAAGCAAATAAATAAGTGACTTTTAGTATAACTCATAATAATTCACATTATAGTTTATTAAAACCACATAAGGATATAGAAACTTTAATATTAAATGATTTGATGACTCTGATATGTACAGCACACAGCCCCTAATGACTACAGAATGTACTAGTTCCAAATTCATAAAAATTATATCCTGGGCCACAAGGTAAGTCTCAAATAAATTTAAGGATTAAAAAAAATCTTTTAAATTTTCATTAAGATTTTTTTGTTAAAGGAGTGAAACTATTTTACTCATGGGTATGGACACTGGAAGACCAAATGTACAGCACTGAAAATTGTGTAGGACTTCTTCCTGGGTCTCAATCTGGCCCGACCTCCAGTGTGAGCCAGAAAAATCATTTTCAGTCACGTTACGTCCACCTTTGTGGTTATTAGTGCTATGACTGACCTCCTTTAACCTAATCACCTTTCAAAGCCTCAGCTAAAAATAACAAAACAGAAACTTGGGACTGTTCCAGACATGAGATCTTTAGGGTCCCACTGGAACGCGAGCCAAATGTGGGTTAGGGTGGCAGTGTTGTAGCTCAATGATCCTGGCCCATTAGGATTTTTTTAAACTCGAGTTTTTAAATCATCAATATTTTTCAAACTAATGGTCTTTGCAGTAATCTTTATATTTTGCGTTTTAGTTCATCTAGATCTTGGTTAAGAAAAAAAATGATCTGACTTTTAGGACCAGTCAAGAGGTGAGGACCCTGGTAACTTCAAACCACATTTGGAACTTGGAAGAGATGAACTTTAAGGTTAAGGGCAGACAAGAAATAAGAGAATAGTAGTCAAAAGTTCTACCTTGAATCACACTAGTATGGCTAAAAAATCTGAGAGCCCGAAATTCCATCAAGGTGATTTTAGGTTACAAGCCCCCAGGAAGAAGCAAAAACATGTCTTTGAAGAATGAAAATATTATTCTATTAAGTAATTTCTTCACAATTTCAAGTAAAATACTGGCAAGCATTAAAAGGATACTGGGTACAGAGAAAGAACAGAAGAAACAAAAGTCAGGTAACAGAGGAAGGCTTTAGATTTTTTAATTAAGCAGACTACTTGGTCTGGGCTGAAGCCATGGCTCAGGGATAAGGGCTGTTCTTGGGGAGGACAGGGTCTCATTCACAGCATCTACTCTTGGGCAACTCACAAATGTTCTAACTCCAGATCTAGGGGATCTGCTGCCTCCTGGCCTCTACAGGCACCTGCATACACATGGACTGCATACATGTGTACATGGTATACATAAACACAAGGTGTGCACATACGTGGAAATATATCACACATAAATCAGAGATTAAGATTTTTTGGGGGGAATAAAAGTGAAAACTGCCAGAGTGACCAGTTTGTAAGTTTATGAAGAAATCTGAGAAAGGAAAATCAAAGGGTTAAGAATAATCAAGACATTTTAACAGAAAAAGTTTGAATAATGAATTTTGTCAAATATAAACATTATCAGCTACAGTGATATTATATTATACAGTGACAGTATATTAGCATTAGGACAGAAAAGAAACGAAGGTTCAGTAGGAGACATACACATTTTCTAGTGCAATGCTACCTTGGAACCAAGGAAAAAAGAAAAACAAACTTTACCTAAATACTATTGATCTAGCATTACCCATGATGTTCAGAATCAACTCCTCATGAGTTATGACTTAATCCTGAGAGGCAAAACGAAAGTGCTTAGGAGACAAAAGGGGGATCTTAGAAGGCTGGCAATGAGGTAGTGTGAATCGAAAGACTAGTCTTGTTAGGTATCTAACCTTTAGCTACAGAACAGAAGATATTTAAAACTAGACAAGACAATAATACAGGGTTTATAAAGATCTTTCATGTACCAATGAGGAAAAGCACTGCCAACACAAAAGGAAGATATGTAGCAGATCTGACAACACACTTTGTGTTGGAAATGGCCATGTGAAAAAGGTACCTACCCCGCTACCTCCATAATAAGAGAACAGAGGAACCGGCCAATGAAATACCACTGCATATCCATCATTGTCAAAATACAAAAACAAAACCCATCCGAACTGTCCCCAGTGTGGAGAAAGCGAGCGTTAGAGCAAGGGGATGGTGCATGGGAAGGGTTAGAAGAATGAAATGGAAGGGGGAAATGATGTAATTAGGTTTTACTTTCAAAACTTAAATATTAAAAAGAATCTACAATCAAGCAAGTTTGATCCTTGCCATCTTATGTGCACTGGAAGAGAACAAAATACATTTATTATAGAACTGTACTTATCCTGAACTAAATACATCTTTATCATTCACAGTCAATACAACATAAATTTGTATATTAATGCAAAGGTAAACTATACAACAATGGTAAATAAAATACGGCTACAATGAGCATGGATAAGCCACAGCAAATGAAAGACATTGAAAAACGCAACGATTCTTTACATACAGCTCAGAAGAAGAACTACACTGCTCTGTTTAGATTTACACACAGAGGGGGTAATACCACAAGAACAAGGAAACAGCTGATACAAAAACCAGGATGATAGTAACTACCAGGGGTTTAAGATATCTGTGACTAGGAGGGATTAGGAAGGTTTCCCCTAACAGTGATCTATTAATTTCAATATTGGTTAGATGTTTTAAAATTATTCCTTAAACTATATATTCACATTTTATATACTTTCAACAGGCATTTCTCAATTATGACAAGAAGCTTTTGCAGATGGAGTAATGGCTCAGTGGTTAAGATAACTGGCTGCCCTTCCAGAGAACCTGGCGGGTCAAAACCATCTTAATTCTTCTCAGGGGATCCATGCCCTTTCTGGCTTCATAAACACTATACACATGAGGAACATAGACATACATAACCTACACCCACAAAAAGAAACAAGCTTTTGAGATACAATAGTAAAGTACACACACGGCCTGCTGATTCTTTATCTGACTCCCTAGATCTAAACTTTCTGTTTCTTAGTTGGGACTCACACCCAGAGTCTTGTGTATGCTAGGCATGTATTCTGCAGTAGAGCTACATACAATCTTAGCTATGGCTGTAGTTTTGTACTCTTACGCTGTTCCAACATGTCATGAAAGATAAACTATAAAAATATATTTGTTTTATCAAGTTTTACTTTTGGAACAATGTGTAAGGAACTTAAGACACAATATCAATACTTCAAATCCTATTAAGTAACAGACTTTGAAACCCTTTCTCATGGAGTCTATTTCTGCCTGGCTTTCTCACTTACTTTTGTTCCAGGTGATTAAAGTTAGGGCTTTGAGCTTGTTAAGCACACTGTCCCTTTGACTTATATGTCCAAAACTAGTCTGCTTGCAAAGCACAGAAATGAGGAAACAGAAGCAGTACTAACCAGAGAATAAGATGTGTAGTTAAATTCTTTGCAACAAACCACAGAACATGGTTTATGACAATATTCTAAAATTTCCTAGACTTAGTTTTAAGATATGTATGCATGTATGTATGCATGCATGCATGTAACCGAATGGAGTAGCATATTTTGTTTTTGTGCCGAGTTTGCACATTAGTATTTAACAGCTATATTACAGTAACAATAATCTTAAAGTATAAAATAAAACAATGAAAAAGGTTGTCATTAACTTCACTGTGGCTTTCCAGTTTAGTAATATTTTGGATAGTAAAAACCATTACCTACAGAAAACCAAAACCAAACAGAAAAACAAATGACACAACAGATGTGGTTTAATTGCCAACAAGCCCAATCACTCCCAGTTGAGTTTGTTTACTGAAGCACTCTACCGAGCATGGTTCCCATTTACTGCTAAGGAGATGTGGAGACCTAGGAAAACACAGCCAAGCTACTGGCTCATGTTTGAGGACTGCTGAATGGTTACCTAGAAAATACATCACTACCAAGGAACAGAAGACAGAAGACAAAGTAAAAACTAGGAAAAGGGGGCATTTAAAAAACAAAAAAAAAAAAAGCTCCTTTTATTATTCCTAACCTTGTAAGTTCTAAGCCACAGAGCCTTTGATGTTCCTGTATCAATTTTATATGACACTAATTTTGAACATTATACTAGGAATATGCACAACGGAAGAGCACAGGATATGACAAAACAGTATTTATTTCAGATGTAGCCATTTAAGATGGATCCTGCCACTTTTTTCCATATCTCAATAAACAGAATACCTTATTACACAAACTCATTTCCCAAATGGATCTGTCCTAAGAGGAGGAGAGCAAAGCTGGGTTAACACAGGATTTTAAATTATCTGTAAATGGAAAATAAGAAAAGGGGGTAAAGAGATGCCGGTAGCTGGAGTAATACTGATGTAATCTAAATGTGAATCCATCAAAGTAGCTACTAACGGTGTAAACTCTAAGAGCAGAGGCTCCAGGCAAGTGACTTTCGGAGGCTGTAAGAGCTTGATGTTTAGAATGCATGTAAAAAAAGAGTCACTTGCTGTTTTCACTGATGTACAGCCAAGTATGGTTTGTACCTTTTAATGAACACAATCATATTATTAATTGCAATTGTTCATATAAGGAAATAGAGCATTTCTCTCAATGAAGAAAAACTTAAAAAAATATAATTTCTCTCTCTTTGTCAATTCCTCTTTTGGGAATGAAGAGTAAGATGACATGCTTCCTTAAAAAAACAAAAAACAAAACCAAAAACCACTTTTTTTCTCCATTATATTGATGGAAGGAAAAAAAGACAACTCTACTACCATTAATTTTATATCTATCTATTTCTAAGGATATTATTCCCTTTATAAAAATTTCAGTCTTATATACTCTGACTAGTTTAGAGTTCCAGATAAATAAAATAAAGGCATATTAACAATCAAACGATTAGCCATATTTATCTGCTCACATTCATGGATTTTCTGACAGTTGTAGAGTGCATATAATACTGTTAACATTTAGTCCACGTTAACACGCCATCATCTCATGGCTCATAACACCGACCATATCAGCAAAACGCTTGATGTACGGAAGTAACATCACAGACTGTTGGCAGAGGTAACAGGACACTAACTTCAGCCACACAATTGTAATCTCTACTCTTCATCTGTCTCTACCATCCCACCCCCTTCAGAGCTATGGAATTTTCAAAGCCTAATTATATCAGAGGTACAGTATCACACTATTCATATTGGAAAATGGGTACCAAACACCAAAAAAAAAAAAAAAAAAAAAAAAAAAAAAAGCCTTAAAACAGGATTTAGCTTTTTAAATGGCTGGGATTCACTATTTTCTATTTCTTCATCTTTATTTTTTCTGGTCATAGATAAATGCTTTCTTTGTTCCTTTTCATTCACAGGGCTTAATATACAAACTTGTAAGCATTAGAAAATGGTATTCCAGTTCAAAGTTGCTGTGATCATAGCCACATGAAGCAACAGATGTGTACTATGCTTCAAAATGTTTTGTGATTCTTCAGTGTAGATACATTTCTTGCTGATTTTTCCCTTAAATTAAGGCAAAAGAAATCCACAGTATTGAGCTGATTATTTTAGCTTCTGAATTAAGTACACTTTCCAAAATACAGTAGTCCTGGAGTAACTTCGACAGCTTCTATTCATCCGTGTCATGGGTGAAGTAGTATCTTACTGGAGGTCCTGGCAAATCTTCATCTCCATCGGTGTCTGGGGCAAATGACACAGTAAGATCTACGTATTTCTTCTCAGTGGAAGGTTTCACAAGTTTGTGCATTCTAAGAAAAATAAGCAAGGATAAATACGGTGTTAATTTGGTAAAAGGAAAGATTTCCCTAGTTAGTACTACTATTCAGAGACTGTGGATGTGTACATATACTGTAAAATATAATAATCTACCTATACTCTTAATTTTTCCTTAAAGATTCCAAATTGAAAACACTTATCTAATATGATGCCTGCTGGTAATGACAATAAACAAAGAAAGTAAAAAAAAATCCCAAAGAGTAATGCAGTGATTCTGAAAAACTGACATTTTTCCTTTATTTGTTAAAGATTAGAGACACCTGGGATCTTCTAGCGCTCTTCAAAAGAGAAAAAAGCAAGCTTCACTAAAATCTTAAAATACAAGATGCCCAATCTATCCTTTCTCTCCCTACTTGGCTGTCAGAATTCTCCTGAAATGTAAGTTGAGGAATGTAAGTTCACAGCAGGCTCTCAACTACAGCGCCTTCCATTTGACAAGGGTGCGGTGTCCCGTACCTACCTCTCCATCTTTCTACTGCTCATATCCATGTCATCTCCCTTTCCAAAGGGAGATCAAGTGCACTTTTTAATTTTTAAGCTAAATGTGTATGCAAAGCCATTTGCTTTTACATATAATAATCCTCCTCCAAATGCTTAAATGAAATCTAACCCAAAACTGAGGTTTGAGGTAGGAAAAGTCCCTAACGCAACGTCAACATCTTCATTACAATGATTTTAGTTACATTTTAATCAATAATCAATGCGCCTGTTTCTCTGAGTACACTGTACTGGACATCAGGGCTATGTGTATAATAACAACATAGTAACAGAACTAGCAATTATGGAATACTACTTACTCTTGCACTGTTACATTTTTAGGGTTTACTATTACTTTAACACTCAGTAGCTACGGGAACAAACATAGCCGAGAATCTGTTTCAAAGTTACTCAAGGAGACAAACAAGTATTAATAAATAACCACCCAAACACGTCTTTACAAAACCAAGCTCATGCTCTTAACTATGCTCTCACTGACAGAACTAAGTATCCAGCCACTTAAGTAATAAATACCTGCTAAATTAAAAATGTAGAACATAACAAATATCATTCATAAAGCATCTCATGCTGCAGTGATCACACACTGGTCAACTCTCAAAAGGCGTTATTTTTTGCAGCAAATTTTCTTTAAAAAATGATTTACTTATTTATTAAGTATACATTGTTCTGCCTGCATGCCTGTAGGCCAGAAGAGGGCACCAGACCTCATTACAGATGGTTGTGAGCCACCAAGTGGTTGCTGGGAATTGAACTCAGGACCTTTGGAAGAGCAGGCAGTACATTTAATCACTGAGCCATCTCTCCAGCCCTTGCAGCAAGTTTTAAATTATTCATGATCACACATTTCACTCACATCTAGGTGGCACACACCTAGGTAGAGATAATTCAGATAATTATAATGTACAAATGATTAACTTCAACTGACGGTCAAAAGCTGACAGTCATGTTAAAGAAAATTATCACATATTGAGACCCATTTATTCATACAAGTTTTACTGATGGCTCTCTGTGCCAGGTATTGATCTAACTATTCAATATACAACAATGAAAAGATCAAATAAAGATTTATGCACTGTGGAACTTAACATTCTAGTGTGAGGGGAGGGGATAATGACAGGTCAACTATACTGTAGCTATAACACTACTGGTAAGCATTATGAAAAAGAGAAAAAGGAGAGGCCGAGGAAGATAATGTTTGCTGTGCAAGCATGCAGACCCGAGTTTGGTCCCTAGAAGTCCAATAAAAAAGTTTAAAGTGATAGCAATTGCAGTCTCAGTACTGGGAAAGAGGAGACTGGCTTTTGAGGGATGTTGGCCAGTCAGTTTATCCAAGACAGCAAGTTCTAGGCTAAGTGAGAGACTCTGCCCCAACACTGACATTAATCTGTGATCTTTACAAACACTCTTATATGCATCTGCACACATCAGAGCACACACCATACACATCCATGTGTACGCATAGAAGCGCATGTACATGAAACAAGTTGGTTTTCTGAAAAGATGAACAAAGTTGGCATACTCTTAGTCAAACTAACTAAAAGAAAGGGAGAAAGACCCAAATTAATAAAGTTAGGGACAAAAGGGAAACATTACAACAGATAGAAAGTTCATAAAATCATGAGGACATACCTTGAAAACTTATATTCTACTAAGTTGGGTAATTTAAAAGAAACAGATGAATTTCTAGATGTGTGTGACTTATCAATGTTAAACCAAAATGAAAAAAAAATTTAAACAGATCTATAATGAGCATCAAGACTGAAGTGGAAATAAAAAAAAAGTGCAGAATCAGAACAACCAGGCTTTAAAGAATAACTAATCTCAATCTTCAAATTATTCAATGAAGTAAAAAAAGGAAGGAATGCTTTCAACGTCACTTTGCAAAGCCAGCATTTCTGTTACCAACCCAGATGAAGAAGCACACAGAGGAAAATTACAGATCAATATTCTTGATGAACAGTGATGAAAAGGTTCTCGATAAAGCACTAGCAAATGGCACTCAAGAACAATCAAAAAGAACATTTGTTATGATCAAGTCTGTTTCATCCTAGAGATGCAAGGGATAAACATATACAAATCAATCAATGTAATATATCACATAGCTTCATGATCAGAGGTCACACGGTCATATTTCACATATTTCACAATGGTTAAAAAATTGTTCAACATTCTAACCATTAGGAAAAAGTAGTTTAAAAAGATTTTGAGATTCCATCTTATGCCAGTCAGAATGGTTATCAATAAGAATATAAATGATGACAAATGCTGATGAAATCATAGGGAACGAGTAACATTTATTCACTGCTGGCTGGAGTATAAGCCAGTGCAGCCACTACGGAAATCAGTGTGGAGGGTTCTCAGAAAGTTCCAAACAGGACTATCGCCCAGCTCAGCTCTTCTGCTCCTGCCTTTACACTAGACTCACAGAGCGCACTAACGACCGCTCTACTCACTACAGCTGCAAAATGGAGTCAGCCTAAATCATCAACTGATGGACTCTGAAAATGCACATTCATACACTGGTATTTTATTCTTTTGTAAAGAAAAATGGAGCTTTGAGATTTACAGAGGAATAGGTGGAACTGGGAGATACACTTAGGCAGGCCAGACCTTGAAACACAAATGCTGCATATTCAGACATTCTTTCACATTCACATCCTACCTTCAAAGTTTTAGATTTGTGTTTAACACATGGTGCCTGTAAAGGCCAGGAAGCTAGAAGGGGTTGGGGGAATGGATGATGGGAGGGAGACGCCTTAGGGAGAAGAGAAGAACATGTGATAGAAAAGGGGAAAATTTTCAGAGTGTACAGATTTAAATTGATGTAACAAAGGATGTTTGTGGGGTAACTAAAACTAAGGACACATAAAATACCCACATGGAAACATTATTATTTTGTTAGTTAATTAAAAAATATCGGAGTTTGAAGGGAAATACGTGAGTGGATAATGTTGTTTTCAGAACCCGTAAGTTATTATTTTGCATACCCAGCATGTGCTGTACATGTGTGTAGAAGTTCCTTGCTAAGGCATGCGTGTGAAGGTGAGAGAGTCACTGTGGAGTTCCTTCTTCTACCTATATGTGGACTCTGAGTATCGAACTTAGGTTGCCAGGACTGTGTGGGACAACAGTGGTACGACCGTGTGACTAGGATAGCCAACTGCATTCTGATTTCAGGCTCTAGTACAAAGCAAGAATCCATGTTTTGAGTTTTAACCTGGTTCGAAGTTCAAGGCTAGGGAGGTTTGGAGGCCCTGCTTGCACCTGTCTCTGTCAAATGGCCTACTATTGTTGCTTTGCTAACTGGACAAAGTTTAAACCACCTCCTAAATACTTGTTTTTACTCATTGACAGTCCTGCTTTCAGTTTTGGTCAGAGAAGCTTCTGTCTGCAGTGAGTAACAGCTAATGAAGAAACTCCATGTGCTGAGAATAACTAAGCAGCCAGCCCCAAAGCTAAAGGGAACACTGCAGAGGAGGGGTAGAAATAATACAAGAGGATGGGAAAGATGCTGTATAATGCTATCTTCTGGACATGGGTGTTGTACCTAACCATGTATACGTACTGAATTCACATCAACAGTGGCCGCACAAAACTGGCCCATCAATGTTCCACAATAAATGAGGAAGGGCTCCTAAGGTAGCTATGGTTACTAGAGAAAAGGCAATCATGTGCCTCGGTGGGGAAGCCACTGGTATGTTTCTTGAGCTCAAAATAAATAACCCCCATATATGCTAATAAAAGTAACTTTAATTGAAAGGGAGTGGGGCCAGTGAGGTGGCTCAGTGTGTAAAGGAGCTTACTGTGCAACTGTGGTAATTCCCAGAGCCCATGCAAAAAGGTGGAAAGAGAAAAAATTCTACAAAGTTGTTCTCTGACCACCACATATGAGTGCTTACATGTGTAACTGTGTGTATAAAATTAAAAATAAAAAGACCTGGGAGAAAATGATATCAAAACAGGAGGGGGTACTGGGAAAAGAATGGGTTTAGTGGGAGGAGAAGGGGATAAGAGGATAATGGAAAATGAGGGAATATGGACAGCGTATATTATACATTACAGATATGGACAGCGTATATTATACATTACAGACTTTTGAAAAGAATAAGTAAATGTATTTTTTAAAAAGGAGAGCAAAAAAGAATAAGCATACCAAACTACAGCTGGGGAGAGTTTGCAGTGCTAAACAGAATTCAGAAAGTATTGTAGAATGTTATTTTAAGGTGTGTTACACCAGTTTATGCTGTGAAACATTAGTTTAATGATGAAGATATGTGTTGCATTCACTTATGTTGCATTTGTTTAACTCTGTGGAGCTGTTACTGTGCCGTTCTAAAACAACTGATTGGTCTAATAAAGAGATGATCGGCCAACAGCAACAGAAGAAAGGATAGGTAGGACTGGCAGGCAGAGAATAAACAGGAGGAGGTATCTGGGAGAAGATCGAGGAGCAAAATGAAGAGGAGAGGAGGACTTCAGTGGCTGGCCACCCTGCTAGACAGCAAGCCACAGAGTAAGAAGTAAAGAAAGAAATACAGAAACAGAGAAAGGCAAAAGCCCAGAGGCAAAAGGTAGATAGGATAATTTAAGTTAAGAAAAGTTGGCTAGAAATAAAACAAGATAAGGCCAGGTGCTCATAAGAATAAGTCTCCAAATATTTATTTTTTTAAATATTTATTTGTTTATTTATTATGTATACAATATTCTGTGTGTGTGTATGCCTGCAGGCCAGAAGAGGGCACCAGACCCCATTACAGATGGTTGTGAGCCACCACGTGGTTGCTGGGAATTGAACTCAGGACCTTTGGAAGAGCAGGCAATGCTCTTAACCTCTGAGCAATCTCTCCAGCCCCCCCCCCCCCCGAAATATTTATTTGGGAGCTGGGTGGCAGGCTCCCCAAGAGAAAAACCGCAAAGAATAAAAAACAAAACAAAACAACCCCCCCCCACCCGCCCAGTTTCAAAAAAGACCTTTTTAGGAAGTGCAAAGACCAGAAATGAGAATCCATTATTAGCCCACTCTCCAGTCTTCAAGCAGAGGAAATGACCAGAGCAAAGCCCTTACTAGAGAATGGCTGAGGTGTTACAGAATAGAGACCAGTGCAGAGGGAAGGAGGGAAGGAGAGAAGAAATATACAAAGACACAGAGGATCTAAGTCAACCAGCCTTGTAGGCAACTGTAAAAATTTTTTTCTTTGGTACTTTTCTTCCTCTAAAATGCAACATCAGCAGGTAGAACCTAATAGGTGAGGGAATATCTAAATTATTAAATATAACAACTCAACCAACCCTCTTCCCTACATTTCTTCCTCTTTTATTATTTTTTTTTTTTAGTTTCTCTAGAGCATCTACCACTACCTGACCATATGTAGCTTTTATTCAAACTCCTCAAGTAGAAGGATTTTTGTTCATTAATATATCCCCAATGCTTAAAACAAAGCTGGACACACGGCAGGAATCTTTAGCAAAAATCCACTGAATAAATAAAATAATATTTAGTATTCTTGTTTGATATCTCAATCTCACAAATGTAGTATTCTATGTTTACATGTGAGGCATGATTCATTTGAGAGTTGGACTGTTGGCTTTCCCTTGGCAGATTAAGTCTTTACTAATAGCATAAAGCAATTTTTGTATAAATTCCAGTAACTTCCTGAACTTTCCAGCGTATATCCAACTTATGTTTTGGTGTTTGTGACCCTTCTGCACTTGATGTTAAATACTTACGTTAACTTTAACCTCTTTGCGTGACCCGGCATTACGGGAACATAAAGCATTTTGACTCCCTGTACCACCATCGTTGGCTCAATTCCATATTTCTCCTAAAGGTAAACACCCCAAAGGAAACAATGAAAGCTTCTTTCAAACACAAAGTACACGGGTAAAACTATTTTATATCCACCCAAAGGAGGGACGTCTTATATAAAATATAATTTATATACTCCCATAAATTTAAACTATTAAATTTAAAAACTATTGTTGTAATCTCTTTTATCTGTGGTGTCACTTTTCTCAGTTAACCATAGCCTGAAAATAATAAATGGAAATTCTCAGAACTAAGCAGCTTATGTTCATGCCCAGTATTGGAGACTGGACCTAGGCTAGATGCATGTCAGCTAAGGGCTCTTCCACTAAGTCACAGCCTCAGCACTTAGAAGGAAATGTGTTAGTTTTAAATTGTGTGCCATTTCAGGCAGAGTGAGGTTTGACACTGTCTACCGACCTATTAGTTGTTTAACCACCAGTCTTTGTTATTAGAATGACTTACTGCTCTGTCCTAGTCTTTAAGCAAACCTTATTTCAACATATAGCAGTTCTCAACCTGTGGGTTGTGACCGCTTTGGGGGCCAAATGTCCCTTTCACAGGGGTTGCCTAAGACCATCAGAAAACACAGGTATTTACATTACAATTCATAACAGTAGCAAAATTACAGTTAGGAAGTAGCAACAAAAACAACTTTATGGTTGGGGTCACCACACATGAAGAACTGTATTAGGGTCGCAGCATTAGGGAGGCTGAGAACCACGGGATTAACAGAAGGCACAAGGTGCAACAACAGTGAGGCTGACAGTCCAAACACGCCAAAGGGAAACCAAACGCCTCCTTTCCAAGCAGAGCGCGCTCAGTGTTGTAAGAAAAAAAATCAGAGGTTTAGGTTAAGATCTACTGTAAAATAAGCTAAACAGTCTTGAGAGATATACTGTCAGTATAGTATATGTTCTAATATAACACTCCTGTTTTTCTCTACGATGTTTTATTTGTAAATTACAATAGGTATGTACATACAGGAATGAACCAAATAAAGAACTTAGTATTATTATTACTACAAGGACCTACTGGAATTTCTATGAATTATAAGGCACAACATTAACCACACTTCAAGGTACTAATTAAATGAAAGAAATGAAAATATCCTACTTTGACAGCATTTATGAAATCGGAGAGGGTAAAATCTTCTTTTCCGTGAACAGTCCATCTATCCCAAATTGTAAATGATATTCCATTTCTGTTACAGAAAAATATTAACAGTACAAGCATTAAAATCTCTTTCCATCAGAAGTAATAAAAATTTCCTGCAGCTCAGTATTTATGACATACTTAAAAATTAATTTGTGGGGGTGGGGAAACATAATTTTAAAAATATTCAGTAAATAATATAGGTAAGCACTTTTACCCGTTTTGTATATTTTTCAGTGTCTCATTTCATATATGTCTTACAATGTACCTCTCGTTTTCTTTTTAATACTTCTTTAGTCTACACACAAAGTAATGAGTTTTTGACATTTTCATTCATGTATATCATTGCTCTTTAATCATACACATCACCCTCCTTGGTCCCCTTCTGATCTTCCCTTCCATTCATATAGTCTCCCTTTTGTTTTTACATCTTACATTTATATATAGTTGTGTTTCTTTGTGTGTGTGTGCATGTGTATGTATGTAGATGCATGTATCCCTCTATTTTTAAATGAGGGTTTTATGGTTCAGATGTTCTGGGCATCAATAACTGAACATTTGGATTGTTCAAAGCATTGGCTGAAATAAATATGCTAGAATGATAATCTTGGCATACATGTAATTTGGCATGTGTGAAAATGTATTTATAAGTGGGAAACACAGCACCTTATCTCATTTGTATGAACTATAGTATTTGTGCTCTCATGAGTAATATATTAGGACAGCAGAGGATTAGCACTTCCTCACAAGATGCTTCCACTCACATTTCTGGCTGTGGCCAACCTGAAATGTCAGAAACAGTAACTCAAGGAACTGTTTCTTGTTGTCAAAAACGTGCAAATTTAGATTCTGCATTTCATAGTCTATAGAAAGATAAAGCATTATCCAAGTCAGGAATCCTAACATATAATGCTAAACGGTGTAACAAACAACTGTGGGAGGATTCTCTGGCTAGTCTACTTAGAAGTAATTCACCAGGGTGAGGTTTGACTGGGTCCTGAAAGAGCAGGAGGGCTTAACAAGAAGAAGAGATGAAAACCAGTACATTCCTTCCTAAGGGTAGAAATATTTTCTTTCTCATTATAGAAGCCAAACAGACTTTTATACATACCTGATTTCAGTTTTTCTTACTTCAGATGTTTCTGTAAACACTATTATTGGAATGGCTAAATTAAGGAAACAGTTTCTGTAAGCTTCAAAGGGATAACCACCAGCTACTTTGATCATCTCCAAGGCAACCTAGAGAAGAAAAGGTGATGTGATTATCTCAAGAGCCTAATGCTAAAGCTACTTGGGATTTTAATCAGTCTCGTTCTTTGCCAAGGTTCAAGCATTTCTCTGTGAATAGTAAGAACAGATTGTGGTATATACATTTCTTATTTAACTGACCCATATATTTTTAGTACATTTTACTTTTACTATTCAGACTATTCCATATATAGTGAACAAAGTTATTTCAGCATTTAATCATCCTATTTTCAAAGCAGATACCCCCCCCCCCCCCAACTCAAAACTAAAGTGATGTGGGATACCCCTGTGTATACTGTGAATACCACTGGTTAATAAAGAACCTGCTTTGGGCCTACTGCAGCACAGAATAGGGCAGACAGAGGAGGAGAGAATAGGCGGAGTCAAAAGAGAAGCCATGTAGCCATGCAGGAGACAGACATCAGATGCTGGATGAAACCTTCCCAGTAGGCCACAATGACATGGCAATACACAGATTAATAGAAATGGGCTATTTTAAGACATAAGAGCTAGTCAATGAGAAGCATGAGCTAATAGGCCAAGCAATATTGTAATAATACAATTTCTGTGTGATTATTTCTGGTACAGGCGGCTGGGAGCAAAGGTGCAGTCTCCAACGACACTAAAGCAATTTAACCAACCAATATAGGGGTAGATAACAACTCTAAACTGTGGAGTACCAAGAGAGTACAGTATAATAAATGGTCACAATAATGATTTTTAGGTACTTGGGTACTAAGAATATTTACTTAACACGGAGGCTAACATGATTTTTGTCAGAGTCAAAAGAAAGTGACAGGACGGCTGGGTGACCCTCTGTCACACTTGGCCCTGAGCTCTGGAGGACGGGACACCACTTCTCTTCTCTCCGAGCACGTCTGGCTGGCTATCCCTGGGTGCGCACAACCAAGTATTCCTCAGATCCCAGAACTCTCTCTGGGACTCCAACCTTTCTAGAGGCTGAACTCAGAATACAGGGCATCCTGAAGTGTCCCCTGGGTTCCAGGACCTGCTCCTCAGTTAGCTGCTGAGTTGGGGTCCTTCCATCCACCTCCACAAACTAAGGGGGAAGGAAAAGTCTGAGATCAATGTCTCTAGAATATTTATACTCTATCTTAAGCTTATTTTTTTGTTTTTGCTTTTTGTTGCCGTTGTTGCTTTTTGAGACAGTGTATCTCTGTGTAATAGCCCTGGTTGTTACAAACTTCCCAGGCTTGCCTCAAAACTCACAGAGATCTGCCTGCCTCTGCCTCCCAAGTGCTGGAATTAAGGCTTGCGCCACCATCGCCCAGTTATGAGCTTTTTTAATACTAAAGTATTTTTATACAGATATTTTAGATATATAGGTATACATTATTATATCTCTAGATGTTTCAGAAATACCTTTAATTTAAATTATAAGATCAATTTTTTTTTAACTTTTCATCTCTAAAATCTGAGTGGCAAGTTAAGGCTGGTATGATGCAGGTAAGATAGAAGCGTTTTTATAAGAATAAGCTTACCAAGCCAGAAACTGCAGCAGTAGATGTTGCTATAGCAGGGATAATTTTACCAGCAATGCGCTTAGTTTTAAACCGGTCAGCTGGTTCAATGCTATACATTTTGGCTCGAAGGTTGGATGCAGCTGTGATGAAATCTATGTGTCCATTATTGTCATCATCTTTTTCAAATGAAAGCACTGCCATCTGAAGGTCACCTGACCAAAGGAAACAGAAGAGTGGTCTCTCATTAGTGGTAAAAGTATTATGAGATAAAAAACTATGTACACAGTGTACATGCATAAAATTTTTAGAGGACAAGATTTCTGATAAAAACAAAAACAGACAAGTTACCAAGCTGAAGGATCCACTTAAAGCACTGCTCAATTAATAAGGCTATTTAGCATAATAATTTGTATGTCATTAATCAAATGAAAATGTATAAAGAAGTAGGCAATAAAGAAGTGGGCAACTGAAGTTATAAAGGAACATGAAAACAATGGCTTTAATACCACCAAACCACATTTTATAAAAAAATAGTAAATAGTGAAATAAGAGCCATTTGTGACACTAGCTACTGCCAAGTGCATTATAAAACTTTGGTACTACTCAAAATTTACCTCAAAATATTACTTTGAAACATTTTCTCTCTGACAACGAACAAAATAATTCATTTTTCACTTCAAGTATCTTTAAATTAGTGATTTTCATTATCACTTTAAAGACTATTAACGTATGTTTTTTCCATGAAATTTTACTGGTTCACACATGAAATCACAGAACTTTGAGAAGTACTGATTCATCTAACAAGAGATGATAAGCATGCATAAGCAGATGGACAACCAACTCTGCTTTTAAAGAATTAGAGTTTGACTGTGGCAAAGCTGTAGAGTCAGTCTGTATCCCTGGGCAGTACTGAGAAGACTGGAGTAGAGAAAGACATGGGGGCCTGAGCTGAGGCTCACAATCTACACAAGTGCTGTGCACACACAGTGAGAATCTGTAATCCCAGCGCTCTACAAAGGGATAAGAGGTAGACATAGGAGCATCCTTGGAAGCTTGTAGACCAACTAGCTGGGTAAATGCATCAGGAAAACCAGCCAAGAAGGCAGGACCAGCACCCAAGTTATCATCTGAGCTCCATGTGTGCCATGGCATGTGCATGCGTACATACTCATCTATATCCCCCACCACACTCATTTTCTCTAAGAGACTTCTGTAATTCTTCCCCCTAAAGTGGCATGTCTAAAAATATGAGCAGGTTAATAACCTGATTTTTTATTTTGAGATAGGGTCTCACTATGTAGCTTAAGATGACTGTGACTTCCTGATCCTGCTGATCCAGTATGCCCAGCTAATCTGAATCTTCTGCTCCTTAAAACAAGATATTTGCTTGTGTTTTTAGACCTGTTCAATATCTGAAGCATAAAAACAGTAAGAATTACAACACAGCAGTTAATGCAATTTGGAGAATTAGATTTTAAAACTTGAAGGCAAGGACATGAGGAGAAATATGATGAATTTAATCACAGTTAAGGGAGAGAAATTTTATATGATATACTCAGCTATCATGATTAAGAATTATTCCCCTCAATTTGTCAATATGGCTCCAAGGTATCTGCAAGTGGTCCCTTACTTTTGGTGGCTTTGTTAGATGAAATGGCTTTTTCTAGCTGGAAAATAGCATTCCTCTCATCTTCACTGGAGATGGGAACATGGTCCGGCTTCCTTGCAGTTTCATCTGTTTGAACAACCTTTAAACATAGTACAAATGTTTATTACTACTATCACATTTACATCCAGGCTTGACTTTTATTTATGTTTAACCAAATCATAAGAGAAAATATTTGGTCAATTCAATGCCCTTTGATCATTAATCATGATTTATCTCTTTCTTAGTAATATTATTACTGTGTTTGTTTACTACCTATATTTATATACTAGCAGGTATATGCTATAACCAGGCTCTTTACCTTGGTCACTGAGAGATCGCCAGTATATCTCAAAAAATTTACTTTTCTTATTGGAGCTTGAATTTTTTTTTTTAACTGAACAGCTTACACACAGACAGCTTAAAATCCCACAAATAAATGAAGTTGATATTCAAATAGCTTTGACTTTGACAAATCTCCATTCAACTAAAATTGCATAGTTCAAAGTATCAGATTCATATAGGAAAAATGGAGCTCTTTACAAATATATAATATGGGCTTTAAATACTTAGTATATGAAGAAAGTAGTTCTTTTCATGTAGAATATATCTTCCTTCATACACTAAGTCTAGCATCATTAATGAAGCATATACCACAACTGACTTATCTTTAAAGACTTACCTAGTAGACAGCACACATGAGATGTTTCCAAACCAAATGTCTTCATCACTAATTATTAAAATACTATTTACTTTAAAATTTAAACAAAGTATGTTCTGAGACATTAAATATTACAAACATTTAACATGTATTAAGGAATCAATAAAACAGAAACTTCTGTCTGCCATCATGTCTAATTAATACTCTAGAAGGCTGTGATATCTATATCCAAGGGCATGAGGGTCTTAAAGCCTAAGTGTGAGCTATTTTAAGGAGTTGTGAAACAGACCATAACTCATATTAAAACTCTCAACTGCACAGGGAACCCTATTAGCCCTGAATTGTTACACTAGGAGAGGCACTGCAAGCCAGCAAACATACTCAAGTGTGCTTCCTGGGCTTTAGTCTCATTTTATCAATGAGAAATATGGGCTAGAAACTTTTCTTATATATGTGATAGTTTTATCCTTTATTTGCTACTATATTAATATTTGTGTTAATTGTCATGAATATTTTATTCAGAAAACTCATTCACTTATGCAAAACTCCACTGACTACAAAGATACTTTTCTACAAAACAAAAATTCAGGAAACAAAAATTCATCCTTGAGGAAGGTTGCTTTGTGGTTAAATTTTAGAGTATATAAAATAAAGGCATATAGTAATTCTGTAAAAAATACTTTATAAATGCATGTAAACACATACACGCATATATATAATCAAAATTTCCTATTTCATTGCCAACTTCTCAGGTTCTGATGCTTTCTGTGCTATTTTCTAGGCCTAATTATCAGAACAATTTTCCATCTATTTGGCAGCACAAACAAGTGCCGCAATAGTACCAAAGCTAAATATGTTTGAATGTAATGCAATCTATAGAAAACAAACATCACAATACTGTTATATGGATCCTCAGTGCTGTCTTGCAATCCTACATCATTCCACTGACTTTTCTACTTTGCTCTCAATTACTGTATACTCCATCTTCATCTCTCTAGCGTATACTGAACTGTTAAAGTTACTTCTTATTCCACCTAAGAAACTAGCACTCTTTCCCCAGCTCCCTTCACTGTCTCTGAAAACTTGTCAGCACTACAGTTACGCATACAGAATCTACTTCCCCTCACCTATCTTGTTAGCTTCTACCTCTTTATCCCCCAGTCATCCATCATTTGCCCATGTTCTTGCAATAACTGACAACTTTTCCTGCTTATGTCTGTATTCACGACCACTCATGGTACCAGGTTCTCAAATGAAGGCTGGGAGCTGCTTCTGTCTGTTCAGCACCAGCCCAAGTGGCAGGTCACCCAGAGCATGCTCCGGGTGCATCTCTATTTATAGTTCAACTCCTTTGGATAAAATGTCCTTAAGGACAAAGACTGCTCATTATGCATACGCAGCAGTTTAATAACCACTAGCTAGCTAAGTGAATGAACTGCTAGCTTACCTTGCTGGAAGGTTTGAATTCCTGAATTTTAACTTCTGAAAGAATATCCATGAGGGTATCCACTGATAAATCCTGTTTTATTTAAAAAAAAAAAGTTAATTTTATCAGCACATTTCTTTAAACCCTGAATCTGAAGTTAAACACTCTATTAAAAAAAGGTCCTTTTATCACATTAACTATTTAGCAACTTAGCATATCACCTGAGTTATTTATAGCCATTTGAAACATTTATCTCCATTTTGTCATAATTGTCGGCCATAACGGCTAGTGGAGGTAAGGAGGTCTTGAGTAAAAACGTACTTATTAGTTAACAACCTTTACATTTTTGTTCTTTCTGCAAAATTCAAAAAATAAACCACGTACCCATATCTTTAGTATCAAAGGTTTCCCTTTCTCGAGTAACATTATACACTATAAATTATTCAAATTCATACACTGAGAAGCAAGATACAGTAACGGTTCAAGTTTAGCTAGATGAACCTGCATCTACATTTATTACTAGGAAGCTCCTATGAAAAACTGAGACACACTGCTTTTGAGGCTAGTTCAGACTTGTAACACAAGACTGGACACTGTTATTTACTCCTAGATCTGTATGTGGTATTTAACTTTCCATCAGGAGTGATCTAAAATAGGCACATCCATGTTAAATACAGATACAGATTTGGTAGCACAGGTCTGTAATTCCAACAGCTCAAAGGCTAGAGTGGAAGAAACACAAATTTGAAGCTAGTTCCGGAGAGTCTGCGCATCTACTTAGTAAAACCCTATTTCAAACACAGTAACAACAAAAAATTAAAACCGTTTTGTTTTTCTCTAATCAGTTTACTTGAAGGCAGAGTTTATTTAACTCCAATATGCATTTAAAGAGAAAGCTAACCTATGCACATGTGCTGTCTCTCAAAACTGTATCAAACGTGCTGGATGCAAAAAAGATGATTCGAACAGAATGAGTCTGATTCTAAGGTACAAAAACCAAAATAAGACAACTCTAGATTTCTGAAAAAGTGTAAAAGTTAACATTAAAAGAGAAAAACAGGAAAAAAAGAGTATCTCTACAAAGTATTTTTAAATTGCTATGAAATGTCTCATGGTTTCTAATACAGAGTAACCAGGATAACAGAAATAGGTAAGCAGGTCATAAACAGTTTTATTACTTAACGACCACTTTTCACAAATATTACTTTAACATTTAAATTCATAAAGAAAAATATTTTCTGTTTGTCAGTACTGTAATAAGTAGACAGCTTTTGCAAATTAGAATGGACAGTAACACAACAAAATAAAATGTGCTTTTCGTTTTCAATCCAAAAGAATGATTCTAGTTGGGCAGGTTATGCAGCCTGTAATAAGAGTACTCATGAAGTGAAAGCAGAAAGATGAGCTCCCAGCAAGTCCCAGCTAGACAGCTGCAGTGATATTTTGTTTATGTTTTAACAAATGAAGCTTGCCTGAAGATCAGAGTGCAGAGCTAAGCCACCAGAGGCCAGGGAGTGGTGGCACACACCTCTAATCCCGGGGAGACAGAGGCAGGGGGGTCCTGTTAGTTCAAGGCACTCAGAGCTACCCGAGATTGAATCTGTCTAAAAGAGAAACAAAGCTCACACAAAGGAGATCCTATGCCTTTAATCCTAGCAGCAGGGAGGTGGAGACAGGAATAGTATGGCTGGGCAGAGAGAGGAATATAAGGCAGAAGACAACAGCTCAGCACAGTCCGAGGTTTGGTGGAACAGTGCAGTCTGACGATCACCCCTTCAGTCTGAGCACTGGTAGAGGTCAAAGGTCTCTCTAATAGCTGGCCGCATTGCTTCTCTGATCCTTCAGCTTTCACCCCCTAATATCTGACTCTGGGTTTTATTTATTAAGATCAATTAGAATTCGTGCTACCCAGCAAATTCTGGACCAAGCCTTAGCTGTGCGAGCTCATGTCTCAAAACAAACTAACAAAAGAAGAATGATTCTTAGGATCTAAAAACACATTTCGATGCCACAAACCAATTCAACACAGGTTTTGATTACTTGCTAGGCGCTGGAGAGTATCTCACCTTTTCTGAAAATGGAATGCAATATACTGTAGCATATAGTTTTGCAGCATTCTGAAGAAAACTGAGATGCCTTTTGAAATGAAAATAAAAAAGCAGTTTGAATGGCAATTTTAAAGATAATATTTAAGTCCATTAAGACAATGAAATTCTGCCTAGACTAAAACACAGAATAAAATACCAAATTTTCTTTTGATACAAAAATGCTTATCAAAAACACTCATAATATTCAATATTCACTAGCAATACTGTGAAGAAAGAAGTGAAAAAAAAAGCAGAACTATTTGGAATACTTGGAGAAAAGTCCTTTTAATCCATTAGAAAGTATTTATCATGTATGAATGAGAATACATTAGGTTTAAAACAAGCAAAATAATTTACTTAAAAACAAAAATTGGGGGGGGGGGCTGGAGAGATGGCTCAGAGGTTGAGAGCACTGGCTGCTCTTCCAGAGGTCCTGAGTTCAATTCCCAGCAACCACATGGTGGCTCACAACCATCTTTAATGAGATCTGGTGCCTTCTTCTGGTGTGCAAGCATACATGTAGGCAGAACACTGTCTACATAATGAATAAATCTAAAAGAAAGTTTAAAAACAAACAAACAAACAAACAAACAAAAATGGGTATGTCATATTGGAAAGGCAATTTATATTGTAACTTGAGTTCTGTAGCAAGCAATCGCTAGGAAATTAAGCAAAGCGCTATTTGTAGAAAGGAAGATTAGTAAAAATAAGTGTCTATCTGGTGAGAATTTACACACATTAAGTGCCAATTTCAGAACAGTGCACATACAGACTTCCATACATACAAACATGTAATAATACCCATACATATAATACCTGTATTAATTTAGGAAGCTAGCATTAACTGCATTTTCCACCTTAAGTAAAGCATTTTAGCTTTATTTAGTGTAAGAAATATATTTATTATCATTTTATTTTCTTACGGGCAAAAGTAGAGGTGACTTAGTTTCTAATGGAGTAGGTATTACTAACAATAGCTATTTACCACGTAAACAAGTGGTGCGTAGGAAGGATGTGGCTGGCTCTGTTGACTAGAATGATTCACTAACTTTGGGAAAAACCCTGCAGTGTACAGCTAAGATATTTACAGTGAAAATATACACATATACTTACAAAGTTTTGTTTAAATCAAATTTTATTGGAGAAGGTGGTCTTTTTGGTGACTGCCAAAACAAACCTGATAAAAAAAAATGAAATATTGTTTTGAAGAAATACTGGTCATATCCAGTATGGTAATTATGATTTCTTCTCAATACTTATACTCACTGCCATCTTTTAGTCGAGTGTCAAGAGGAAAACAGTGAAGAAGTTGTAGAGCCTGAACAAAAAAAATAAAAAAATCCTATTATTTGTTGCTATCTGAAGAAAAAACCCTGAAATTAAAAAAAAAAGCTTTGTTCATATTTTCTCAGTCTTCATAAATCAAACAAAACAAACTTTAAAAGATACACAGTGACGTCTCATAGCCAGGCACAGAAGTTTTTATGTTTTCTCTTGTCATCAGAGCTTTCTTATAATAAACATGAATGAACACTGACTACTTCACTCGTTTTGTACAAATGGTGTATCTTCCTCATAATTGTGCTTTTTTCTAAGAGCTAATCTTTAGAATAAATATAAACAAATGGCATTCAGCATTTCAAAACACTATAACTGTGCATGGAAGAGGGTAAGAATATAGACCTGTAAATTAATAATACTTAAATCTAGGTGAAAGATAAATAATGATTACTGTGAACATTATACTCTCATTTTTTTCAACAGCAATAACAACAATAAAAATCAATCAAAACAGGGCTGGTGCTCAGCAGGCAAAGCTACTTACTGCCAAGCACAGTAACCTGACTTTGGTCCCTAGGACCCACACGGTGGGTGGACATGACCCTTGTAATTTGCCTTTTAACCTCCACATGAGCATACCCCAACTTTCAACAAAACAAATAATTAAAAACGTCATATTAAAAATAAAACCCAACCAAACAAAAACACAGTCACAAAAGATATAAACTAAAAAGAGTAAAGAGAATCAAAAGAAATCATGATAAAATCAGGTGGAATAGGAAGTCTATTTCCTGGTGAGATGTGAGCACATTTTTCTAAAAAGCACACCATGTAGGAGGGGAAAAGACAAATGTGTACTTCAAGACCGTGTTTAAAAGATGAACGCATAAGTAAAGGCCTAAGAAAGGGATTAAAAACTACAGGACACAGTCTGTTAGCTATGTGACTGCAAACAAGAATAACAGGTATTGCTACTGAATACTTGGTCTTGGCCTACTCTAAATGCTTTATGTGGATTAGCTTATTTAACACCTACCACTACACTGTGCAATGTATGCTTAATCATTTTAGACAAAACACATAAGATGTGTTTGAGTTACGATTGGAAAATATAAAATTCGAACAAAATTTCCATCTGATTTATCAGTCTGTTGTTTCTATTCTGAACAAACTTTTTTAGAGAGGGAATTAATGCATTCCTATTACCTAAAAAGAAAAGCTATCCAAAACCCATTTTTGTACTGAGGATCAGTTCAATGTATAGCTGACAATCAAGCCAGTAAATGAAAACTAAATGCTTTAATTAGTAACATCCAAAGAGAAACTGGTCATATGCCTAGTCTTTACTCTCAGCTAACTTATTATTTATTTGTGAAAGGCCTGGTGAAAGAAAACAACAGGCACTTTAAGTTAGGGACGTTAGTAATAAATAAGCCAAGGGCAGATCTTTGCTTAAGGTCTCAGAATGTATACCTACCTTATGGTTAAAATACTTTTCAAACTTCAGTCTTGCTAATTCTACACACTGGGACCAATTTCTAGGTCTTCTGCTAAGTAGCTTAATAGCTTGAAAACAACCTTCTAAACTCTGTCCATTTTGCATTTTCTAGAAGGAGAGGAAAACAGAAAATAAAACACTTTCCAATTACAAGCATAAGCACATTCCAAAAGTATGAGTCAAAGCCCAAAGATGGATTCACAGGTTTAGTATTTTAATTTTACCACCCCCTCCTTTTTTTAGCCTCAAGCCCACATCTCTTATTCCTTCATTTTTTTTCCCCATTATGAGAATAGGAGTGGACAGCAAATGAAATTTCAGATTTGGTGTTTCTTAATTCACAACACACCTTCATGTTTTCCTATGTGTAAGATTCTAAGTACCCAAGAGGTTTTTAGTACATGGAGTCCTAGGAATAGTAGAACAAACTGGACCTTTTAAATTGTATGATAACGAAATTCAAGGCAGCACCTTATTATTAGAACAGTAAGATTAGTGTCCAGTCATGATTATTTTTACTTGAATTAACCTGAACTTTGTTCCCAAAGTTCAACAACCCTTGATTATCTGTTGTTCTCTTATCAATATTATCACATCCTCATTAGGTTGAACAACAAAAAGTAACATTTGAAGGTCCAACAGTGACACTGTCATACAGTTCCATTAAACTAACAAGAGCTATCAGTGACCCAATCTCAAGATTCTCCTGACATTTCACTGTGATCAACTGTTTGACCACTCTTATTTCTGTAGGAAGGTTTTCTTATTTTCAAGTAACTGGAAAACAAGGTTCTAATGACATCAAGTATTAGGTCTGCAGTAAAAGGCATTGATCTTTACCTGTAAGACGTCTTCTGCAGAAGGATAGGTTTGCCAAAATTTGTTAAACAATGAAGGCTTGTGAGAAAAGGAACTTTCAAACTGTAAAGGAAAAAAAGTTACAAGTATATCTAGAAGTTATAATATTGCCTTTTCTAATTCAGAGAGGACAAGTTTATTAAAAACTTTCACCTTGTCTCTTGCCCACTGGATAGTATGTTCAATAGCAGCTGGAAAGGACTTCAGAGTACAAAATGGTATTTCCTCTTCTGGGGGGTCCCGCTATTGAAAAATAAAAATCCCAATTGTTATTGACTGCTGGGTACTTGTGTGGTGTGACAGAAAGTAATATGTAAAATTTGCAACATTACTTCCTACTTTGGAAAGTGATTCAAGAATCCTTAATATATAAGTTCTCTGCATACTCCAGGTCTCTACATGAAGAAAAACATTTGAGAATCAAGCTTGGTGTTTTCCTAGAGGATATGGGTATTAAATAAATGGGGAATGATTAAGGTGTCTCACTAGAAGAAGCACCACTAAAGATCTCCTTGTCTATTAGACGCTGTGTGTACAGCCTACTCAGCCAAAAATGACTCAATTTATGCCTTTTTGCTTAGAAATATCTATTTTAATTTGCTGATATATAAGCTACCACTAACTTTTTATAATTCAAAGAGGGATACTATCAGTAATATTAAATTGTGTTTTACAAGGATTTTAAATTAAAAAAAAAAAGGGAGAAATTTTAGCAGAAGTAGCAGAATTAAAGAATTCCCTACTGTGAAAATCGTCCCATGGGATTTTACATATCATTTCCCTCCTGTTTAATACACTAATTAAACATAGTTTAATCTATTGTATTATCATCATTACATGTACCAATGTACTTCATGAAAGAAAATGGGAAAACAGTGAACCCTAAGAATTAAAAAAATTTGCTAGCTCAAAACATATTCCTTACATCAAGGAACATTGATACTTATAAAAACCATATACCTTGCCGGGCGGTGGTGGCGCACACCTTTAATCCCAGCACTTGGGAGGCAGAGGCAGGCAGATCTCTGTGAGTTCGAGACCAGCCTGGTCTATAAGAGCTAGTTCCAGGACAGGCTCCAAAGCTACAGAGAAACCCTGTCTCAAAAAACAAAAACAAAAAAAACCAAAAAAAACCAAAACAAAACAAAAAAAAAGCCAAAACAAACAAACAAAACCCACATGCCTTGATTTTTTTTTTACCTGAATTGTCCATTTAAAAATTACAAAGCCTATAATTATTTCCTAGACCCAGAGTCTCAACTTGAGCAATATTGTAAAATCATTTATGGGGGTCAAAACTGTTACATTTTATCATGTACCTAAAATACACAGACATATACATATAGTTTGGTTCCACCACTGAAGAAATCTGAATTTTCCAAGTAGATTCTGGGAAAATTACCAGTTTTCACAAGTATTTCTAATAATGCATTCTGGGGCATAAATTCTTAATAAGGATAAACATTAGAAATGAATACATGGTTACTATACTTGTATTCTTCATTCTTTTTATGCCAGCCTGTATCTGTATATATAGTGTATAACTAAAACCAAAAGATCACTAAGTGGATATGATTTCAAGTCTTTGGTGACAGTTCTATTTTCAATACAAAAGTTAAATTGCTTCTAAAAGCTTTTTAAACTCTAGGGTTGTTAGAAAACTTAGAAGTTCTGAGAGATAGTGAAAAGATTATTGCAGAAAGGTCAAATACTTGTGATGATTTCTAACAATTGGATTTAGGGACCAGGGAGATAGCTCAGTTCACAGAAGGCTGGCTGTGTGAGCCTGAGGACCTACTTTTGTTCTCGAGCACCCATGAAGGTCTGTGTTTGTAATCCAGTATTGAGAGGCAAAGACTGGGGAGGGAGAGCTTGAGGGGATAGAAAGGGGTGGTAGCAATGGGGAATCCTTGGCACTTGCTCGCTAGTCAGCTGAGACAAATCTAGGCTTCCCGAGCTCAGTGAGAGGCCTTGTCTCAAAAAATGAGAGTACAATAGAGAAAGATACCTGACATTGAACTCTGACCTTCACATAGGAGTTCCCTTGTACCCTTACAACTTGGGTTCAACAGATTTAAAAATGCAGATGCACATATAACCTGACTGTCAGAGCTAAAACCAAGATTAATAAAGCAGAGTCAAATTTACTGATTCCTCAATGAAGACATAATTATGACATAAAAAGACAGACATTTATTGAATATACTGACTTACGTGACTATTATAGGATTCAGTCAATTGAGGTACAATAATTTCAGTGTGTCCCTTTGTGCCCATTGTTCCAGAATCTAGGAGAGGCCGGAGATTTGCTAAGCAACGGCTATTTGGAGACAAAATATGCAAAAACAAACACAAATGTGAGCAATAAATAGTAAAGAGAGGGCAGCTCCTGCTGTTTATTTAATATTCCACATGTTGATAACTTCTGAACGCTCTGTTGTAGGAAACAGAATATGGCCCACGTAACAGTTTTACTTCCTAGCTCTATTACATATATAAAACTTGCTGTTCAACCTAGTAATTTTTGATTCTTTCTACTTACTAAATTCTGGAACTGTTAAATGTTTCCACCTTAGTTATCAACTATGTTATTCTATCTTCACTTGTTTTCTATTTATTATTTATTTTCAGACTCTACATTCTACCTCACTGTATTTTTCTCTGTCTTTATTTTAAACAGGATTAGCTAAATGCTTTCATTAGTCATGTTTTTCTTATTTTTTTTTTTTGTATATGGTCCCTCTAACACACAAACACCCAAAAATAAATGCAATTTTCGCCCTACTTCTTTCTTCTGCTCAAGATTCATCTTCTTTCTCATTTCTCAACTGGTAAGCCTTCTCTGACAAATGCTCTAGTATCCTAACATTGTAGTCAAATAATGATTCATTCAACAACTGACTTTATAAATCACATTGAATGTAATCAGATGACTGGCACTGACGATATAGTGGTAGAAAAGAAATGGTCTCTGCATGAAAGATTTAGTGAAGAAACAAACATTAAGTAAACACATACGTAAAAATAAAAAGTAAGTACCACAATGAAAAAGTATTAAGAAAGCAGATAACATCTGCTTTAAGAAAGATATTTAGGCTGAAACTGAAAGATAAGGGAATAGCTTAAAGGAAAGAACAGGCAGGTACATTTGGGGGGAAGAATTCTGGAGGAAGAGAAATACAATTTCCTCATGCCAAAACCAATTTAGTTCCTAAGGTAAAAAGGCCTTTCAAGACCCTAGAGAAGGCATAGACAGCCAGAATAAGGAGAGCCAGGGAAGACTGGGCACATTAAACATGGGAGCAATGGCCAGGTGGTAGGGATTTTATGAAGAACATTTAAGTTGTTTTACCAATACTGAATTCTTCTAGATACACTAGGAAACCATCAGCATGCTTGAATTTGAGTAGTACTATTAGAGTGACATAAAAAAGAACCAGAACATTTGGTAATTTTCCAAAAAGTGAGGGTGAAAAACAAAACTAAAAATGGAAAATAGTTCTTTATGCACTTGAATCTCAAGAACATACCTGTCTACATATCTCCTGGCTTCCACATTATCTAGAGCTGTAATAATGATATCTTGCTTAGTGTAAAATTCATCACTGTATATAATCTCAGTGGCAGGACAAACTTTGTTCAGGTGTGCATCTATTTTTAACTGAGGATTTATTTTCAGAGTTGCTTCAGCAGCAGTATAGCTTTTAGGTTTCTAAACAAGTAACAAATAAAAACAGAAGGAATAAATGTTAAACAGAAAAAGATGAACTATGACTGAATTTATATATACTAATCATTTGGAATATATATGAGGTGACAGCAAGGCAATGAAACTAGCTCAAATAATTTACATGCTAACAATCTAAACAACCTTCATTGTTTAGCAAAGTGTTTTAGAGAGTTTAAAAATATTCAAAAATGCTATTTGTCTTAAAAACAATTTTTTAAAAATTACAGTTTTATTAGCCATTATTGAATCATTGTGTTATTTCAGGGGCATGAAGGTCCATTTTGAATACAGGCTCTGAATCTTCATTCCTTTACAGCAGCTTTTGAATTTGGGCATCTGATCTAATAATGGTCTTTCTGTCTCTATGAAGGTATCATCTTTTATTTTTTACTGTAAAAACAGTATCAGAGGCCCTTAGAACTCAGGAAATTAATAAAGAGGTCTTCATTGTTCACCTAGAGATAATGCACAAAGTGAATTGTTTTAATTGACATTTTAATTCACAAGAGGCTCCATTGCCACATCCTTTGTTTTTATATGCAGAAGAGGACATCAGGCTAACTGTGACACTGGTGTGGTCACATCTGTTCATAGCATGCCTCAACTTCATTTCCTAAGACTGACAATGAGTTGACAACACATGGGAAAAATATATCTTTGATTAACACATTTCTTCCCTTTTCTATACTGTTTATTTGATATAGGGTTTCACCATGTAACTGACTAGCCTCTTACTCACTGTGTAGACCAGGCTGGCTTAGAACTCAATGCCCTTGAGAGCATTGATTAAAGCAATGAGCTACCAAGCACTGCCTGTCTCTTTTTCTGATTTAAACATTTTAATCTTTGAAAAAACTAGTAGTCTTCTTACAATAAAAGGGGATGTTAAATAAAAATAGCACAGCAATTTAAAATTCTAACTCTTAAAACTTACCTGTTTTGTAACAAACAGAAACAAGAAGTTGAGTTAAAAATCTGTGCTTTCAAGCCTGAAATTAGAGGGCTTGTTTACGGAAACACTCTGGCGATTACAAAAGTACTACACGTTTTCCAGCTCAAATACTAACATCTAAAAATCAATGCAAAAGCCAACTTTATTATACATGAAAGGTAAATTTTTATTTTCTTCATTTTGTTCTTCCCAAAGAACATGTCGTTCCTTCTCCTAGGAGTCTAACAAAGGACAACCATTATCTATTTATGAGAAGAAACATTAACAAACCTGTATGTGATGAGGACGAAACAGGAACTGTCTGTTTAGGTTGGATTTTTCTATCAAATCAGGATCTGTAACTGTAACCTTATATCAGAGGAAAACAAAACAAATAAATCTGCTTTGCATTTCTCACTATGACTGGAACAGTACCCTCAAATTATTTTTTCTAGTAAAAGTCATTACAAAAGTAAAATTCTGAAGTTGCCAATAATATGCTATCATAAGTTTAATTCCAATTAATATTTAGTTAATGAGCATAGTCCAACTAAGGCAAGATCTATAAACTATAAGGCCATTGAGTATTTTTAAAATAATTTTTATGTCTGTGGCTGTTTGCATTCTCAGAGTCAACTAGCTGTCACAGATTGATTTTATAGGCCTAAAATACTTGAGTTTAGCCTCTTAAGAAAGCGCAGACTAACTCCTAAAGCTGAAAGGAAACAAAAGCTCAGTTAGACTTAAGAAGACTGGCTTAGGTACAGTGCTGCTCAGCACAGGTTCCAGTTTCAGTGCTGACTGGTGTTCGCACACTGATTTTTCTTTTAGTAATTTTCCTGATCTATGTGCCTACTTTTTTGTGGAATTTTATGTTAGAGGGTTCTATTTAACAAGTACAAATATTATGGTTGGGATACAGTGTCTACAAAAAGGCTCACTGTGTCTTTGATTCTGGGCTTCTAAGACATGAAGCTTTGTGAGTCAAACATTTTTATGTAGTTCCAAATTTTGGAACATATCACTTCAGCTACTGTGGAGGCTGAAGTAGAAAGATTTGAACTACAAGGCCTGCCTAAACTACAAAGTAAATTTAAGGCCAGCTTAGGCAATTCAGCAAGACAAAAAAAAAAAAAAAAAAAAAAAAAAGTGAAAAAAAAAAGGGTTAGAGTACAGCTTAGTTTTGGTGGATTTGACTAACATATGCAAGGACCTAGGTTCAATTCCCCATACAGAAAAACAACCCTAAAATTAGCTTTAAGTTATCTAAACTTTCCATGTTCTATCTAAGCAATTTAGTAAGTTTAAAATTTTTTTTTCCCAATTTTAATCAGAAAATCCTAAAAGATTTTAAAAATGAATCATTTCACGTACTTGAATCTAAGTATGCACGCTCATAAATTTTATGGCTTATCCGTCATGCATGTCTACATCATGTAAAAGACCTTACATTTACATGTCACACTTTTACTCTGCCCTTTCTGAAAGATAATTAAACACAGAAATGTAGGCTGACAGGCATTTTTTCCCTTTCATTATAAAGCTAATCTCCATTACTGTGTTGCACTGCTTGTTACTCAGATGTCTCTTCCTGAACCCTGTCAACTTCACTATTATTAATCAATTTTGGAAAATTGTCAATGTTCCTTTTTGTTTTGTGTTCCGTATCATTTTTAAATTCAAAGATTTTTTTTAATGTAGATTTTTCTTTGTGATGGCTGTTTTTTAAATTTACACATTATTTATTTATGTATGTGAGCACACATGCACAAGCCATACTAGGGCATACATGTGAAGTGAGTCTGTGTATGTTCATGTTGTGTGGCTATGTCTATGCCAGGGTGCATATGTAGAGGCCAAAGGGTAACTTGGAGTCAGTTCTCTCCTTCTACCATGTGGGTCCTTGGGATTAAAACCAGGTTGACAGGCTTGGTGGAAGCATCTTTACTTCACGAGCCATCTCACCAGGCCAGGGTTCCATTTTTTAAAGTGTAAAACATCAATGGATAATGTTTGCTATGCAGAGTCTATGTGCTCTGGGTTTATAGGGACAGCTATGACTGCATTTTACTCCTGTTTAAAGACTGGAGAGTTCAATGGCTCTAAATTTTCTATAATAACATCTCTGCTTGATATTTTACCCAATATAACACTGGATCCATATATGGGTATGGAACATGGTCCAAGAGTCTTATTTTCTGGTGAGCGATTTCTCTACTTCATGTTTTAGACATCAAAGAGAACGAGAAAAATGTATTTGGTGTTTAACTCAAGGTCTCACTTCTCTTTCCATCTTACTGTCTGCGAACACTTAGTTTTGTTATACAAAGTCTCTGTTCAGAGTGACAGTGGACTGCTGAGATTGCACACTTTATTTTGCTGTCTGATGTCAATAGATTTCTTCTCTACAGATCTTGTCTAGATCTTTACCTACTAAAAGCACTGTTAATGTTCATACAGTTACAACATTCAGGTGGGCCAGGCAGTGGTGGCACACACCTTTAATCCCAGCACTCGGGACGCAGAAGCAGGTGAATCTTTGTGAGTTCAAAGCCAGTCTGGACTGTTACATAGAGAAACCCTGTCTCGAAAAACAAACAAACAAAAAAACAACCAAACAAAACAAAACATTCAGGTGACCCACAAGTTTATAGTAAAGGGATTTTTCTTTTCTTTCTAAATCAAAATTTAAAGCCAGTAGACTCGTGGTTTAGGGAGCTAAGCATGGAAAATATAAATATGTACCTACTTATAGCTATGATAATAATGAATTCCTTGTAAAACTAGAACAATAAGGCAAAATGTGAATTATCATCTACTTTTCAGTGACCTGTGTAGTGTCATTGTTATTTACCAAGTTAAATATATGAAGTCAGTAACGAAATTTTTTAATCTTAAAAGGTAAAACGACTACTAAAAAATATTTTAAATGCCACTGTTTTGCAATGAACTCAGTCTGAGGAATTTTGACTGTATGCCAAAGTATCTACTATTCCCACTGTCTGAAACTCACCACTTAAACTATATTAGCTCTCTGCAACTTGCTAATGTCATCTCTCATGTTTAAGTATTCTTAATATTTAACAACAGTATAACAAAATAATAACACAGTTTTCAAAGCTATGACAATAAAGGTTCCTTTTTAATTTTGATCTGGATGATGAGAACAAAAGAAAAGATAGCCCATTTTCAGTTTCTGAGAATTTCAGAAAGTTAAGAACAGAGAAATATAGAATTTGTCACTTAAAGTGACCAGAAGACAACTAAAATCTTCCAATTCTTAGTTTAAAGATCTACTTGAAACATAGGCTGGAATAGTCAAAGACAGTTTAGAAAAGCGCAACACCAGAAATACAAATGTGTATGTAACTCTCAAAAGCCTTGTATCTTACCAATCCTTCCTCTCTGCTTGTACCAACACCCAGTAAGGCGAAATTTTTTAACATTTCACAGCCTATGGCACCACATCCTACCTATTGAAGAGAGAGAGTAAAAGTATAAATGTCAGACGATAAAACTATGTCTACTCAACAGAGAACATTTTCAGTCAGTTTTCTTTTAAATGCTATTACAATAAAAACTATTTGAAAAAATGAACATTTGTGATTCACTTGTTATAGATTGTACTTGTACCGGTTTCATAAGACCCTTTAAATGTCTCAAAGGAAAAAAAAAGGCACAAACAAATAAGGAGAATGTACTATTTATAATACTTCCTCTAAACAGAAAACATTGGAAGATTCCTAGCAAACGCTGAACACAACTTATTTTTTACACAGGATAGAAAACAATGGCAGAAACAAAACAAAACAAAACCTACCCAAACCCAGAATTACTCTATGAAAATTTTTTTTACTTTTACTAGATATTTGTCAGTTTATCTGAAAGGTGAAGTTTAAGACAATTCAACTAAGAATTTTAAGTAAAACAGCATTTGAAACTGATTATAAGAAGTTTCATCTACATGCAAAATCTCAACAGCAATTATTAATCTTTAAAATATTACCTCATAGAAATGATTGTTAAAATCAAGTATTATTTTTAAGACTTGCCAAGAAAGTTATGCTCTTGAGAAAGATCTCTCTCACACTATACTAAGATATTTTAAAAAGAGAATATAGGTTGAAGAGATGTTTCAGCGGTTAAGAGCACTAGCTGCTCTTCCAGAGGTCCTGAGTTCAATTCCAAGCAACCACACATAAAATGAGATGTGGTGCCCTCTTCTGGCATGCAGGCAATACATGCAGGCAGAACACTGTATACATAATAGATAAATCTTTAAAAAAAAAAGAGAATACATTTACTCATATCTTAATTTAGTGAGGAAAAACCCCCACATTTTTAAAGTACTTCTAGAAAATCATTCAATGTTGAAGCTATTATATTCAGATTTTATTTTGAAATGCATATTCCTTGGATTATGAATTGGCTAATGTTTTATGGAAAGGACTAGAGTCAGTAGATCCAGCTGTTGACAGTCGACCGCAGTTTGAACACACTTCTTATTCTCATTCTTATTCATACTTACAAGGAAGACACTCAGATTGTGAAGCTTCTGACATAATTTATCTCCAATGCAGGCTCGCAAGGCATCATATCTATCTCCTCTGGAGAAACATTTACCAAGAAAACAGAAAGACAAAAGAAATACATTTTATTATTTTCAATAACAATTTAGTATTGTGCTTTAAAGGAGAATATACTATAAGAGTTTCCTCCATCCCTTCTCACCTCTAAACAAAGATCCAGAGGTAACTAATGACGCTAAGAGGGAAGGTCGCTGCCAGACAGGAGCCCCTCATTGGTGATACAAAGCCGACAACCCTGAACCCAAACACACACAAGCCACACTAACTGCACTTATCAGAATGTGTTTATATATTTATGCATATATACATAGAAAATTAGAAAAAAGAGGCCATCAATTTGAGAGAGTGAGGTGCACTGACAGGGTTAGAGAGAGACAAGGAAGCGGGAGTTGATGTAATTATATTTTAATTAATCCTTTTTATATAAAAATTTTTCCTTAATTCATGAGAAGAGCTACCTTTTTTGAATGAGAAAAGACCCTACCAATACCAAATGACTTAAGTAAAGATGACTTTAATTTATAATAGGGGATCCATTCTAAGATCATCAGTGGATTCCTAAAACTTTGGATTATACTGATCCCTAAGCATACTAAATTTTATACTATACATACATTTATAAACTTAAAACACCACACACTGTGGTAATATCTATAGGCTGAATACCAAAGAAAAATTAACACATTTCTTTCCACTTCTTTGCAATGTTGTGGTTGGATTATTTCTTTCTAAATTTATTTATTTATTTATTTATTTATTTATTTATTTATTTATTTATTTATTTACTTACTTACTTACTTACTTATTTGGTTTTACAAGGCAGGGTTTCTCTGTATATCCCTGGTTATCCTAGAACTCATTGGATAGACCAGGCTGGCCTCAAACTCACAGAGATCCGCCTGCCTATGCCTCCCAAATGCTGGGAGTAAAGGTGTGCACCATCACCATGCCCAGCTAAAACTTATGTTTTAATTTAGTTTTGGCTTAGTTTTTTTTTAGTTGTGTTGAGACAGGGTCTTGCTTATGACGCCCAGGTTTGTCCTGAACTATGTGCATGGCCACTACTCCTGTTAAGACTTACCAATTTTTTACAACTTCAATATAAAGCTTTTTTGTTTTAATTAACATTTTACCTTTATTTCACATATCGACCAGTTTTCTCTCCTTCCTCTCTCCTATTCCCTTCTCCCCCATCCACCCACTCCTTCTCTGTCTCCATTCAGAAGGGTTCAGGCCCTCCTTTGGGCAGATCAAGTTGCAGTAGGACTGAGCTCCTCCCACTTTATAAAGGCTGGGCAGGGAAATCCAGCATGGGAACAGGGTCCCAAAAGCCAATTAAGTTCCAGGGACAGATCCTGATCTCACTGCTAGGTGCCTTACCAACAGACCAAGCTACATAAGCGTCACATTCACACATGTAGAGGGCCTAGGTCGGAATAGAGCTATAGTAATAAAAGCAGCTTGGTATTGGCATAAAAACACATGTGGATCGATGGAATCACACCGAAGACATTGATATAAACCTACATCCTATGAACACCTGATTTTTGACAATGAAGCCAAAAATATACAATGAAAAAAAAAGAAAGCATCTTCAACAAACAGTGCTAGCATAACTGGATGTCAACATGTAGAAGAAGGGAAACAGATACATATCTATCTCCATGCAGAAACTCAAGTCCAAGTGGATCAAAGATCTCAACATAAATCCAGTTACACTGAACCTGAGAGAAAGTGGGAAGAAGCCCTGAATGCACTGGCACAGGAGACCACTGTAGAATGGAGCGGCGCGGCTGCATCCCGCTACCCGGCTAGCTTTATGCCTGAAATAATATCTAGTCCCATAAAAGCCACTGAAATGTTTTAAAGCCAGAGTTTGCGCTGGCAGCACAGCGCAGGAAGCTGTGTTTTTAAAACCGCATAGGTTTTTTTTGTTATGGTGGCTGAGTCAAGGAAATTTTTCTGTGGCATGCCAGCAAACAGCAAAAAGCTGTGTTAAAGTCTGTCTCTCCTTTATTTAAAGCCCTCTCAGGTTTTTAAGTGGATTTAGTCCATCACGTTGAAGCGCCAATCTGTAGAATGGAGCGGTGGGGCTGCATCCAGCCACCCGGCTAGCTTTACGCCCGAAATAATTACATGGAAACTGTATTCTTTTAAACACTGTCTGGCCTATAGTTTTAGCCTCTTATTGGTTAATTCTTACATCTTCCTTTAACCCATATTTAGTAATCCGTGTAGCACCATGAGGTGGATCGCTTACCAGGAGAGATCTTAACCTGTGTCCATCTCGGAGAGGAGAGGCATGGAAACCGCTTATGGCGACTGCCTGAAGCGTCTCCCCAACTCTGTTTCCTTTCTCCCACAATTTTGTTCTGTCTACTCCGCCTACCTAATTTTCTGTCTCTTAAAGGGCCAAGGCAGTTTCTTTATTAATAAGAAAAGTAACACATAGACACTCCTCCATCAGACCACTTTCTGAATAGAACAGCAGTAGCACAGACACTGGGGTAACAATTAATAAACGGGACCTCCTGGAACTGAGAAGCTTCTGTACTGCTAAGGGCACTGGCAATAAGATAAAACTGTAGCCTACAAAATGGGAAAAGATCCTCACCAATCCGACATCCGACTGAGGGCTGATCTCCAAAATATAAAGAACTCAAAAACTAGGCATGAAAATACCACATAATCCAATTAAAAAATGGGACACAGATCTAAACACCCTTAGTCATCAGGGAAATGCAAATCAGAACAACTCTGAGATACCATCCTACACCTGTGTTAGATTTCTTAGATTAAAAATATTGACTGTCTCCTATAAAGACTGCATGTTACCTTCTTCTCCTTGGTATATTATCACTGCCAGCACCATCACTACTGCATTTGAAGCAAATTGTTGACTTAAAACAACAACAAAGCTTACTTTGAACATGAGAAACTCTGCTATCAACAGAGATAACATCTAAAGGATTTATGGGCAGACAGAAGGATGAGTCATACCCCAGAAAAGACAGTGTGCATTGTAATCACTCTGTAACCAACTATATGCAATTTAAATTTATCAATAGTTATTTCTGCACTTTCCCACTTCTTAATTTTTGATATTTTACAGGTAGCTAAAATATCAGGAAGTTTAACTGCAGATAAAGAGGAACTACTGTATTCAAGAAAAAGAACTGCTAAGATCGTAATATTTTAAAAAGTTCTTAGCAGAGTCGATTGGAGGCATTTGGAGTTACTAACTCATTTAAACTAAAGGCAAATCTCTGAGAGCTGTGGTTTTCTGGGATAATAAAATCTCTAAAGTTTTAACTGATATTGAAAAAGACTTATAGCCTCAAATGGGGAAAGGTTTATATATAAAAAATGACATTTATCAATCTTTTACACTAATATTATGACATCTGAATGTTAATTATTCTCAATGTATACAATCTAAAACTCCGTATCACTATGGATCATGTATTAACAAATCATTACACTACTATAATATTTACTCACTAGGCAGGGAAGAAACAAGTCAAAAAGAAAAACATCAGGAGGAGAGACACCTAAGACAGACACATGTTTATGCAAAACTGCTGAATCTCATCTTAAATAGATACTAAAAAAAAAAAAAAAAAAATAGACAGATTTTGAGCATTACCGTGGGAGGAACTCTTCACGACTAGGACTGCTTAGGGATTCGACAGTATCTGCTGCTTCAAGATACAACTGAGAAAGTAAAAAAATAACGATGCATAAAACTTAAATCACACACACAAAAATCCCTGCTTTTCTCTGATAGTTATTTAATCATAAGAGATAACAAAATGGCAATTCAATGTAAAATATTAGAAAATGTTTGTAATATATACTCTTTAAAAAACCTGTGAAACCCGAAAGAACTGTTACAAAGTATGTAATTCAACTCATGTCACTCATCCATCCTAAGGGTAATTTGTTTTTTAATCTTCATAGGAAGTTTTACCTCAAATTCTCTTTTCTATAACTACAGAAAACCTCTGAAGTCCTATTCAATTTTAGTTACAATTGAATAAGCAGTACGATTAGCCTGAGAAGAAAGTACCCATTCTGGACTTACTTTCCAACTGGATATATTTTATGTCATCTTTAACCACATATATAATTATAGAAGAAAAGATCCAGGAAGACAGTTTCAACATTTTTAGTACAAAAAAGAATTTATTTCAATAACAATTAAAAGAACCCAGCCTTACTCATAAACAACTCATTTTAAATTTAAACATAACCAAATGTTTACCTTTGTAAAATAATTACATTAATAGCATTAATTTATATTTCATATGATGTTAACTTCCACCAATCAACTTATCTATTTAAATAATTTAGCAGAAAAATGGTACGTGTGGGCAATGTTAAAAACTCAAAAACATAAAAGACCTGAATAATGTGTGCAAACTTTTCTCCAATCAGTTTCCTTCTGGTAACAGATGGAGTGTTTTTAGTACCTGTGATTTTTTTTTTTTTAGTCTTACATGGCTCTTATATTTACACCATTCATAATCCTCCACCTTTAGGCAATATCAAGAATGATGCCTAAAGGTTTGTGATGGCAAAATTTCTACAAAACAAGTTCAAGAGCCCTGGGAGCCCACAAAAGCTAAGTGAATGGTACTAAAGAAAAACTATAGCATAGAAAATTTATTATTTTTATTTTATGTGATAGAAAATACAACTAAGAGAACAACTGGTTTATATCCCAACAGACAAAATATATTCACCTGGTAGTTCTAACTAAAGAATTAAGTTTTAGAATTTCAATTATGAAATTATGTCACTTGCCATTTCTTTTCTAATATATTTACACAACATTATAATTAACAATACATTCACATTATGGATGGAAATACTCAACTTAAAATGTAAAGAAATAGAAAAAAACTGAACTAACCCATTGGCACAAAGGAGAAAACTTCCCTGTAACAGCTTTTAGTACTTCCTGGCTGGCAATGCCCCCCACTGCTGCAGCAAGTGGGGGTAAACAGCCTTGAGCAGTCCATGAGAGCCAGTGCACAATGTCATGATTCACTTCAGGCTGAAACACAAACCACAGACCACAGCAATACGAACAGTATTCTCATGGTACCTGTGACTTCAATGACTAATTACCAATATTATTAGAACTTAACTTCAAACAAACAAATACCCCCAAACGACTTGATTTCCTTCCTAAATAAAAATACCTTAATCTCATGATAAAAATACCAATTTTCATGTTGCCTTAAAAAGCTTTTTTATTTACTCGTCTCTATTCACTCTATTCGCTTTTCTGACTATAGTCTATTCTACCATTTAGAGTAAAATGATTATCTACAATTTATAGTTTTTGCTAAAAGAACAGTCCTACAAAGCTAGCTACATAAAAAAAATAATTGGAATTTTAAGTTTATAAAACTAAAGAAAAAACTTTAACCCAGAAAAGTAAGAATAAGAACAATAAACAACAACAACAAAATGATAGAACAAAAACGATTTCAAAACACGTTTTCTATTTTCTTTTTTTTGGTGTGTGTGTGTGTGTGTGTGTGTGTGTGTGTAGCCTTTACACACATATATAACATCAGGTATACATCTAGAAACTAAAACTTTAGATTTGTGAGGAAACACTGAATTCTCATTTTGAACACTGAAGAACAATAGGGAAATCCTCTTAAGAAGGTACCAAGTTGGGACCTGTGCAGAAGGGACTCCTGTGGTTCTGAACTCGCTCCCTGGTACAATGGTTGAGAATCATCCTCAGAGAGGTGGTCTTCTTCTTCTTTTTTAAATCAAGTTGGACTTTTTGTTGTTGTTTTGTTAATACATCTCTAAGCCCAAAGGTCTCCCCATCTACACTGGCTAGGCAAGCACCCTGAGAATCAGTATGATCCAGGCCTGTGTGATGGGAGGTCCACCTGCACTGCAGAAGGAAGCAGATGGCACAGCTGGGAAGCTGGGCATGAAGGAATCCTCTGCAAGCATTTCACCAGCACTGAAGGCTTCTGCCTGACTGCTTTCTAAACAATCTCAGAGCCCAGAGACACTGTAGAAACACAGCCACTTTTTGGGCATTTCTCACGGCTGTGCTGTAGCAGGAGAGCACCTCTCATGTCAAACAGTGTCTAACCAGAAAGTCCTAACTTCAGCTGACAGGAACAGTGTGAGCGTGGTGGCTCTAGCCTCTGTACTGCTCAGTATGAGCATGCAGAGACAAGAATTCAGGAAGCAGCAGTCAGAGAAGCACAGACTTTGTGAGAAGGCCAGGTCAGGATTGAGCTGAAGACAGCTTGTCCCAGTCTAATCTACCTGGAGTTCAGAGAGAAAACAACTTACTCCTCTCTTGTCCCCCACACCAAGCACACTGCAAAATGATAAGCCTGAGGGAATAAAAAGAAGCAACTCCAGCTACTAACTCTTCAGCAAGGAAGGAATACCAACCTCCTTTCTGTTGTTTTGTTTTTATTCGTTATCTACTACACCAATACCTTCTATTTTCCTATCATATCTTGCTTTCTATCTTTTCCTTTCTCTATCATCTTATTTCTTAATTTTTAATACCTTTACATCTTAACTCATCCTAATTCCTAAAGTATTTCCTGTCTTCTATTAGGTGTGTAATTTATATTCTGATTGACTTGTTCTAAAAACTTTATGCATCTGGTTCGCTCTTGAATTGTTACTGGCATTACTATGGTCAGCTCTCCTTGAGCAGCAGTGAGGATTAAGAGGTCAAGAGAAGAATTCCCACAGACACTATCATACAAAGCCAAAAAAAGCCATATCTCCCAACAGATGTACAAGTGATAATGTATAAACACAGAAATATGAACAGCAAGACAACCCAATATCTGAAATCAAAGAAAATGAAGTGGTACTAGAAGTAACACAGATCAGAGATATAACACAGATGTAGGATAATGCTCTTGTACACTGTGAAGATTTGTCACTCGTATTGGTTGAATAAAACGCTGAGTGACCAGTATCCAGGCAGGAATATATATATATGTGGGGAGACCAGACTAGGAAAATTCTGGGATGAGGAAAGGCAAGAGATGTAGTCACTAGCCAGATGCAAAGGAAGCAAGATGAGAATGCCTTACTGAGAAAAAGTATCAAGCCATGTGGCTAAACACAGATAGGAATAATGGGTTAATTTATGTTGTAAGAACTAGGTAGTAATAAGCCTGTGCAATAGGCCATATAGTATATAATTAATAAAAAGTCTCTGTGTGTTTGTTTGGGACTGAATGACTACAGGACCAGGACAGAAACTTCCATCTACACATATAAGTAATGCAGACCAGAAATTAACACAGTAGAAATCAAAATAATAACACTAAGAGTTGATTCTGTGGAAGGATAAATGGTTGACATACTGCCAAAATGACCAAAAGGAAGGAGAGGGGAGGAAACTCAAATCACTAAAACTAGACAAGAAAAGAGTGTGTTACACAGATAAAACTGAAATGCAGGGGAATAGGAAATACCTATAAAAATACTGATAAGTTAGAAAAAATGCTAGATATTTATGACTTATCAAAATAGAACCAAGAGGATAAAAAAGCAACTAAGTGGATATACAATGAGCAGACAGAGTGAAGCAGAAGTCAATGAGCGTCCAAACAAAACAAAGCCCAGGATCTGTTATACTGATGAGTTCCACAAGATTTTTAAGGAAACTATAACCTGCTAAATTACAAAACTTTTAGAAGAGTGCAGAAGAACTTTGTGGCCTTGGTTAACATTCATGGTTATGGATGTAGTTCAGTGGGAGGTGCCTGCCTTGCTTGATAAAGTTCTGAGATTGAAATTACAATTGCAATATTCTGAAGTTTTTAGAAATAAATGGGCACAAACTATTAGAAAAAAAGGATAAATAAGTAAAAGAGTATTTATAGAATGTGTTTGAAAAAAGACTAAAAAGCTAAAAATTATAGAAACTCTAATCGTTAAAAAATAAAATTAAAAATAGGCAAAGATTTAAAAAGCCACCTTATCCAAAAAAATGCACAATAGTCATATAAAAGTACGTACAAATTCACTGTTACTTTAGTGAAATGCAGATCAAATCTAGGCAATACATTTTCAAACAGTAATGCTGTTATATCAGAAGGGAAATATAGAGTTCTGAAGAGGTTGCTGCAACTGAAACTGAGCCATATCTTCTGAGAAAGCAAAACTGTCTGTTTTGAAAACACACAGGGGTGGGCATAAAGTGTACCCTTTTATTTTCAGCAATCAGGAGGTTAGGAGAGGTGAATCGTTCTGAATTTGAGGCTGGTCTACATACATATTCAGTTTTAGACCAGAGAGGGCTACAAAGTCTCAAAAAGGGGCAATTTCTCATTTTAATCATCTTCTTTTACATGTATTACATGACTTTGCAACACCTTTCTAGGTATCTTAAGAGAAATAAAAATATTTGTCTATATAAAAATCTGCATGTATTTGTAGAAATTTTTAGAGCAAATTTTTACTTGTATTCACAGAACAAAACCAACACTATGATAAAATCAAAAGCAGCAAATAAGAGTTAAATGCCACACAGTATTATAAAAACTTTATGAAATCAAGTTATGAAATGTCCACAACACCTTGCGAGTCAATCTAATTTTATAGATACACAAAGTAAAGCAAATGAACCAAAGAACTAGTTTAATGCCAGAGAATCAGTAGGCAGCACAAGGAGGTCTGAATGTAGGGAGATATTTATACACAGAACATTTATGCTATAAACAAAACTCAGTCGACCACAATTTTGTATTTACCCTCTCGTCCAGGGTCTCACTTATAGATATTGTTAGTTTCAACAGTTCATCTGAATCTTGTCGACATCTACAATTTTAAAACAAAATACCTCAATTTCAATCTTTTGAACTGCCACAAGGTCATATTCAAAACTAAATTATAAGATACATACATATAAATAAGAAAGGGAAAATCTACTAGTATAAAATACAATGTGTTTTAAGCTAACTTCAAAGTTCCTCTCTTATGAATCTATTACTTCAAAACATGGTCTTCTCTAAGACAGCACATGAGATTTAGATTTAAACCTATAAGGCAAAAAACCTTTTGTAATTCCTGATTTAGGCTAGAAAATATTACTACAAATTAACAGTTCAACATCAGCAGGTTTTGGTTTAAAAGTTATAGATTTTAAAGTCTTCAAATATGAAAAGCTCCCATGTGGTAAGATTCCATTCTTGCACACTGATTTTTCCACTCTTACCAATAAGTCACCCTCAATGGTATGTTTATGCAGTTTGGCATATTTACTAGTAATGTAATTACAAGAGGCTTAGTTTTATTTTTTAACTACACTTTCTGAGATATAGTTTTCATAAAAAAAAGAGAACAGTTACCTTAAACGAAAAGCATTACCTGATATTTGGCTTACGATTGTAGTTTTCCTGAAACTGGTCCAAGGCAAGCATGGCGGCATGAATCTGTAGAGGTGCCTATTTGAAACAGGAAAAGTTGTCTATCCTTTGTTAAGTACTATGGACTAGGGCAATATTTTTCAAGTATTATTTACTTTCACCCTCACAATAAAAAGTATATGATGAACGCCATTAGAAAAGTCAAATAACTTGACTTCAAGAGTGTAAAGTACTTTAAGACATTTCCAAATGACTTGAGTTTACTAGGGGTTCACATGCAGCATTAGCTGAACAACAAAGGAAAGCCTTTGTCCAGCCAGGCATGCTGACAAAAACCTTCAATCCCTGTACTCAGGGCGCAGGAAGAAAGCGGATCTCTTTAACCTAGTCAGCACAGTGAGTTTCAGGGCAGCCGTGGTATGTAGAGACCCTGTCTAAAAAAACCAAAACTAAAACCATTCCAAAAAGCATTTATACAAGAACACCTAATCTTTTTATAGTAAGGGTTTATGCATTTGGAAACTGTTCATTTCTTACTTTTAAAAAAATCAGATTTCTTACTTTTAAAAAATCAGTAAAGTGGAATGTAACATGTGTTTAAGATTGTTTCTTTTGTACCACATAAAACCCTGTGACCAGTGAAATGGCCCACCACCAAGTCTGATGCCCTGAGTTCAGTCTCTAATCAGGTGCTGTGCCACCCCGACTGCCCACCTCCCACCGCCCTTGCCCACAAAATGAATAAATGTCTAAAAAACAGCATTGCTAAGGAAATCTTGTATTAACGTCCTACCCACTACTAAATTGCTTTTTAATTATCAAAGCTGACGAGTCACTGAAGTACAACTTTATTTTATTCGAACATAATTTAATGATAGAAATTTAAAATCCCATCTACAACTCTTCTACCTGCAAAGTAAATTATTTACCTCAGGTTTGCTAAAATCTGCAATAAGGCACTTGGGATGTTTGATCTGCCTCTCCAAAGATTCCTAAGAGGAAAGAACAGTATTGTTTCACAGAAAATTGAATGATTTATTTCACAAAATATGTCAGCATACTCACAGCAAAGCATCTTTCTCCAGGGCTGAAAATGAGTGAGGCTGGACTGACACATTGTTCACTAATATCTTATTACTGAGCAAAACCTGGCTGTTCTTCAGAAGAATTAGTGAAAATCTTTACAATCCCAATTAAAAAAAAAAAAAAAAAAAAAACTTTTCTATTGACTCTGCGAATTTCACATCATGCACCCCAATTCTGTTTACCTCTGGGCTCCCCTATGGTCCCCCTATATCCTCCCCTTGTCCCTGCCAGCCACCCATGCAAAAGAAAACACAGTAAACAAGCAAACCAAAGTACAAACAAAACAACAACAGAACTATCTCATTGCTTCTCCCTCTTTCCTGCCTTTCCAACACCACTTCTTCTGTCCTGGTGGCCCTGGAGGCTTCAGTGTGCCCTGCGTTATATCTCTTTGTCCCATCAGTTTTACTGGCAAATGTTCATTGCAACGCGTTACCAGTCTGGTTTAAGACTTTGTTCTAATGTAAAAGTTACCATGTATTCTGATATCATCAGTTAACTAAGACTAGTTATGCCTGGTAACTCTTGGGTAGATATTCTGAGTTGCAATCCTTATGGGTGTAAGGTAAAAATATACAGGCAAAGAAAGGAAAAAAACTGAAAGTAACAATGTGATGCACAAAATTATTTAATTAGGGATAAAGCAACAGAAATTATACAGAAGCAAAACAAATCTGACTAGCTGCCCCTATTTTAATTGGCTTTAACTTTGATTTGAGCAAAGTCTTGAAAAACAATCAAAGAAGTTAAAACCTTCATAACGTGAAAAAGCTCCCTAAAGCCTTTAACATCACCACCATCAACAGCCTGGCAATTAAGACTTGCTACACGTCACTGAGAGGCAGCATGCACGATGCTCTGTCGTTCTAAGAGACAAGAGTCTATACTCAAGTTAGCAGCTAATGATTTTCTTTCACTACAAATCATCAAGGGGATTATGCTATATTTCAAACATAATACAGATTAAAACTGTAATGATATGAATTAACAATTGAGTAATAAAGAATAACAATTCAAAAATACATTATCTTTTCCTTAGGCAGTAAATAACTACTATGATTAAATTCTTTCATTATTTAGGAAGGTATAGCTCCTTTCAGATATAATCACATACCTCAATCATATACAGAGTTATTCTAGTTATAAAATTGTATAAGTTTATGTATATCTGCCTAATTCTGCAGTATAGAGGGGTACACATACTAAGAAGTTTGAGTCACAGCCCTGTCTTTTTTTTAAAATACGTTATTTTTATAGTATCAGTGTGTCCCTAAGTTGTTTATATTTTCAAGTTGGTTATAAATTTTAAAAAAGAACAGTTTATTTTTAAGCTAATTTAAATTAAGTAAGCATTTTATTTTTTGTGTTGTTCTTTTTCTAAAACAACAAAAAAATACTTACAAAGCAAAATGTTTTAGGAGTCTTCACTTGCACAGCTATGCCTCCATGTAAATATGGATCCAGTTCTGTAGTATCACCAATGCTGAAGGAAAACGGTGACACCACTGGGGGAAATAAACATTACACATAGGTATTTAAATTTTGAGATGTTTTATCACAAAGATATTATTCTCTATTTATAAAAGTAAGATTCTAAAACAAATCTTTTTTCTTTTTTACAGGGTTGGCAATTTGTTAGGAGTCATACAAAGTACTTTTTTCAATATGGGCTCTGGGACTTAAAAATATTTGGGGAAAACCAGAGAGTAAAAAAGTGCGAGGTTCTTACTATAAAATATTAAAAATCTCTATTATCATGCTAATAAAAATTTAACTGCTACATGAACATATAAAAGGAACAAACTGAGGACCTGAGAAATACATTCGAGTACACAGAAACAAAATAAAGTGGTAAATAAAGATACAACCTTAAACCAGTGGAGGAAAATAGGATTATTTAATATATCTTTAAGAAAGCAGACCACTAGAGAAAAAAGTCCCATGTGGCTAAGAATTTTAAATATTAAAAAGATGCCAACTTTAAAAATGTATATAAAAACACTGGAGAAAAATTACTTTTAAAACCAGGAGGAGGCTCTTTTTAAACACTCAAAATGTGGAAAACGTGAAAAAGTTTGTGATTAAAAAAAACAGACTGCATGAAAACAATGCTTCCACAGCAGAGCCAAGAGACACTTATTAATAGTGTTCATTATCAGCATTAAAATAAACTTTAAAGACAAGTAGTACTCCTACTTTGGCATTTATCTTTTGACTTTGCTGGGCAGCTTTACTTTCATGTAGTTTCCTTTTTTTTTTTTTTTTTTTAGACAGGGTTTCTCTGTAGCTTTGGAGTCTGTCCTGGAACTAGCTCTTGTAGACCAGGCTGGCCTTGAAATCACAGAGATCCGCCTGCCTCTGCCTCCCGAGTACTGGGATTAAACTGTCTGGCTGCAGTTTCCTTTTTTAAGAGTCCTGGGAACTGTTAAGAAGACGGTCAGTGGCTCAGCAGGAAACTAGCAAAACATACGATTCACATTAAAGAGAAAAAAAAAAAAAAACAGTGCCAACCAAAGCTTAAGATATTTAAACTCATTTATAATATGAAAATGCAAAAAGCTACAACACACAGGTACTTTCTGTGCAAGAAAGTGTAAGCAAACTCCCTTCTGATACAGAATAAACTCGTGATGGATGGAGAACTACTGAGGAGGAATAGCCAAGGATGTTTGAAAACTTTACACTTTCAATCTACTTTGTTACTGGACCATTTAATAATCAAAAATTAACCTAAAGGGGCCGGAGAGATGGCTCAGAGGTTAAGAGCATTGCCTGCTCTTCCAAAGGTCCTGAGTTCAATTCCCAGCAACCACATGGTGGCTCACAACCATCTGTAATGGGGTCTGGTGCCCTCTTCTGGCCTGCAGGCATACACACAGACAGAATATTGCATACATAATAAATAAATAAATAAATAAATAAATAAATATTTTTTAAAAAATTAACCTAAACAGTAAGTTCCTCTATACTTACCACAGAAGTTTATAATACTTTTAAATATATGAGCAAGTGGCCAATAGTAATACATTAAATAGAAAAAGTAAACAGACACCAAGCTTATTTGCTTTTTAAAATTTTTTTGAGAAGGGAGGAAATCTAAGGTGGTGTTCACCTAATCCTATTTTAATGCATGTACATACATATTTACACACTTATTTATATATATATATATACACATATATAGTATATACACATATACTGTTCTACAATAAACATGTATTACTTTTAGCAATTTAACATTTTTTGCATATAACAAAACTATCTTAAGGCAGTAAATACCAAGTAACAAATGTTAAAATTTAAGCTTTTTAACAATAGCTCAATTAACAACTTTCACTCAAAAGTAATTTTTTTGATTGAAAACAAAAGTGGGTTTTAAAGTAAAAAACTTTGCCTGGCAGTGGCGATGCACGTCTTTAATCCCAAAACTCAGAGAGGCAGATCTCTGTGCGTTAGAGGACAACCAGGGCTACACAAAGAAATCCTGTCTTGAAAAACAAAAACAGACAAAACCCCCCCGCAAAACAAAATAAATAAAAAAAATAAAAACTTCATTCTTTGCTATCAGGCAACTTTTTCCTATATCCGCAGCTCCAAGAATCTGATCTTATCATCACAATGCAACACTACATGATCACCAATATAAGCAAATATAAACTTAAATTATCAAGCTTCCCTAAACAGATACAAATTCATCATGTTCTTAACCTGCATTTAAGACAGATGTACTCAAATCAAATTGAAAAGTTTGCTGTCAGCAGGGTGAGCAGAGAGCCCATAGAGGAGAAAAAGGTTATCTGACAGCTTATTTCACAACTGGCTAATACTGAGAATAAATAATTTCAACCACACAAATCAAAACAAAAACATCTATAAAACTGTTACTCAATAAATGGGTCAACGAGCTAAAGTTTTCAAGAAAAAAAATCAAAAATACGGCAATGTATATTCTTAAACGTGTTCAACATTTTTAGTCATCAGGGAATTACGAATTAAAACAGTCACAAAACAAACAAACTAAAAGCTAAAGAAATGATGAGAAATGCGGGTGAGGACGTGGAGAAAGAGGACCCGGACAAAGGCCATTATGTCAGCCGCTGCCACCACTCATGACCGTCCTCATCATTCCCTGAACACGTCACACGGTTAAGTTCCATGTTGTCTAGCACTGTCTTTATGTCTTAAATACAACTACAGGTAAAACACAAATTATGTAGATTGATACCAATATGAATTAATTATCTCAAGTGGGCCAGATAAAATGTCTGCCCATCTTTCCATTTAAACATGAATATTCCCTATGCTCTGCTCTTAGTATCTTCTCTCTCCTTTGAGCAATAATCTCTAAGTCCTCCAAAAGGAAAAAGACAAGGGGAAAAAAAAAGGATTCCAAACTTGCTGGCTTATAAAACCCTTTCATTCAAGCCACAGAACAGAGCACAATTTTGACAATCGTTTCCATTGACCAAATCCTACACGACTTTATACACTCCTAAAGTAGGTGGCTCAAGTAGGAATCTGATCACCTAGCATTTTTCATAATTGTCTTCTTAAATGTTAGTATTAAAATTTCAACTTGTATAGTCTCATAGTGTATTTTTTTACTGTCTTCCTTTTAATAATAACTCTGTTTAGCATATCTTCCCTCGTAAAATTTGACGCTAAAAGATATGACTCATGTCCAAGGCAATGTGCTCCAAACACTGAAAAAAGGGAATTAAGAACACACATTACTTACCAGTTATCTGTTGTACAGATCCATTTAAACCTGTCATTCCATTAATTTCTCGAAATGTTAGGAACTGTCCCGTCTCAAGCTTGTGAGGATGACTTTCAAGGCATGTGACAATGCCTGGATTAGCCTAAAAATCAGAGTACCATTGACAACCAAGTTTGCATATTTTATTACTATTTGCAAGTTTTTAAAAATAATGGTCTATGATAGTAAAAGTTAGCAGCCTATACCTAACAATTTTATTAAAATTAATTACTATAAACATACTTGCGTTATGTTTGAAATGAAAATTTCCTTTGGTTCTTCTCCTGTTGTATCTGAAACTTCAAATTCTTCACCAAAATCACAAAACAACCTGGACCAAATTCCATGTACATCTGCACTAATAAACTGAAAAGAGAAAAATAAATTTGCTTATGTTAATAGGAAAAAAACTACCTCAATTATATTACGGCATTTCATAATAACTTCATTTATAATGAAGTACATTCTCTGAAATGTAAAAATAACTATGTATAGAATGAGTCATCTATAGATCAGCCTGGGAATCAAGAAATGTGTTATTTGGTGAGTGGTTACCCAAGAAAAGTACCATCATTGTATCCCCATTGCTTACTCCAGGTTATTTCAGAAACAAAAAATCTGGATTGGTCATAAATTTCAAGTTCCAATACATAGGAAACAGTTATCTTGGTTTAACGGTCTATAATAAAATCTCATTATTTTACAGAAACAGAAGTGAGCATACACTTAACCAAAAGCATTAGTTAGTGGAAATAAGAAGTTAGTTAGTGTTAAGGTACAGAGGTCAAAGTGCAAACCAAACCATTAATGGTATATTGAGGTTCTTTAACACAATTACAATTGCTTTATGAAAAGTAATTTTTTTAATAACAGCACTGTCTCCATCTCAAAAATCTTTAAAGAAATTATTTCTTTGTGCTTAAAGCTCTTACTACAGCTGTTACAAAGTTATTCAGCTCTAAAAAAATGCAGTCACAAAATTTTTATGACAATGGAATGTTTAATATTAAGAAAGGTCACATATTCTCAGAAGAAAAATCACATATATTATGTAGCCAATAATATATGCTAATAAGTAAAATGTGCCAGTGGGACAACGTAACACAAAGAAAAGAGAACATGAAGTGTAAATATTGGAGGATGAGAGAGGACTGAAAGAAGTCAGTGGACAAAGTTATGAAAGAGATAAAGCTAACTGTTCAGTTCTAACCATCATGGATGTTTGTTCTTGATGGTAAATAACACATTCTACAGTCAAAGTGTAAAGGCCAGCATGGAGGTCTTCAGCTGTAGACTAGCTACTCTGTGTAGAATTTACTGAGATTTATATACCTGGACCTTGTTAATTTGGTGTGTGTGAGCGCGCACGCGTTTTTTCTTTGTTGTATTTTTGTAGACAGGGTCTTACTACCTAGCCTGGAACTTCATATGTAGACCAGGCTCACCTTGGCACTCAAAGTTATCTACCTGCTTGCTTTGCCTCCTTAGTGCTGGGACTAAAGGCTTGCACCAATATGCTTGGCTACTTACAAGCTTTTAAGGTATAAAGTTTATTTAAAAAAAAAATCTTACTTATGACCGTACACACATAGACTATTTATATAACAGTGAAAAGCTCCAAGCTTTAATATTAAAAATATTCTTCCTTTAGTTAAATGCATCTCATTATTAAATTGTTACCTTAATGGGAGGGCAGTGAGAATGGCAAAAGTCATTGATCTTCTTCTGTAATGTCAGCTTCATTTCAGTCAGTACTATGCACTGTTGAGAATAAACATCAGAAAGTACACAATTACTTTTTGTAAAATACAACTTTTGAATTAGAAGCATGTCAATTCAAATTGCCAAAGAATTATAGGTTTCCTCACAAGATAGTTACTATTCTATGTTGTATTCTGTTCTAGGATTAATAATTATAGAAGTACAAAATGGAAAATATAAGTAAAGAGAACATATACTCATATTAAATAAATTCCTTTACTACAAAGGACTCACAATTGGAAGCAAACCTTAAACACCATATATTGTGTTTGTAGTCTCCCAAAAAAGGTTTGAGAAATTTGTTACTGTCCTGCAATCACTAATATAGCCACCAAAACATTTTCAGACAAGCTGAAAGCGTGACAATTATAATTTTCAAAGATCTTGGTCATAAATCTCTGCATAAATTTCTGCATTCAACAGTTTCACAAAATAGCTTTGCTTCACATTAATATTAGTATTATTATATTATTATTAATGTATATTAACAATGTAATATATATTATACAATAATTATTTAAGACATCAAATACTTTTCAATGGTTAATTTTTTATTAACACTGTGATATAAGTAGGTGTGAAAACAAGATTTTAATATAATTAATTTATACTTATTGAGGTCAAATACTTTCTTAAAAGTCACCTGCCTATCAAACATCAAAAGATAAACAGTAAAACATCAGAGATAGATTGATAGATTCTAAGTTCTATCTATCTATCTATACACACACTGAAGGAAGGGCATTTATGTTTCATTCCATATATTCAAGCTGAATAGTGCTGCAATAACCATGGGCTTGAAGCTCTTGCTAAGCTGATTTCATTTAGTGTGGTTATAGACATAGAAATGGGGTAACTAAATCATGAATGAATGAATGAATTTTATGCCCTGGCAATGCTGACACAGCATGGGCAGCCCATATATGGCTGTTCTATTGAACTAGTCCATATTGGGTTTCATTGTCTAAGTTAATGAGAACAGCTGACCAGGTCTCTTCCTCAAGAGAGCACCAGGTCTCATTACAGATGGTTGTGAGCCATCATGTAGCTGTTGGAACTACAGCTCAGGACCTTTGGAAGAGTAGGCAGTGCTCTTAACTGCTGAGTCATCTTTCCAGCCATAACTACATCATTAATTTTTTTTACTTAAAAACTATGTGTGTGGCCGGGCGGCGGTGGCGCACGCCTTTAATCCCAGCACTCGGGAGGCAGAGGCAGGCGGATCTCTGTGAGTTCGAGACCAGCCTGGTCTACAAGAGCTAGTTCCTGGACAGGCTCCAAAGCTACAGAGAAACCCTGTCTCGAAAAACCAAAAAAAAAAAAAAAAAAAAAAAAACCAAAAACTATGTGTGTGGTTGTTTTTATTTGTGCATGCATGTCAGTGCACCACTTGCAAGCCTGGTGGCAGTGGAGGCCTGTGATTCCCTCTGTTAGAGAAGGTTGTGAACTGCTATGTAGGTGCTGGAACTTAACACCCAGGTTCTCTGCAAAAGTGCACTTAACCACTGAGACAATTTTAGAACACAAGATTTTTAATTTAAGGACCATTCTTTCCAGAATTGTATAACTTACACTTCTGCCAATATGATATGAAAATTTTTTTTTAATGTAGATTCTTGCTGACATGTTATTTTTTAAATAATGACTTTCTAATTGCGGTAGGTGAGATATTTGAAGTTTATTTTGTCTTTCTTTCTTTTAAACATAGTGGTCAAAGAACACATAGTATTTCTTTTTCCTTTGAAACAAGGCCTCATGTAGTCCAGGGGAGCCTTGAATTTGGTGTGCAGCTAAAAACCATGAGCTTCTGATTCTCCTGCTTCCCTCTCCAGAGTGGCAGGACTACAGACACATCTTATATGTAGTTTTATCTGATGCTGGGACTGAAATAGCCTTAATTAAATGGCTATTTCCATCTTACAGTTACTCTGTTTAAGAATACCTACTCCTGCTCACTTCTGGTTTCCATCTGCATGCAGGCGAGTGTGCGTGTGTATGTGTAATCCTGTACGCACACACCTGAAAGCCAGAGGAGAATCTTCAAGTGTCTTTCTCTATTGTAAGAGGACTGCCATATTGCCCTGACTGAGCCAGAGCTCCTAGTTCAGCTACGATGGCTTGGACAGCTAGGAGAGTTCTCAGCACCCCGTCCTACTCCCACCTCAATGCTGGCAAAACCATGCCCTGCTTTCCTCTGAGTGCTAGGGATATGAATTCAGTCCCGCATGCTTGCAGAGAAAGCACTCTTACTCACGCTATCGTCCCAGGCTAGGAATACCTTTTCCCCAACTTTCTGCTTTTAGTTTGTGTGTTTACCACTAAAGTGAGTCTCTCACAGACTGTATACTGTTGACTCTTGGTTTTGATTTGTTTTGTGTCATCTAACTAGGGAATAAGGTCCCAACTACTCTTAAAATTAATACAATGTAAGGATTTGTGTTTTTCTCATTGTTTTGAATAGCGCTCATTTCATGAAGAAAGTCTGCCTTTCTTCATGGGATAAAAAAAAATGCCAGTCCATTTCCTGTTGGTCATGTAAAGTTTTTGTTGAACAGTTTCTGGCTGTTGAATGAGGGTACTTGTAAACATGACTTGTTCATCTCTGTAGCTTGGCTGTTTTCATTCTTTTCTGTGTCATCTTTACAAACGGGATTCACACTTTATGTATTCTCAAAGCTAGCTATGGTTCTTTTGCTTCTGGATCTGGATCTTGAGTGTCTTTTGGAAGCCTGGTCTGGTAAGAATAAAGTCCTTCAGTTTAAGGTTTTTTTTTTTTAAAAAAAAAAAAAAAAAAAAAACTTGAAACGACCTTTTCCTTTTAGAAGGAAAGGCTTCCAGAGTAGAGTAAATCTAGTTGAACTGCATTTTTCTTATTTCTTGGGTTCATATGCATGTCAAAATTTTTATTTCTAATGGATCATGTTTATGGGTTATACCCTCATGTTTTCTGTTGGTATTTATGAAACATTACAGGGTCATATATTAGGGTGTAAATTATATAAAATCTAGTACAGGCTCCACCATATTTTTAATTTAAGGGCTTGTGTTCATCAGGTGCTAGAGAATTCTCAGCCGAAACTTTTTGACATTAATGCTTTCTTTCTTCTGTGCAGTGTGTTTGCGTGAGTCAGAGGTGACATTTGGTATCTTCCTCTATCACTTTCCACTGTGCTTTCCTGAGACAGTCTCTCATTGACCCTGGAGCTCATCAATTACCTAGGTTCAATGGCCAGCAAGCAATGGGGATCAGTATGGGTGTTGAGGTTCTGAATCCAGTCCTTTTGCTTGGATAGCTAGCAGCTTACTCAAGAATCACCTCTCCAGCTTGACACTGACTTGTACTAGTTCTAGAAATTTAATCGCATAATCATAATCCACCTAAGCTGAATTTTCTTTTAATTTCTTAAACTGTTCCTTATTTCCGTGTTCTATAGTATAATTTATTCATACTTATTTTCAACTCTGTAGTGTTTATTAAGCACTGTTTATCAACTAAATTTTAATTTCAAAAAGATAGAGCAGGAATAATAAATACATATTGTTTTTTAAAAAAAAGCAATAAATTTCAACTGTATTATTACTGCCAAATACCCAGCTTACATTCAGGAATTAGGATTTTTTTCTCAAAAGGAACCTTTAGTACGTATAATTTTAACTTGACTTTTTTCATTCTGCTTCTCAATATATTAGGCTAAACTAGTTATATTACTTCCTTGGACTCCATCAATAACACAATACAAAATACTAACCTGGTATTTTTCTAAGAAGGAGAGGTCTGTGGTTTCATCAAAAGGGGCAGAGGATGATGAGACATGAACATATGGATTTAGTTCTGCAATATGATGAAGTACAGCTTCAGCCCTAGAAAATAAACACATTTACCAACCTCTCATTTACTATACTCAGTTTCATTAGATACTTGAAGAACATGAGAGGGACCCAGCACATGTAATTTTAACAAAAACTAAGTAAGTTATAGATAAACACAATTTATTCATTTGTACAGATAGCTACACAATTTAAGACACATCATCACATACTGCAGCAAGCCTCACAATCTTTACATATGCCCTTTTACTTCTGGTCTCCAAGGTTAAGGTCTCAGTGATAGCAATACTACAGATTTCTTTAGACACAAGAGTAGAACGAGGGACTATCAGAGGAAATAAATAGTATATCAGCACGGACAAGGCAGGCACCAGAAAAAGAAAAATGGAATATTGTCATGAAAGCAGGAGGAAAGACAATCTAAATCAATGAAGAGATGGTGAAGAGGGCCGAGAATGTCAGTGTGTGGAGCAAGGGGATAAAAGCAAACTATAAAGGAAGATGTGTATAAAATGTTACAATAAAACCCATTACTTTGCTAAGTAATTAAAAAAAAGCTTCCTTTAATGATGTCAAATTCATTTCAAAACCATGACAAAGGAAATATACGCCAGTATGCATTTATCTAAAGCAGGGTAAATTCATCTTGACAAAGTAAACAGCTATGACTAAGCTGGCATTCTCGATACAGAAATCATTCCATATGTTAAGTCTTTAAAAAAATAATCTCATGACAATGTATCAAAATATCTTTACCTGTTTCTCTCATTAACAACATCATCTTCACACAGAAAGAAATTAGTCCCTAGATCCCATGCTTGGCAATTTTTTGTATCATGAACTGTCAGTGCCTTCAAAGAGAGGAAAATGCCTGTTAATTCCAAAATAGAACCCAGATGCATACTACCTCTAAGGCTATTTACAGTGTACTGAGAATACTACGTATACATGAGTGTTGTAAGAACCGAAAAGGATATACAGTTACATCTTTATTCAGAAGATAGATTATAAGCACCTGAGAAACTCAACAACCTGATGGAGAAACTACACATTGAGAAGCTTTAAATTTTATCAAAGTGGCATGTTATATAAATCAACATAAAGAAAACATTTGGAAAATTTTATATAAAAGCACTTCAAAACATTCCATACCCCAGATGATAAAGGTAATGAGTAAATTTTATCATGCCATAGCTCATTAATTTACAAGGAACATGCCAGAATAAACTTATTTTGTTGCTCTTGAAAATGAAATGCTGAGTAACTTAACACCTTCTTCATTCATTAGACTGTCGAAGTTCGACAAACTGACAGCATATTCTGCTAGAGGATGATGGGATTCAATCACTCTCGCATTATGGTGGTACTATGAGGTGCCTCAACCTCAATAGAAGGACTTTAGTATAACGTCTGGTAAGATGATGTGCATTTTCCCTTCAACAGAGCAATCCTATTTTTAGAAATCTGTCCTATAGTGGTATATTATTTGTGTTTCAATAAATAAAGCTTGCCGGAAGATCAGAGTGCAAAGCAGCCACACTAATCAGTCATACAGGCCAGGCAGTGGTGGTACACACGTTTAATCTCAGTAGCCACAATAATTAGCCAGAGGCCGGGCGGTGGTGGTGCACACCTTTAATCCCAGCACTAGAGAGGAATGAATACAAGGCATGAGGGACAGCACTGGGTCTCCATCTGAGGATTCATGGAGGCAGGACGGCTCTTTCAGTCTCAAAATTTCATAGAGACAAGAGCTCTCTTAGTGGCTTGGCTGCTTTGCTTTTCTGATATCCAGCTTGAACCCCAATATCTGTCTCTGGGTTTTTACTAATCTTGCAACACTGTCCCAAAGACGTTCTTGGGAAAATAAAAAACACAGTCAGGTTATTAAATAGATGTATTACCATTAAAAATACTAGAAACAAAATGTACATAAACATGGGAAAATTGGTATAATGTGATATACTCACACAATGTAACTATAAAAAATAGTTTTATAGTTTTTATAGTTTTATAGTAACTATAAAAAAACAATGAAAAACATCACTGGAGTAATCTTAGGGACATGCTGTTAAGTAATAAAAAGGAAGGCACTTTAAGAGACACAGGAAAAGAGAGATACATAAACTTGAATAGGATATTCCTATATACATGTATTTGCTTATTATTAAATACAATGAAGAGTATAAGATTAAAAGAGAATGATCTAAGGGAGAACATAATAAAGAAAAACTAGGCTAACTTGAAAATATTTTTATTTTTTGCTTGATTTTGAATTAAATAAATACCCTATAGTAGTAATATTGAATTTAAGAAGTGATACCTGAGAATCTAACCCAAAATAATCTAAACTATTTTTGAGTTGTTTGCATCATTAACTGGAGGAGCTATTGAATATGAATTTCTTTTAAAAAGCTACCAGTCAAAAGAAAAGGGTTTTAGAAAAGGATAAAAAATACTAATTTTCAATAATCTTTGAGTGATATTGAAATTGTTATTCTGAAACTGTCATAAAAGTTAAATATAATATAGGACAAATAAGTGACCTGTTATTAAAAACAATGAATCTTACATAAGAGAAAATACAAAACAGAAAGTGAAAGAAGTAATCGATCATTCCTACAGTGAATTAGAAATTTTGCAGTAACTTATAATTCTAAACTTGAATACACTTTAGTGCTTCCTGATGATTTGTTTTATCTCTATTCCTCAACAAGACTTAAAGTCACAAAGACTAAGGGGGTTATATAAAAAGAATTCAGAAACTTAAAGAAGATCCATTAATGAAAGATGAACCAATTTAGTATTAATAAAAATAGAATACAGAATGAATAAAGCCATAACATCAGTATATTTAAATATACAAATTCGTCATGGATATAGATAAAGTTCATTAGTCATAGCTGACTGATGGGTCACGATGACTTTTAGAAGGTGGCAAACAGGAAAATGAAGTATAATATTTATTCTGCTTTTCACATGCAGTCTACATGAGAGATCAAGTAATCAACAAAGACAAAATTTGCTTTCTAAATATTATAGCTAATAAATGAGGAAGAATGACAACTGCTAACTCTTAATGAATATAAACAATGATGAATAATAGATAAAACAATAACAAAGAGAATAACAGAATATTGCCTCCTGGCAGAACACAGTATTTCCTATGAAATGTCTTGTCAAAGGAAACAAATACAATTTGAATCTGCATATGACTACCAGTTTATAAGGAAATACAAGCTGTAATCATGTGTAATAAATAGTTTTTTCAGTATTTCTATTTTGTAGGAGATAGGTCTTGCCATGGGGCACTGGCTGGCCTGGAACTCTCCAGGAGACTAGGACGAGGCTTGGTCTTCAAGCCTCTTGCTTTTAAAATGCTGTAATTAGACATACGCCACTATTTATGTCACAGAATGACCACTTTCTTCAATAAATAGAGTTAATGTGAAAAACAATGGGGAAAGAAAACCTACAAAGTAAAAGAAAGAAAGTTGCAGTGTACAGATTCTCTTGGTTCCTGATTAGAACAAAATAAACTGCAAGGAAACAAAGCTGAATTCTCAACTGGGCATCTTATGTTTATGTTAGCTAGCTTTCAGGGTAGTGCCAGCAACACAGACTTCGTGACATTTAGGCTGTTGAGTAATCCCTTCTCCTGATTATGGGCTGGACTTCTGAACTTAGAGCTAAAGAATATTATACTTTGTCGTGTTAAGTGCAGTCCCTCTCCCATTTAGTCCCTCATGACACCAGCTGTCATACTGTCAGCAGCACTACGGAGACAGCAATATGGTAGAAATGGAATGACCTCTGCTCCATAGCCAGGAAGGAACTACGGTCTGCAGTCCTACAGCCCACAAAGAAAGAAAGCTGGCAATAACCAAATGTGAGCGTTCTTTGACGGACCACTCCCAGGATGACTATAGCTCCTATGAATACTTTTTGCTGCCTTGTGAGAGAGCCTAACAGAAGAAAAAGCTGAAAATTTTGCCCATGCCAACTGGACATAATAAATGATGCTGTCAAATTCTGAAGTTAAAGATTTTAGAGAAATAAAAAACAAATTTAAGTCATAAGAAATTAGTAGATTTTAAGGTGTTAAATGGCACTAAGCTACAGCTATATTAAAGATATACACAAAAATATTTAAGAGTGATAAAATATCTGAAGTTCTTAAAGAATTCAACAGTTGCTGCCTGTAGAGAATGAGAAGCAAATATATGAAACACACAAGTATGTGGAGTTAGTGACTCAAGCTGTATGACAGGTAATTAATAATGTGTTAAGTGACTTTTTATGTTTAAATTTTCAATAAAATTAAAAAATAACAGCATTAATGATTCTGTTATGTAAAATGAAACAATAAGACAAAAAACATTATCAGTACAAATCAGCAAAAATGAAACAGTTCATAACAAACCACTTTTCATACTGCAGGTGGATACTCACTTTAATCCCTGCAAGAACAAGATTCTTTGCTATAAAGGAAAAAAAAAGGAGTAACTTAGCATTGCAAATTCATACAAAATAAAACTTCATGAGGCGTTATCACATTTCTGAGTTAAATATAAATTTTTTACTTAATTAAGAAAATTAGAAAATTCAGGAGTAAAAAAATGAATTGACACATTTTGCATCATCACATCATTTAAAGATATCTATTCACTTCTCAGGGTTTTTATAAATATACTATGCAACCATAATTAATTAAGAATGATTGTTTAGCCAGGTATGGTGGCACATGCCTTTAATCCCAGCACTAAGGAGGCAAAGACAGATGGCTCTTCATGAATTTAAGGCCTGTATGTTCTATACAGTGAGCTCCACACAGCCAGGTTTAAATAGTGAGACCTTGTCTAGACAAAATATAACAAATGATCATTTAATTAATAGCTACTAAGCTATTAAGATCACTACATGAGAGGTGTTTTTGTTTTTCTGTGGAAGACTATACCTGTGCTACAAAATATTTTGTCAAAAATTCTGATCAACACTTTGAATCTAATTTCTTCTAAAGAAAATAAGAGTTATAGTCTTTATCTTATGCAATTCAAAAGTATCACAATATATTATAGGAAAAATATTGCTTACCAATTTCTATTCCAAGACCACCCATACCACTTAAGAAGACGTGGGACTTGGCCATCTTCTGCATTGCTGTGTCACCAAGAACATACCTCTGTCGACTATATATGTGAAACACAATGAAAAACAAAATATTTCTCAAATTAAAATCTGCCTTAAAGTTTTGCAAACAGCTATGACACATGAGTCTGTCTAGAGTTCTTTTAGATGATTTGTGCAGCATTTAAACCAACTGAACTCCTAACTATATAAGACACTTTGAAAAATTAATGTAGTCTGCACTAAAATCCACATTCCAACAGGGCAGGAACTGTGCTCTTTGTGGAATCCTGTGAGGCAGACCTGCCACTGTTCCATTCCATCCTGTCTGCTCACTTCATCATTTCAGTGGTCACTGCAGGCATCCGATTCTGTTATCTTTGTTTTAAAACTGACTACAAACAGGATCTTGGAGGGAAGATCCAGTTCTCTTAAGAGCTTGGTCCCATCTCAACTTGATGTACCATGCTTTGTTGACTCCCATGAGAGGCCTGCCCTTTTCTGAAAGGAGACAGAAGAGGAGTGGATGGAGGGGGAGCAGGTAGAAGGGAGGTAGGGGAGGGAACAGAACGAGAGGCGGGAGGAGAAACTGTGGTCGGTATGTAAAACAAAAAAAAAAAAAAAACTGAGGGGAAACTGGTCAGTATGCAAAATAAATGAAAAAAAAGTTTAATTTAAAAAAAAAAAAAGAAGAAAAAACTTAAAGTCACAAAAGGACTAAATACAAGGCTTGTGGAGGATGGAACTGAAGGATGTAAATTCGACGATTAAGATTTATACATCCATAAGGTTATAAAGCCTACTTATTCATGGCAATACAAATTAAACACACATACACACCACAAAGGAAGAAAGGAAGAAAGAGAGAGAGAGAGAACTGGCCAGGCAATTCTTGAGTATTATTTTGCATTGACAACCTGGGAAAACACACTTAGGATCTTGTTAATTTATGCATCCTAAAAACAAGCAGGATCAGTTCCAGGTTTTTGTTTTTTTTTTTTTAAATACATGTACTAGAAATTAAAAGATCTGCTCTATTGGCAAGTCAGCAGCAACAGTTTATTGAACTTAAAGGAAACAATAATCTACCAGTCCTTGTAGATAATACAAATTCCAAAAAATTCTTAAGAGAATCAGATATGAGAGTGTCTTGTGGAAGAAACAAAGAGCTTTAGTAACCCTTAGGTTATATTTACATCTGAAATTGTAACACTGACATACTTAATGCATGCTAATTTGCATATTTTAGTATTTCAAAAGCCTGGAAATGTTGTCTTTATCATTTCCTTCCTTGTTCTCTAACAAACAGAATAAAACCAGAACTCCTTGCAGGTAGGTAAGCTTATTAACTTGGGTCAGTGCTGGGGACTGGCCTCAATGAAGGAGAGCAATCTACTAACTGAGCTGTATCCCAGCCCAAAGTTTAAATTGTATTTTTCAATCAGTACTTCCAACTTAAGTTTTAGAAGTAAAAATATATATATTTACTCCTTAATAAGTATCTATTAGAGTACATTTGGCCTGTTTTCAACTTTATGTAAATTACATCATTCTGAATGTGTGTCTTGTTTTGTTTCTTTGAATGAAATTACATAGGAGATTCTCCTCTGAGATTATGGTTTTTCCACTTTAAATTTTTTTATTTTTTGAAATTAAACAGTACTTGGGAGATAGTGGCAGACGAATCTCTGTGAGTTCAAGGCCAGCCTGGTCTACAAAATAAAGTTCCAAGACAGCCAGAGCTCTACAGAAAAACCCTGTCTCCAAAACCCAAAAAAGAAACTAAAATGTTACATCATCTTTTCCTTCCAATCTCTTCCTTATAGACCAGTTTCTTCCCATACTTTGCTCTCTCACAAATTCATGGCATCTGACATCTTTTTAGTTGTACACACACACACACACGCTTGCATATGAATATATATTCCTAAGCTCATGAACACAATCTGCTCAGCCTGCACATGCTGTTACTCATATGTGCACACTTTCAGGGCTGACCACTGGTATTAGATAACCAACTGGGGGTTCCTCCTGGGTAAGTGCCTGCTCTAGGCACTCTTAGCTGCCTGTAGATAGGTCTTTGTCTAGGGTTGGGGCCCCTTCACATTTCCCTCCGATACAGACATGATTTATTTATATGTATATGTGGGGTCTGTGTGTAGGGGTGCCCACAGGGGTCAGAAGGGTGTATCAGACACCCGGGAACTGGAGTTACAGGATGTTCATGAGCTGCCTGGTACAGATGCTAGGAACTGATTTCAAGCTTTCTCCAAGAGCAGTTGTGTGCTCTCAACAACTGAGCCGTCTCACTGGCCACATTTATGAGATTTATTCATCTTGATTAATGTAAATGGTCAATGATTTTCATTTTGTGTGATCTATTATACTGGTGACACTATTAAGTAGGCATTCCACACAGTAGCAAATATGACCAGTAAAAGAAATCACCAAGGTAGTTTACTTTGAGAAAGTCAAGTTTCTAAACTCTCTATCTTTGCTAAAGGAGCACGATGTTCTCACACTTTACACAGTGACCCTAACTGTACTTCCTTGAAGCCACAGAGAACTCATCCAAGCCCTCTTTGAAGATCTGCAGATTGTATTTACAGTTCGGCATCTTTTCCCTTAACATCTCCAATTCTGTAGTTCCTAGAGCAGAATCACTTCCCGTCTCTCTCAATATTCTAAACATTTACTTCTGTGTGCACGTCAATGATCTTCCCTATGTGTTCATAGTGCTTATTAAAAACAGTATCCCAGGAGGCTGGAGAAATGCCTCAGTGGTTAAGAGCACGTGTTACTCTAACTGCAGAGCTGAATTTGGTTCTGGGGACCCATGTCCAAGGCAATCTGACGCCCCCCTCTGACCTCCACAGGCTCCAGCCTTGTGTGTGGTGCATACACATGCAGGTAAAAACACTCCATACATAAAAATATCTAATATATAAAAAATAAAACTATCTAATTCTTTCAAAAATATTTCAGGCACTAAATAGTTTCATTGTGTAGAGAAAATAATAGCATTCATAAGGGTACTATTAAGGGCCATATAGTAAAAAGGTAAAAATGTAAAATACTCAGCAAAATGTCTATGACATGCACTGTGAGATAATCAAATAATTGTGTAAGGTAATACACAGAAGTAGCAGTAACTATGGGAAATCAGCAATACAGAAGATTATTTGTATCTAAGTTAGAAATGCAGTGATTTCAAAGTGAGATTCATTCAAATTGAATTCTAATGAATTGGTTCAAAGGTTCGACAAGATAGGAAAAGTGTACAGATGCGCAGCTCATGACTGCCTAGCACACAACACTCTGGGGTCAACCTCAGTACGTAAACAGGGCCAGGTGCCGCATGCCTATCCAGCGCCTGAAGCAGATCAAAAATTCACTCAGCCATCTAAGTTCATGGGCAGCCTTGGTTACTGGAGACTCATCTCTGGGCCAATGGTAAATAATGGGAATCAGATTTACTCTCCTGTTTTAAATAACTGGAACTAATAAATATAAACAAAACAACAATCCAAACACTAAATAACAAATAACTTAAGACATCAATCTTTGATAGAAAACAAAGCAAGCCTCAATTTATTTATTTATTTAATTTTGAAAAAGGGTCTCATTATGTAGCTCTCACTATATAGTCCTGAGCACCATCACATTCATGGCCTTATTTTAGATGTAACCTGAAGAATTTCTAGGTTGCAGCAGAGAGAGGGAAATGCACCTGGAATCTTGTGTTCTTCCTAAACTGAAGAACTATAAGGTTAAGAATTCAGAGTTTGATCAGAGGATGGTTCAGCAGGTAAAGGCACCTGTACCCAAGTTCAAGCCCTGAGACATACAAGGTAGAAGAGACCTAACAATCGCCAACACTTTGTTCTGTGACCTGCACACACAGGCCCTTGCATGAGTGCATACACACATGGAAATATATACATAAATATTAAAAACCATTTCATGAAATAAGTGAAAGTTAGGATTCTAAACTAGAGGGACCAGAAATTGGCAAAAGGTTCTCTAACTTAAATTGAGTACAGATTACCAAATGCATAAGTAAAAATCTAAAGATGGAAGAATCACCTCCAGGAAAAAGGGGAGCAAACACTAATACTAAAATAGAGCTCACAAAAGTTGTGTTTTGCTTAAGCACAAAATACCTCGCAACACAAAGGGCATTAGATACAGTATTAAAATATTACATAAGCAGTGAAGAAAATTTTGCTCTGAATTTAATGAAGACTCCTTTGGTCATAAGCTGAAAAGCCAGGAAAGAAACATACTGTTCTTAAGTAATTTAACTGTGTTCCTAAATATAGCTAAAGAATATTTTAGGAATCTAACATTATTATCATCCTAAACCATAAAATCCACAAAGACATCCATAAAAAAGTTACCAGTATAAAAAAGGAGGGCAATACAACCCATAATGAACTAGACATAACAACAGGTTTCCCTTCAGGAATAACACAGACGCTACAGCTGAAGAAGAAAGATATTCTGTCAATATAAATATGACCCACACGCTCAAGGAGGAGGAGAATATAACTAAAGCCTCCAGAGGATAGAAATATAAACCTACGATAAGAACAGTCTGTATGGAACTAACGACCTGAAGGTCAGCATCAGAACTCCCTAACATGAAAACAGATACAGCCTGAGAAAGTTGTGGTGCTTCTTTAGCTGAATACATGCGAAATTGGGAATTTTTAAAACAGAATGTGGAAAGGAGGGGAGAATAAAAATATGAATGGTCATTTTTCCCCCAGGAATACTAAACTCACAAGTGAACAATTTCCAAACAAGAAATATAAGGAAAGCTAACCGCACCATGGTATATCACAAACCTAGGAAAGAAGGAAAAATCCCCAGAGTAGCTAGAGACAATAGGGCATGACAGAAAGGCAAAAGGTAAGTGTGCCCACCAGCTATCTTTCTCCCAGCGAATCAGAAGCACAGGAGTTTTAAAAGTATTGAAAGTAAAATAAAAGCATCAGAACACAGTGACCCGAAATTCCATACCCACCAAAAGTATTTCTCAGAATAAAAAGTAAAATAAAGACTTCTTTAAGTATATAAAACCTGAAAAACTTAGTTGTTGAAAGACCTTAATACAAGAAATGTAAAGTTACTTACACAGGTAGGAAACAGTAAAAGAATCTGAATTTGCCAAAAAGCATGGAGAATATTAGAAATGATAAAAAGTATGGATAAATACATGTCTTTAACCTTAAATTTTTAAAGTTATCTTAAGTCACAATAATGATAGAGTGTGAATTTATAACACACAGAACCAAACGTGATACAATAACAGCACAAATCCTCCACTAGGAGAAAAAGCAGCATACTGCTGTCTGATTTTCTACTATACTAGAGAAATGGCATCACCTAAACATACATTGTATAAAACTAATGGCAGTTACACTCACTGAAGTAAAACTAAGAGAGCAGGGCTGCAGAAATGGTGGTCAGCAGGTAAAGTGTTAGGCACAAGCTATCCCCGGAACCCATGGTAGGAGGAGGAAACTCCCCAAACAGCGCTACCAACGGAGAAACAAGCACTTCCATGAGTGGGTGTGGACATTTAACGTTATGCCTCCTCCTCCCTCTCCACAGTCTAAGAGTTCAAATATCACAACAGAATCCACGCATATTCTGAGACTAAAGGCAAACTCTTACCTGTGAGCTGCAAAATAAAAAATAAAAAAACAAAACAAAACAAAACAAAAAAAAAAACAGAGTGACGTATCGTAGAAGACAAGGAACAGAGTATTTCTACCCTGACAGGGAAAAGAGATAGAGAAAGGAAGGACAAAGCAACACCAAACAGGGCCAACATTAGAACCTGTAGTTCTCTGTCGAGCATCCGCTGCACACAGATTTGTCATAGTGGTCCCACAGCCATCCTTATTGTCTTACTGGCTGGAACTACATGGACTCTCCCGTCGGTTCTGCACACTGACTAAGCCTTCCTGAAGAGACATTTTATATACTGGTATGTCCATCAATCCGGGGCATTCACTGGTGCTTAGGCTTCATCCTCACAGCTCTGAGCATTGCCCTGTCACGAGAAGCCTGCAGGACTCCGCCTCTTCTACTCTAAGGCCTCACTGCGCTTAGTTCCCAGTCAAGTGACCGCATTGTAGAGACATGACAGATCTCATCGCTGATGTATGCTCCTCTCACATACACACGTTTCTTAAATATTTGTAGACAAATCTGGATCTTCCCAATAAAGAGGATAGATTTTTACATGAAAAATCTATTCTAGAATTCAAATTTCCCTCAACTTTGTTACTAAAAATATTTCAGTATGTGTATGCGTGAACTGCTGTTATGTGTCTAACAGTCTGGGCGCAGAGGTCCAAGGCCAACTCTGGCAGAGTGGGTGCTCTCCTTCCATCATGTGGGTGCTGGGGATTAAACGGAGGCTGTGGGGCTCAGTGACAAGTGCCTTTACTCAACCATTTCTCCAGCCCCGGGAGACTGGAACTTGAGTTCATTCTTTTTCTTTCCTTGGCCCTAAGATGCCAGGAGCAACAATTCAACATCATTATATCCCTTAGTTTTCCAGGGGAAGCCAGTCACTAAATTCTCTGACTCTCACAAATGCTGAGTTAGGAGTATCTGCGCATTTACTTCACAGACTCCTTTAAACAGGTCACAGCACATGTCATATCAGTACTTTCAGGAGTCTTTACCAACTTTAAAATCAATCAATTAGCAACCACAAACACAATTAAGGAAATTCTTCCTGGAAATTCCATCTCTCTAGAATCACTTCTGGAATGAAATTATATACTAATTATTTTTCTAATTTCTGTGACAAAATACTGGATAGAAAAACCAGACTTATTTGGTTCACAGCTTCAAAGAGTTCATGTATAGCTGCTTGGTCTCATGCAGGTGGCAGAAGTGTGTGGTAAACCAGAGGACAAACCATAACAAGCAACAGACAGGCAGACAGACTGGAGCTGATGGCCCAGTACGGTCTTCAGAAGCCACTTCAAGTGATCTACTCTTCGTCTACCTAGGCCCCATCTCCTAAAGTTGCTGTAGTTTATTATTTTAAGGTGTGTTACTTTAGTTTAGGCTCTGGAATATTTAATGTGCAAAGATACATTTAATTAAATCAAATTCACCTGTGGTCAGGAGGCTGCTTCAGCAACTAGCTAACAGAAAGCGGTAGGAAGGAGCCAGATGAAGGGTTTTTAAGGGGGGGAGGGGTGAGGAGAAGCAGGAGGGCTTCTGGAGAGATGGAAGAGAGAGGAAGTGAGTGACTTGCTATTCAGCCTCTCAGAGGAGCAGACTTCAACTTTAACCTTTGAATCTAGAGTTCTTTAGCAGGACAGAGATTTAGCTAAATTCCCTTCATGCCTCAAGAGTTGGTGCCTGAGGGGACGGAATTCCCTCAGGCGGTAGTAGCTCTTGCAGCCTAACCTCTCCTAGAGTTGCGCAGTGGGACAGCAGTGGTTTAAAAGGCAGCAACAATTTTTAAAAACGCTGACGAAGAATTTCTACATTTCCCCCTAAAGTACCGCCAACTAGGGATCTAACTGTGTGGAACTCTCCTTGTCACCCCATAGCTCGCTAAAAGAACAACCCTCATTCCATTCCCTCTCCATCCCGACTGTAACTCAGGCACGGATTTCTCCATTTCCTATGGAGTATATTTTCTTGAGGAAACACTGAAATAATCATCCTCTAAAATTTGACTACACAACCGAAGTAACTCCCACACGATCAAGAACATCAGGAGACTCTTGTCTAAACTCAGGACACGTAGGTTCATAATGGACAATAAAATTCTTCTTAGTCCTATTATTTAAGTCAAAATAAACTGGAGTTTAATTACATAAGATTAAAACTTTCATACTACATATAACATGAAAAAACTCCACAAAATCCCAGTTTTATTTGAGAGGAACCTGTAGGCTATCCATATAAAATGCTGCACAGGCATAGTGTTCAGACAGACTGTGATTCTGAGGTAACGATCAGAAAGTGGTTTTTCAGCCTCTAAGGTTCTTACCTGTATAATCCATCATCGATTTCCACAGATTCTGTAGACATGGTAGGTAAATTTTTACTCGCACTAGGGAGGGAAAAAACAAACCCAAACTTTTAAAGATCATATATATATGGCTTTTGAATATTAATACTCTATTAACGTGAAATTAACTTATGCATGAGACGAGATTCACAAGTTACTAAAGGTTCTTATACATAAAATGTACATTTTATTATGTGTTACCTTAGATTTTAAAAATGTGTTGAAGTTAATTTCAATAATTGCTGGTCTGTGTAGTTTTAATGTTGAGATCTTAGAGCAACCAGAAAGTACCTGCACTCTAAGACATCAGCTAGCTAATAAAATCAGCATTCTCGTACAACATACTATTCTGGCACTAAAAGTGTACACACACCCACACACACACCTGCAGTCTCCTATCATCTTGTTTCTACTTCGCTTCACTTTCACTTATTGTCTTATTTTGGCCAAAATTAGTTTGGTGAATTAAATTTCTTAGTAAAAATGAGGACAAGTATATGAGCGCCCTGCTCTGCCACTGAATGGCTATGTCTGGCACTAACTTTCCAAAAAGTTCTGTCTCACTGACCGGTTCAAGAATACATTCAGCCACCTGGTGGTGACAGACAACTTTAATCCCAGCACTGGGGGCAGAGGCAGGGGAATCTCTGTGAGTTCGAGGCCAGCCTGGTCTACAGGGAGAGTTCCAGGACAAGCTCTATTGCGACACCGAGAAACCCTGTCAGGAAAAAAAAAAAAAAAAAAAACCAAAAACTTAAAAATAAAAAAATAAAGGATATGCTCAAAAACAGCCATGCCTGATTGCACATACTTCTAATTTCAGAACTCCAGCGGAGGAGGGAAGAAAAGCAGGGGTTCTAAGCCATCCTTGGCTAACTAGAAGGCTTGCAACTGGCCACAAAACCAGTAATAATTAACAACAATAATAATGATGATAATAAAATAATGATTATATATGAGACAATAAAAATGTTCCAACTAAGGGGTGGTTATTTGTATTTAATAATATTTCTCCAGTCGATTTTAACAGCATTCGCCTGGGCAGACAATACGATTACTTAAATCCAGTACATGAAGCTTCCTTTTCAATATGCAATGTAAAACGTTAGGCCTACATTAACTGACAATAATAAACTTGTCACCTCTATACTTTTTATGCTGTATTCTTCTACGGGGCAGGATACAAGTGGGGCTTTATTAATTCTAAGATTACTGAAAGAGAAATAACCCAAACATGTTGAGAATATACCAAGACCCCACCCCCATAATTTTGCAGGCTGGGAGAGAAAAAGACCCTAAGTTGGAAATAATCATGGAAGCCTTGGGCTCCTCCCCGTGCCCCAGCACCCCCGTCGTCAACAAGGGGTTTTCGGGGTGTCCAAAATTGCAACTGACTCATCCAAAGTTGTTCCCTCCGACGTAACAGTTTTCTAAGTCGTCACGGTTGCAGGATGGGGTACAGTGGCGCTGCAGTTGCCTCTTAAAGGTGCCAAGCCGCAGGGGCCCCAACCCACTCCTGACCAGGCCCGATAGGAGCAGTGACCTGTGGGGTGGATGCTCAACCCCACCGGGAACCGGCAAGACTCGGGAAAAGCCAACCTCCCCAGCGAAGGCGAGCTGCGAGGCCCGCGCCCACGCCGCCACACCCACCGCTCGCTGGCTCGCCCGCTCGCTCCCCCGGGCTCCCCGCGGCCCCGTGGCCTCCGCGCGCACCGAGCCGCCCGGACGCCGGACGAGAGCCCGCGCTCGCCTTCCTCCGCTCCTTCCCGCCTAGCCCGCCCCGGCCAGGCCTCTGACCTGCAAGCTCCCCAGGAGGAGCAGGACGGTTCTTCCCGGCGGAGAGCAGCCAACGGTTCCGACCTCTTCATCGCCTTCCGAGACTCCGCAGCAGCAGCAGCAGCCGGGGAAGGCAGCGAGGGGGCGGGACCGCCAGGGTCAAGGGGCGGGCGGCTACGTCACCAGAGGCGGGGCTGGGGAAGTGCGCCCAGGACCGTGGTTCCCGGCAGCCCCGGGGACACCTGACTTCCGGTTGGGGTGGGGTCCCCGGGCGAGCTTCCTCGCAGGTGAGGGGCGTGGCTAAGTGGAGGAGCGGGCGCTGAGGGACAAACGCGGAACCCAAACACTGAAGTCCACGTCACCTCCGGCTGTGGGAGCTAAGCCGGGAGGGCCTGAAGGCTCGCCGGGTGACGGAGTCGCCTTTGCAGATCCTTGGGTATTCCAGCACCTAGTGGAGAACATTTTCCCAAAGCCCAAGACATCCCAGCTGGGATGCCACTTAAACATTCCATTTAAATAGTTTTGCTCATCTAGTACGTGTCAGACGTAGATTTCTGTAATCCAGTTTCTTTTCAGAGCTGTAAAATTTTCCACTTTCATTTTATGGGAGGAAAAAACGGAACTTCCAGTTAATGATTTGGTTATAGCCATATAGCCAACAACTACGATTACCAGCGCTAGTAGCTAAGGTTTCTCATCTAATCCTCATTTCGTTGATTCATTTTGCCATTTTTAGAAAACAATGGTGTGGACACAATATAATTAGGAATCTTTCTAAATAGCTATGTATTTGAAGAAACATCAGCCCATTTTTAAAAAAGAATTGGCATTTACTTTGACTATAGATGTAATACAATGCTCGGTAAAGTATGATTTTAGTTCAAAATTGTCGTATATTTGGAATATGTGATAGTCTTGGCAAGCCTACATTATCCTGTGAGTCCACCTATGCTATTTCTAAAATTGAACATCTCAAACATCGAAGCCTGTGTTGACTATATGTTACATCCTGATTTTATCTATAGAAAAGTTTTTTTTTTTAAATCCAATTGACCTTTTTTACATTAACATTTCAATAAATTTGGGTTGTGGCTTATTTTTTCAGAGTTCTCTAGCACGAAATATTTCCTGTCCTTTTATTATTATTATAGTTTTTTTGGAAATGTATATACATGCTGCTAGTTTTCATTTCCCTCCCATTTATTTTCTTAAATATTGAATATCTATTAGACAGTAGGGTCCAATGGCTAGATAATGATCAGGCCATAGAAATAGCGTTTCCTGGTTTCATCAATCTCATGGTGTGCTTGTAAGTATTTTGGCTCAGATGGAAAGGGAGCAGGTACAAGGGAGTGACCTCAGAGGGAACAGGCCTTAGCCAGAGACCATGCCCTCCAAGAAAGCAGGCCTGAGCCAGCGACCTCCACAGGAGCAGGTACAAGGGAGTGACTGCCTAGGGAGCAGACTCAAGTAGGAGACCTCTGCAGGACCTGGCCGAAGATGGGGACCTCCACGAAAACAGGCTGAGACAGCAACCTCCATAGAAACAGGCCTGACCGACCTCCAGGATTGCAAAGTAACGCCAGGGAGCATTGAACGACCTCCGGGAACACCGAGTGACTTCTGGGGTGACTGGAACTATAGCCCTAACTGCACCACAAGCAGCAACCATCTAAGCCTTGGATCCACTGGCAACAGGAAGATTGATCATTACAGGCACAGCCCCTGCTACACCAATCAGAGGAAAAGATACGTAGAGTGCCCATCAACTGTGGGCACTACCATCCTTTGGTGGGCTAGGGCTGTACAAGAAAGCTGAGCAAGTCAGAAGAAGTAAACCAGTTAGCAGCATCCCTCTATGGACTCTACTTTAGTTCCTGTTTTGAAGTTCCTACGTTGCCTTTCTTGGAAATGGACTATAACCTATAAGTCAAGCTGGTGGTTCTTAGCGTTCCTAATACTGCAACCCTTTGATACAGTTCTTCATGTTGCGGTGACCACCAACCATAAAATTATTTCATTGCTACTTTATAACTGTAAGTTTGCTACTGTCTGATATTCGGCCCCTAAAGGGGTTGAGACCCTCAGGTTGAGAAGCGCTGTTGTAACCTAACTAAACCCTCTTCTTCAAGCTGCTATTTGGTCATGGTGTTTCATCACAACAGTGAAGAATCTGGGAAGGAGAAAAACATAAATTAATTAGCAAATCACGCTCAGAAAGAAGAACGTAAAAGCTGACACAGGGATTGAGAAGCTTTGGGGGAGAAGACAATTTTAGCTAGAGTTGTCCTAGATTATCTTTTTGAAAAAATGACAGTTGATCCCAAGCCTAAATAACTTCAACTATGTGAAGATATAAACAAAAGAGAACTTTTGACCGTGGGGAAAACAAGTGAAACTTTTAATTTTCTTCTTTTTAAAATATTTCTTACTTTCTGGTGTGTGCAAATATTCTCTTCTTAAAACAGACTGGGCTTTTCCTAGAGGAAAAAAAAAACAGCACGTGAAGGAGATTCAGCATAAGAGAGACTTCTTCATTTGCTTTGAAGGGGAAAGGTTATCATGTGACAGGAAGGACTTGAGTGTGGCCCCCAGGTAACAGCCAACAATAAAGAACAAGTTGGCATACAGCAGTAAGGAGTTAAAGAGCATGTTGTCCTATGGCTGTAATTAAATTGATAACAATCTGCACGTGCTTGAAAATGACTGGCCCTAGAACAGAATGAAATCAGTGTCTTGATTTCAGCCGTGTAAGTCCCTGCTTGCAGTCTGCCTTGATTTCAGCGTGTAAGTCTCTGCTCGCAGTCTACCTTGCTGTGCCTCGAACTGACCCACAGGATAAGTTAACAGAGTTGTATTCTTTTATGCTTACGGTGGCTTGGATAAAAATGGTGCCCATAGGGCCACAGGAGGTGGCACTATTAAAAGGAGAGTGCTTGTTGGAGTAAGTGTGGCCTTGTTGGAAGAAGTAGGCAGGCACTGAGGTCTCAGGTGCTTAAGACAAGTCTAGTGTGGCTCTCTTCCTGCTGCCTGTGGATCAAGATATAGAGCTCTTAGCTCCCTCTCCAGCACCATGTCTGCCTGCATGGTACCACCCTTCTTGTCATGATGATAATAGACTAAATCTCCAGATCACAAACCAGTCCCAATTAAATGTTTTCTTGTATCAGAGTTGCCACGGTCATGGTGTCTCTTCATATCATTAAAACCCTAAGTAAGACAATGCTAGTATGCTTACAGAACTTTGTTGTTCAATAATAGAAAAAAATTGTATTATAGCTAAAACTCATGACTCTTTAATATATTTGGCATTAGATCATTATTTTCCATAGGTATAGAATATAAATGTGAATCTTTATCAGCCTTTCTGTGTCTGATGTTAGGAATACAGGCATGTTATGGCTCTTAGCTTCTGAGGTGTCTGTTAATGTCTGTTGGAGGAGGGAGGTACTTGTTGGTTCCCAGCTGCCCAGCTAGCATAGACCTGAAATAACCACACAGATACTGTATTAATTAAATCACTGCTTGGCCCATTAGCTCTTGCTTCTTATTGGCTAACTCTTACATATTAGTTTAACCCATGTCTATTAATCTGTGTATCGCCACGTGACTGTGGCTTACCAGCTAAAGTTTCGAGCAACATCGGTCTCCAGCAGCTCCATGGCGTCTCTCTGACTCTGCCCTTCTTTCTCCCAACATTTAGTTTAGTTTTCTCCACCTATCTCTATCCTGCCATTGGCCCAAAGCAGTTTCTTTATTCATTAATGGTAATCACAGCATTCAGAGGGAAATCCCATATCAAATGTCCTTGCTTTAGGACTGTGCAACTTGTAAATCATGGTCAGAGCACATGGCTGAGGATGACTGACACATCATTAGTGCTAGAAAACAAAGGAAGGAAACGTTCAAGGCTTCAGTACTTCCTTTAAGAGCATACACCCAAGTTACTTAACTTCTTAAAGCTTCTACTATGCCCCAATAGCACCATGGATTTTAGGGAAAGTCTTTAACACACTGACCTCAAAGAGTATTTAAGATCCAAACCACACTAGCAGACATCTTACATTTGATAAAAGACAGCATCAATCATTACAAAAACATGATAAAATGGTGATTTTTATCTCAGTTTTTTTAAAAAATGTTTTGGAATGTTTATTCTAATGGGTTCCCTGAGAGTCCAGCTCTTAAGAATCCCCTCTCAGGGTTCAAAAACACCACAATAAGTAAAGGGAGGCTAGAAATCTGAGGGTTAAGAAATGTACTCACAACGGGTTCTTTCTATGTCTCTTTATTCTTCTTCTCCTTATTCCTTATTCTTCCGTGCTCTCCCTTGGTCTACCTGTTACAAACGTTCCCAGTCATAAGTACCTTTAAAACCAACAATTTCCCAACCCTAGCATGTTCCAGGGCTGGAATTCTTTTGCGCCATAAAAATCAGATAAGAGTTTTCACACACACACCCACCCACCCACACACACCCACCCACATATACCCACACACAGTTCTGTGACTGTCAGCTCAAAGGTGGGAGTGGCTAGTACACGTCCAGTGAACTCCTTAATGGAGAAAGTTAGTTAAGAAAGGAATTAAATCATCAGGGCATTCTAGAGGGGATGGTTAGTGTGCAATACTACATTTTTAGATAAAAGAGCTAAAGTGTTTGTTTTCAATGTGCTGCTTTCTTCCTGTCCTAGCATGCATAAAATTGGGTAACTAAGCAATCTATGTAAACAGTCAGGGAGAAGCTATGGCTCTTGATCAGATAGCACATACACCAGATGCTACATTTTCTACTGGCCTATAGGTCTAGATTAGGCACCTATAGCTCTCAGCAGTAGAGACGAAGAGGAGACCCAGGCCTCTGAATTATCCTTTCCAGGGTATACTGTTATCAACAGTTCTGATTGTGGGTGTTGTGGGTCTTTCTCTGGGTCCTGAACTAAAATCATCAGTAAACTGAGGTGAGGGTTGTTGTAGGAGGCCACTGGTTAGTTCCCGGATGGTCAACCCCAAAATAATCACACAGAAATCATCTTATTTCCAATACTGTTTGGTCAGATAACTTAAGCATATTTCTGGCTAAGTCTTTTATCCTAAACTAGCCCATCTCCATTAATCTGTGTATTGCCATGTGGCTGTGGCTTACCCAGTAAAGTTCCATCCAGAGTGTCTATCTCTGGCAGGGCTACTTGGCGTCTCTCTGACTCCACCTTCTTTCTCCCAGTATTCAGTTTAATTTCCTGCCCCCCCCCCCCAGCTCTACTCTACCCTATTGCAGGCCAAGACAGTTTCTTTATTCATTAATCAATAAATACAATATATAGACAGAAGGACCTCCTACATTAGAAGGTAAATGTCAAGAATTAGAATCTTTTAAGTGAGGTAAAACCAGAGCAGCAGCTTGGACAAGTAGTGATTCTATGTCCTTGAATATCTGCGAATATCTTAAATGGAATGCTCTTTCCTGGAGATTAAACACTGACAAAATGCCTGCTGATAAAAATAATTGCATGAAGGCAGACTCTGCATTTGCCCAAGAGAGAGGAGTGAAGCCCTGACAGTGGGAAACTTTTCACATGTAGCACAAAAGGGGAGTCAGCTACAGTGAAAATTTACAGGGAAAAACAGTCACTTTATTCACAAAGCAATAATGCCCCAAAGCCTTGCCTTTTGGTTTAATCTTTATCAGGGCCCCAACTCTGATAAGTTTCTAGTGAAAAGATGGATGAGCAATTACTGTACAATGTTGTGGCCTGTAGCATTATTCATTGGGAAAAATTAGATTACCATCAGATATCTTGACAGTGAGGTTTTATGCCACTAAAAAGTAGAATAGCATTTTTAGAATATTAAAGGAAGAATGTATGAGCCAATTATTTCATACCCAGAAAATCAACTCTCATGGTCAAATGATGCACACTGTTATCAACATTTGATATCAGTTATTAATGAGCTATCTTCTTCATGAATCCTTCATAAATTACTATTAGGGAATATCCTGACAACTAAAGAAATTAAATCTTTATTTGGGAATGGGCTTAAGTTTTGGGTAGCATATCTATAGTGATAATTTATTTGTGTTTTAATAAATAAGGCTTTCCTGAAGATCAGAGTGCAGAACTAAATCAGTAGAGTCCAGGGAGTGGTGGCACACACCTTTAGTCCCAGGACTCAAGGTTACACTGGGTTACATGAGAATGAATCAGTCTAAAAGCGATCATATATTTGATCTAAGCACTTTGGATAGCACACCTTTAATCCCAGCACTAGAGAGGAATATATATTCAATGCAGTCTTGGTGCAGTCTGAGGTTTGGTAGAGAGCATGGCAGTCTATAGTCATGCTAGGTCAGGATCACCCCTTTGTTTGTCTAAGCCTTGGTAAAGGTAAGAGCTCTCTACTGGCTTGGCTGCTTTGTTTTCCTGATCTTCAACTTGAACCCCAATATCTGTCTCTGGGTTTTTAATCATTTGTGCTACACAAAGCATAATCCATTGCATGAGCTTTTGTTTTCCTTCTACTTCATTGTTGACTATTGATTCTCTCAAGTTCTATCCTGCCATTTCTGAGTTTGAGGTACCTCTTTCTGTAGTGTTTTCATGGTCTGTGATGATATTATGTTTCTCTGTCCTTATTCTGCTGTTATACTTGATGCTCACTTGTCTGCTAAGTTCTTATCCCTGGACCATTAGAGCAGGGCAGGAACCTGAGTTCAGTACGAATCCTTGGATGCACCTGAGTTGCAAGAGGCAGTGTCAGTGGTCCGTTTCGAGAGGGAATGAATTTCCCAGCAGAACCATCGGTTATCCTTCCACACAAAGGATTAGGATGGATTTGCTGTAGCTGTAGGACTTTAGGGAACAATAAAGTTCAGGAGACATTAAAATGAAGTAGCATTCTCATAGGCTGAAAAACAAAGAAACAAACCTCAAAATCGTGCTCTTGTTAAAGGGTCTACACTAGGTCTGTAAGACAACAGGGACCCAGGACCTGTTTTCATGGATACTACAAAATAAAGATGTGAGATAAAGTTCACAAATTTCTTGATTATGATTTTTCAATTTGTTGGAGGTAGAAGATATTTCTCTTTGACAAAGTGATTTGGATCTTCTAACAATGAATGACTATTCATCTTAATGTGGAAAACTAAAACAGTAATGTGTTTGGTAATCTATGATTTTAGATATTAGGGTTTTCTGTAAGTGAAGTCAGTAGCTACCTAAGACAGAGGATTCTGTGATACATTAAAACATCTTCTTAGAAGAAATAGTTTTTACTATTTTATGTCTAACTTTATTTGTATCTGTTGTTGCTATTAGGAGAAGTAGATTATCTCCTTAAATCCACGGTGATCTTTTTTCCATGGATTTAAGGGAAACTTTTCTAACTGAAAAGGCTATCTGTCCCTGTTATTTAGTATTACAAACTGTGACTCAATGATCCTAATGCCCTCACTCATTTATTCTCTACCTTGATGTGGGTTGTCTCTTCTTCATTTCTTCTGTGTCTGTGTACATGCATGCATATGTGAATGCATGGCCGTAGCCTAATGTTGCAGCATAATAATTTTACTTGAAAACATTTGTTTTTTTTAATAATTTCAGAGTTACAGAAAATTTACAAAGATAGTATAGAGAATTTATCTAAACTCTTCAAATAACTTTCACAAAAGATAACATTTTGTATTATTTGACTGTGTTTTTCACAACATAAAACTAATACTTATGCGATACTATTAAAACCATATACTTAAGTAGGATACCAGTCTTTCCTGCTAGTTTCCTTCCCTGCCTCTTCAAAATCTATTCTAGGATACCAGGATTTAGGATTTAGGATTATCTGTATTTAGGATTATCTGATCCTGGCAAATTTTGTAGTGAGTATTGTGATGTGCACCTCCATGAAACATGTGTATATGTGAGTTCTATAATTAAAACTGTTTACATTGTAAGTTATGTTTAATCATCAGTATTCATATTGTTTTTGTAATTATAAAACATATCTGAGTTTATTTCTCTTCTTATTTGTGAAGTATTAAAAAATAGCACAGTAAAGATGCTCAGTGAACAATTTCTTTGATTTTCAAAGGATGACTCAAAGAGATTAAATGGCTCAAATAAATTAATATTACTTTATTCATACAGCCAGCACTAGAACCCAGTATTCTTTCTAGTCTGCTGTTCTTCTGGTATATTATACCTACATCTCAGAGACTGGACCACAAATTTCATGGCTAAAAATTAATTACTGAGGTTAAGTCAGCACAGTAGCACAGAGCCTTCTGAATTTTGAGCAAGATCTTTGCCCAAGGGTGTTGTCCTAAAATTTGAATGTTATGGAAGCTAATTATTTAAAAAGCCCAGAGGTGATTCTTTTGTGAAGGAAATAAGTTTATTAAAATCTTAATAGTTATTCATTTACATAGACTGTGAATTGGGATATGTATGCTGCAGGCAGAGTTTATGTCATCCAGATGTAGATGTTGAAACCAAGTCTTCACTGTGATGGAATTTGAAGATTGAAGTTTCCAGAACTGAAAGTTTAGAGATTCCTGTCATCCTTCAGGCCTTATAAGGCTATAGCAAGCGACACTCCTCTCAGAACCTTGTACTAGATACCAAGTCTGTGGGACCTTTGTAGTCTTGAAAAAATGTGGATAATGAATGTTGGGTTGTTTGTTAGTATAGCTTAGTGGTTTATGTAGCAGCCTATATAGACTATGGCAAATTAAAGATCATATTTAAATTTTTTTTCAAAAAAATTGCTTATAGGATAAGAGAAGAGAAATTATCATAAGTTTGCAATTGAAATATAATTTCTGAGAACCACTTTAAAAAATTGTTTTATTTTTTGTGTGTATTTTGTCTGTCTATATGTGTGTATACTACATGTGTTTCTGGTGTATCAGATACCTTGGAACCAGAATTATAGATGTTTGTGAGCCACTGTGTAGGTGCTGGAAACTTAACCCAGGTCTTCTAGAAAAGTGATAAGTGCTCTCAACCACTGAATCATTTCTCCACCTCCCTCCCCCAGGACATTTTAATTACTTAATTATGTAGGCAACAGTGACTGTAGAGAAAATATAGCAATTGTTCTCCTATATTTAACTTTTGACTAATAAGAACAGAAAACAGATGAAAAACCTAAAATTTCCCAAATAGTACTTCAAATTCTCTCAAACTTTTCTAGGTAATGTGCTATAAATTCATCTAGATCTTTTCTGACTGGGGACGGGAGAAAGTCGAGCGCCCTTATGAATTAACTTTCAGAGCTCTATTTGCGAGATTCAAATTTTAGCAACAATCATTATTCACCAGTAGATGAAATTGTCGTCTAAGCTCCTATAGGAAATGTGGTTGTCTCTGAGAGCAATGAAGGCTTTCTTGCCACAGTAGCTCGCAGAGCTATTCTGCTGAAAAACAAAAAGAACCAATGACCACCAGAGTTATGCCAAACTAGAAGAGTGAATTTTACAGACAGCATGAAAGTGAGTTTAGAAAGAAGATAGAATTGTAGGTGGGACCTCAAGAGAAAAGACAATGCAGAGCTCCCGTGTCTCAGAGATTGCGTCCCAGAAAATAGGCACCCTCAAGCTGCTAGACTCAGGGCTTTAATAGGACCTAGGGCAGAAACTGCATAGAGGCTGTGAGGAGGGGCAGTCAGTCAGTTCCATGACCTTTCCAGGAACCTCTCAGTTTTGGTCGTGTGTCACGTGTCTTTTCCACGCAGTGGCACTCACTTGAGTTGTATAGAAGGAGAAGAAAGATAATAAGACATGAGTTTAGGAACAATCAACTCAACCTGAAGAGAATCAAGTACTTTTCCGGCCAAGAATAAGAATTGAGGTCCCTGTCCTGAAACTGCCTGACCCGATTCTACTTCCTGTTCTCATCAATGCTGATTCATCATATGCCTTTCCCCTACCCCAGCCCCCTTGACTCAAACAATCTCAAGGTCATCTTTTTTATCTTCAGCTTCTTTTCTACTTGGTTTGAGAGCCTGATCCTTCAGTTCAGAGGCCATCAAATACCAACAAGCCTCTTTACCTCCTTGTTAAAAGTACATTGTTGGACCCCAGCCTAGCATTTCTTCTTAATCATGGCACTAAGAGTTTGCATGTCTAACAGTGTTCCCTGGTTATATTTGTGGGACTATAGGATTGGATCATATTTTATGCTGTCTAACCTGCTTTCTCTGTTTCATAGTTTGACTATCTCTTGTGTCTACGTGGGACTTTGTTGACTGAATTCTGTTCTTTACTGATGATCTTCAACAGTTTTTGGTTTCTATTGTGATGTGTTGCTCTGGCTCTGATCTTTGGCTTCATTCTTTGAATTTTGTCTTGAATCTTGCCTGAATAGTGACACTTCTTTCCAATTTTAGTTTTCCTCTTGAAAAATTTCCTTTTTTACTTGTGCTGGTTTAATGCATCTGTTGTAACTCACATAGGCTATATCATAACTGTGCAATACACAGGGTGTTCTGTACATTCTAGGGAGAGAATAATGAATATTGAGCAAGAGTGATGTAAACTACACAGAAAAGATACACACACACACACACGTGCACACATACATACATACACTATCATTTTAAAAGGCATCTAAACAGACAACTGGTGATTTAAGTTGAAGACAATTAGAAACTACATATGACAAAGGAGGGAATGCACAGCTGATACTCCTCTTTTTATTCCCTCCTCTTGTTTGTTTGTTTGCTGGTTTGTGTATCTATTTATCATTTCCCCACGCTTTGAATCCATTATGATCTCTTCATACTTCTATTAGGTATGTGTCAACTAAAGTTCCCAGAAAATAAGACTCACCGATTGACTGGTTAGAATTTGTGTGAACGTGGAGAGTTAAGAGTTGAGGTTTAGATCCAAATTAGCTTGGGTTAGCTTTATCCCTCTTACTAGCTGTTCATTGTTTAGCTCTGAGCTTCACCTAACATTCTTGTAACTATCTGATGAAACATTTTGGAATGCACTAATGGACTCCTAGCTTCAACTAAGACAAAGGGCAAGAGACCAGATAGCATCTGAGACTCACAGCAGAGACGTCTCTGCTTTGCTGTGACTCAACTCCTTGATGATCCCACAAGAATACTTTTAAAGTGCTTTCTTTCATTTACGACTTTTTTTTTGTATTGTAAGTATAAAAATTTTACCAAAACTGTTACCACATGGGATATTTTAAAGCATATTTGACTCCAGAATAAAGTTCCTGTTATTCTCTTTGAGGGGAGAGCTATGTTGTTGTTGTTTTGATAAGTACATAATTCAAAATACTCCCCTTTCTGTCTCCTCACTTCTGCACACAATGAACAAATGCCCTCCTGGTATGACACACTTGTGGTCCAAGCAGGCCCAGGCCTCAGCTATGTTTTCAATGTTACTTAGGTAAAACACACCTCCTTTGCTCTGGCAGCCTCTTCTAGAATATCAGAGTGAGGCTTTTAAAAGATGGTGACCCTAACATCAAGAAGTTCTGATCCATAAACTAAAATCAATGACAGCAATGTAGGCATCCTATATGTGAAAAGCGTTGTTATAATACCATAGGCAGAGAGAGACATACAGTTATTTTCAGAAAGGTCACATCTGACCGTCTTTTTGACTTTCTCAGCCCAGAATCTCCAATAGTTTGGGATAAGATAGCATTTGGGTACTGAATAGACTTAGATGAGGTTCTAAAAGGATCCTTATGATGGGTTTGTTCCTATGCTCTCATAAGGAAAGAAGTTACTGTGTCTGCTTTGTTAAAGATACAATGTGAGATGACCACTGAAAACCAGGAACTGAGCCTTCAAAAGAACCCAGCCATGCTGGAACCCTGATTTCTTTAGTTCTTGGTCTCCAGATTGTGAGAAATAAATGTCGTTTGTTTAAACCAAGGAGTCTATGGCATAGGGTTATTGCAGCCTGTGCTGACACTATGAACTTTAGTTTAAATATATATCTATATCTATGAACCACAATATGGACATATTATGATTTTCCCAAACATACTAAACCTTAAATACGTTAGATATTTAAAAGAAAAATTAAGCATAATGAAGTGATGCAGTTTCAATTATAACATTTGCATGTATCTATAAGAACATGTATATGAACAAACAAATACAGTTACATATATTTTATCATAGTAATTTTCACATATCAAGCTCAGATTATTAAACTTTTTTGTACCTTTCTTGGCAATCTGGTTTGGTTGGCATAGACTCCGGGGTTTAAACAAACGACATTTATTCTTTGGATAATAATAGTTAATGTATAAAATAATACAAACAGAACTGATACAAAAATACATTGACATATAATTTTATTCATGGGCTACATAAGTTAGCCCTCTGTATCTAGATAGTCCTTAGCACATATATCTTTAAAATGCCCAAGGCAATACCTGACTACAATAGTTTCTTGAACACTTACAAAACCAGCTGAGAGACATACATTTTACACAGAGATGTACTAAAGCCCTTAAGTTTACCTGTACATATATATCATTTTTGCTTTAAATACAGAGGTAAGATTTATTATCATTTTAAGAGTCAGTATGTTATGAAGATATTTGATATACATTGGTATTGAAATTTAGCTATGTCCTGTGTCGTCTATACAGTCTTAGCATGACTCCACCTGTAAACTTTTAGCATAAACTTCAGCACATGGAAAACGTTGAGCTCCACTCAGTTGAATATAGAACTCTATCTGTGATTTCTATAGGTTATTTTTAATAGAAAGTTTGATGAATACAGAAGATAAAAAGAGAGAATTTTGGAAAATAAAGTTGGATCTGAAATTTTTTTTTACACTATTGTAAAACCTAAAGTAGAAAATAAGAAAGGGAAGGGAAGAAGAGATTTGACATTGGTCAGTAATTTACTTTCCATAACCACACATAGCCTCATAGATTTGCAAGTTACTCTCATTTTTTGTATACTGTTACACAGTTCACATCAGTTCCTACTAGATAATTATTGAAATTGAGTTATTATACTTTCTCACCAAGCAAGTATGATACTCCTTTTATTTTCACCTCCTCCCATTCTGCATGAAAAGGAGAACCAGACCTGAGTGGGATGACGTATGTGGCACTGTGCATACATGTTTTGGGAACTGTAGTTTTTTTGCAGTAGGTGTTGGTTTCACAATTATAGTTTTATTTTTCCTTTCTCCCTTCTCATAGTCTCTGCTGTTGTCCTTGATCTGTACAGGGTGAAATTGTAGGGTTTCTTGCCTTGAGTTTCTTTTCCACATCAAACTTCTTCTTTTTGTTTGTATATTTCCTTGATTTTTTTTATTGACTTTACATATTTATTTGTGGGAAATGATTTGTAGGATAAGGAGCTAAACAAAAATTCCACCATATTATTAAAAATGGGTTTTGTACTTTGCTTACCAGGTAATTAGCATATGCATTTTCCTTATTGTATTAAATCAGTATTTATGGCTGTCAGTCAACATATATTGTACAGTCTAAGGAATATTCTAATAGTGTATGAAAAAATCTATCCCCTTTAAAGACCTCTGTTGTGTAATGGTGTGCCCCACTCTGCAGCATGTGAATGGGACTAGTCTATATCATATAAACAATCTTGCCAGGCTGGTGGGATTGGTTGCTGAATAAGAATAAAAATGCTTTTAAAACCAAAGAGAAAATTGGGTCTTTTAATCATGGAAGTTGAAAATGGACCTATGGACATGATTCTGTTGTCCCTGTGCTCTAGGTATTGTGATAGCATCAGTCCATTACTGCTGCTGACGTATAGACAGTGATTCTACTGTCTCCATGCCATAGGTGTTAGGAAAGCACTGGTCTGTTACTGCTGCTGACCTATGGTCAGTGATTCTACTGTCTCCATGCCATAGGTGTTGTGGTATCCTCAGTCTGCTATTGCTGCTGATGTATTGGTGTAATTCTACTATTTTCTTGCCATAAGTATTGGGACAGCAATCAGTCTGTTATTGTTGCTGAGCCCCTTTGAGAAAAAAAAAAAAAACTCCCAAAACCATGCTGATGTTATGAGCATGTTGTTGATGTTGGCCATGCCAGAGGAGCAGCGAGTTGCAGCTGAAGTTCCAGGTGTCAGCCAGCAGAAGAGTCAGTCTCATATAGGCAAGGCCATGGGACTGCAGACCCTGGAATGTCTTCTGCTTCTGCTCTGCCTTTACGTGTTGGCTGCAGCTCTGTTTCTCTGTTTCTAGCATGGTGTGAGTGGACGTGGGGAGATCTCCACTGCTCGTAATATAGTGTGTTTTTACCTGTGGATTGTCAAGAAGATGACCCCTCCCTAAGCTGTACTAATTTGATAACAATGATAGCTTATACAGAGTTTTGATGAATAAATATAAATATAAGGAAATGTTTCATAGCCAAGGTCTGTGAGTCTCACCTAAGGAGCTGGATGGACTGTCGCTCAAGTTAATGACTACCAGTTGAGTCCAGCTAGTTTAAATTCTTTTAACCTTAACGCCAGGAGATGTGTTCACAGGTCTCAGAGTGCATCACAGCTGAAACAAAGCTGGGAAAATAACAACGTTAGACTAAGATGTTTTTGTTGAATACTTCTGAGCTGAAAAAACCCAAGAAGACAGTCTAAAGTTTTAGAAAAGCACATGGTTGAATGCGGACCTCTTTAAGGTCAAGAAACAAGAACAAAGCAGCCCACTTATTACTGGCTGATCTGCTCTCCTTGCTAGGTGTGGTTGATGACCAAAGGTGATGATTAATTCTGTATACCCATTTCTGCTTTTAGTCTCCTGATATTAAAAAAAAACAACTCTTGATAAGTTGATTTGCACCTTAAAGATTGAAAGTAGAGCTGACTGATTCTTTCTCATTTATAAAGGTTAAGTTTGTGATTCCTTTAAGATTCCTTTAATCCATATAAGATTAACTTTTAAGATACGTAATAATATAATTGTCCCTTTCTTTGTAACTGCAAAATGCAGCCTGCCAGTAAAATACATGACAAGAACACCTTGCTTGCCCAAACAGTTAATCTATAACAAGTTTCTTGGGTATGAATATATGTTCTTGGAATTGTTTGTAAAATGTTTAATCATGTAAGAGATATGGGAAACATGCTGATTTTTGCTGTTTTTTGTATTCATTGTAATCATTCACTTGAAAAACAGAATGTAACCACAGTGCAATTCCTATATTGCCTGAAAAAACTTTGTTGGAGTATATAAGCTGTAGAAAAAAGTACACAGTAGAGAAAGAATAGAGAAAGAACAAAAAATAAAGAAGGAATCCATCCAGAGAGTGTGTGAGTGTCTTTTCCCCTAAACCCTCTCAGATAAACAAGTCTAGTTTATGGTGACTCCGTGGATTCCTCTCAAAGTCCTGTGCTGCTAGAAGCTGGTCCCCGAGACCGTGGTAAGTTGTGGTTTCGTAGCCTACTTTCTGGTACTTTTTAACCTTAGGATGTAGTTGTTTTTACATTAGGATGTAATGTATTTATACACTATTATTATTATTAAGAGAGGAAGAGAAAAGAAGCCCAACTCTTATGCAATAAAACATCAGTCAACGCAGAGGTTAGTTTAGAAGCTCACAATTAAGAACAAATTTCAGTATTTTTGAGGATCTTTTTCTTTCATCTGAGGCTCTGATGAAACTGTCTACAAGAGCAAGGTTGACAACTTAAGCTTAAACTGCCTTTGTTTGTATATAGGTGTATTACAAAATTTGAGCTTATTCTCAACTGGTGAAATTAATTACCTTGCTTCTGTATTTGTTCTTGTGTAGTCACCCAATTACAAAGAGAAATAGCCATATATAAGTGGGTCAAAGCATGGGTTTAGAAAAGCAAAGAGAAAGAAGAAGTGATGAACAGGATCCGACACCCTGTTTAACATTTCAGGATCAAACCAATACCAAATTCCTAGGACATAATAGGGAGTCCAGCAGACAATGAACGAGGTGGCAAACGCGACTGTCATCTTTAGAGTTCTCAGCCGTGCTCTTGGGATGTTATTCTTGGATTGATTCAGCTGCAGTTCTATTAGATAAAGAAAAAGAGTAAGTGTTTAAAGTCAGCTTCCTCACAAAACCAAAATAATAAAAATGAAAGAAAGATTCATTAATTCTACAACTCCAATAATAATAATTTACTTAAAAAGATTCCTATACTACCCCAACCAGGATGGAAGTGCTCATTTGTAATACTCTGACCAAGGGAGCAAAGGCAGAAGCTAGCCTGGGCTATGTAAAAAACTGTCTCAGCAGAGCAACAAATAGGCTTTTAGACCAGGGTTTCCATTAGGAAAGAACGGAGAGCAGAGTTCCCTTAAAATTAAACCAAGAAGGATTTGAAAAATGGTGGTATTCACACAACTAGATAAAAAAATTGGTTGTTTGCCATATTCTAGATAATAGATATCTGGTGTATTAGCCCAGAAGGAACACATTTTCAGTGATTATCCTGAGTTTTAATGGAATAATTATCCTTTCTTTTTTTAAAAATGTTTTTATTTATATTTGTTAATTATACACAACAATAACTTATTCATTCAATACATATACATAGCTATATCCAAATACCATATATATCTGTATGTATGTATGTATGTATGTATCTATCTATCTATCAATCATCTATCTGTCTATCTATCTATCTATCTATCTATCTATCTATCTATCTATCTATCTATCTATTTGCTCTTTGGATCATCCCCTCCTCCATAGCTGCCTTGTCTCCTTCTTACTCCTTCTCTTTTTCCCAGCCAGTCCCATTTCTACTTTCGTGCCTCCCTCCTTTTTGAATGATGTAATGAATTTCATTAAGTTTGCTTATATGAATAATAGCATCTTAAAAAGTGGCTACACCACTGAAAAAAATGTCTCTCCCATTCCCGATCAATTATTAGCTGTGCATAAGTCTTCAAGAAGGTATGGAGACTTTTGAGTCCCTCCCCTCTACCCTTGCTTGTTTTGTTCTGTGGTAGAAAATGGGAACATGAGATGCTGTTAGCAGATCTCATTATAAATTGAATATATTGTAAAGATATTATTCCAAGGAGTGATTGTGAACTATTAAATGACCTAAAATTTATGAACTCCTTGACACAGCACCTAAATACACTACCACTCTGCCTAAGTGTTGCTGCTTCAACATTGTTTGTCAGTAGAGCTGGCCCTAGCGGTGTGAGTGTGAGTAGGGTGGATCTGGTGTGACCCGAGAGCGGGTAAATAGGCTAAATCTGGTGACCTCAGAGCAGGAGAACTGGCTCTGCTCCTTTCTGTAGGCTGCATTGGGTGAGCTAGCCTTTGTTATGATGGAAAAGCTTGCCTGTGTAGGGATGAGGGAAAGCTTGTGGGCCGACCAACCTAGCTACCACCCAGTCCCAGAACAGGGCTTGAGTTGGACTACCCAAATATCCACCTCATTTATTAACTGTTGGAACATGGATGGGGATGAACCTACAGATCCAAAATAACAGGATCTCCAGGACGCAGGACAATAATGGGATACCCAAGAGGAGCCCCAGTGAGAGCCCATTGTCAGTGGTATAGAAGCCAGAGGCCTCCAGCGAGACCAATGACTCCTGGCAAGTAAAGATGAATGGACTAAAGGGTAAACTGTGTCTCAATGGGACACACTACAGCTTCTATGACAAGATTCTTCTCTCTCTCTCTCTCTTATTTGTTTGGTTTGTTTTTTTTAAAAAATTTGGTTTTGCTTTGGGAGAAGTTGCAAGGGCAGGGGGTGGATGTGACAGGATGGGGAAATAAATGGGATAGGAATGGATGATGGGAAATCCACAAAGACTCAATAAAAGCTAAGAAATACTGTATGCCTACAATTATTATTAAAATCTAAGGACTACGTACTGCGTGGGTTTTGTTGAAGGACCCGTGTGAGGGTGGCGATGATTTTGGCGTTGCACACAAGCATGATGAGAAGAGGGAAAATGAAGAGGCAGCCGAAGGTGAAAAAGTTGTAAAAGGCTTGGTGCCACCATCGCGGAAAACTGCAGTGTGTCACACACTGAGAAAAAACCGCATGCCCAGAGCCATCTTCTAGGTAGATCATCCTGAAAATATATAACTGTGGAAAAAAGAAGAAAAAGTTTATGTGTCTTTTCCCAAAATCGTTCCTTCTCTGCGCCGCTCGTCTTTCGACCTAAAACAATTCCTAAGTTCCTTGACATTTTGACCATTATACTGAAATGTGTGAGTGAGGTTTGCTTGAAGTACGTTTGTGTTAGTTTGGATGACCTGTAGGACTCTGTAATTGGTGGAACTACTTCGGCCTTGAAAAACAGCGAACACTTAAAGACTTGAGCCTCACTTGCACTTCCAGTTCCCCTATAGTTATGCTGAGCAGCCTTGTTGAAAGTGATTTTTGTTCACTCTATATCCACTGTGTTTAAAACTCTGCCTTTTAGACTGCATCCATCAACACAGGTATTAAATTTGTTTTAAACATTGAAAGTCTAATAATATGCTATACTTTTTTAAGTAGTCAAAATGTGTGAATGGTTTAGAGGCTTCTTCCCTGATTAAATTGAGTGGAAGATAGACATGAGCAGTGGCATTGGAAGAAGGGTTGGGAAAATATGAGCCCCAATTCATGTTTCTCATATCCTGAAGAGTTAGTATAGACCCTAGTACCATATTTCAGTACAACACTTGGGTCATAACTGGGCCATAGCTGTGAGTTCAATCATGAATGTCACCCTGAGCAGTCTCAGGAAGAAGTCAGCACCGAGGCAAGCAAGACAACTACCATTGTATCTCGGTGGCTGTACCTCCTAGGATAAGAAAGCCCCTTTGGGTTTAAACACCCTGAGCTAAGGCTCCTGGGAAGCTTCCCACAGATGTTCACTAAAGACGTGCTTCCATCCTCAAAAGACCTCAGCTTCATCAAGCTCTTTGACTTTGTCACCCCTACGTCCTGTATGTGTGTGTCTGTGTATTTGCTTGTCTATATTTATTTTCATCCCCTCCCTTGAGGAGAGCCTAGAAATGGTGTAGCTTGGCTTCTAAATTCCTTTCTTTACCAAAAGGATCCAACATTTATTGAGTATTATCCCAATAGACAAAGTACAGTATGTTCTTCAGTTGACTGTGCCAGAGTCTGGAGCTGTCCAGAGAAGAACTGAATACAAAGGAGAGGCTAACTAGTTGATCGAGTTGTTGGATAAGCCTGAGAAAGTTTAATCATCAAAATACAAGAAGGACAGTAATGAAAACTAATGATAAAAGCAGAATGTGGTGGCACACTCCTTGCATCCCAGCATCAGGAGCCAGAGGCAGGCAGATGTCTATAAGTTCCTGGCCAGCCAAAGCTATACAGCAAGACCCTGTTTTAAAACAAACAAACAAACAAAAGCAGTGATAAACTATCAAATAAAGTAAGTATTCATGAATCCTTGTGGCTATAAATTATACAACCACAAATGAGCATAATTAAGAGCATTTCCTTAATATAGAATGGTAGCTAATAAAGGGGGAAAAAATGGAGTCGTTTTTCTTTCTTTTTTTTTTGCTAATCACTATAATGTTATTAACTGACTTCAGCAAAATTCACCAATAAGTGGTAAAAATAATCAGTGAAAGCTTGAGAATAGGACCGTGAAAAACATCAAAGTATCGAGCTGCTAGACACTCATCATAAAGAGTAAAATAACTTCATAAGTGAGGAGATATCCATGCAGTTAACGTTATAGATGATGGGACCAGTTGACATCATTTGCTTTCTTAGATAGCACATTGAGATGAGCCCAGCATTACATCATTAGTATGTTCAATTAAGAAACAGTTCCAAGGAAGCTAAGATAAACCTAAGTTGAGGAGTAATTCACAAATTGCCGATACACTTCAAAAATGTCAATCTTATGAGACATGGAGGAAGACAAGAATGGTTCCAGCAAAGGAGACTTAGGTGACAGCATTGTAACCACGATATAACTTTGGGGTTGCTTTTGTTAAGAGGGCAGAAACTGGGGAAGGTCTAGGAGGAATTGGAGAAGGAAAACACATGATCAAAATATATTGCATAACATTTTTTAACTTATTTTTTAAAGGGCAGAAAATTAGACGACAAATGCAATTCAATAGGGTATGTGAATTAAGTGATAGCATCCCATTAATGCTAATATCCTGATTTTGATGCGCCTATTGTGGGTATATGAGATCTCTCAAACAAGTTCAGACTGGTAAAGAAATGCTTTATCTCCAACTTTTAAATAAAGATTTATTTATTTATTTATTTATTTATTTATACAGTATCCTGCCTGTAGGCCAGAAGAGGGCACCAGATCTCATTATAGGTGGTTGTGAGCCACCATGTGATTGCTGGGAATTGAACTCAGGACCTCTGGAAGAGCAGTCAGTGCTCTTAACTGCTGAGCCGTCTCTCCAGCCCTTATCTACAATTTATCTACAACTCAAAAAACATTTAGAAAAGCCTGGGCGGTGGTGGTGCTCGCCTTTAAACCCAACCCTTGGGAAGCAGGGGCAGGCAGATCTCTGTGAGTTCGAGGACAGCCTGGTCTACAAGAGCTGGCCAGGACAGCTAGGGCTGCTTGTTTACACAGTGAAACCCTGTCTCAAAAAAAAAAAAACCCAACATAAGTAAATAAGTAAATAAATAAATAAGAACTCAAAACCAAAACCAATAACCATTTAGGAGTGAAGACAACCCTTGTAGTTTGAGAGTGCCCCTCATAGACTCATATATTTGAATGTTTCCTCCTCAGTTGAACTGCTTGGAAGGACTAGCAGGCGTGTTCTCATTGGAGGGTGCTCTCTCTCTCTCTCTCTCTCTCTCTCTCTCTCTCTCTCTCTCTCTCTCTCTCTCGTTCTCAGCTACTGCTCCAGCACTGTGCCTGTTTGCTTCCTGCCACAATGATCATGGCCGAACCTCTAAAGCAAGACCCTCACATCAATGCTTTCTTTTATCAGAGTTGCCTTGGCTATAGAGTCTCTTCACAGCAATGGAACAGTAATTAAAACAACAGCAAACAAGAAAATGCTAATATTTGGTAATGGATGGGTTAAAGGTATCTGAGAAAACTTTGTATAGTTCTAACAGCTTTGATCTGAGTGAAAAATTTTTTAAATGTTATCTTTTTAAAAAAACTTTAAAACCACAACTACAATCTATCAAAGGAAATATTGTAAGTCATTTTCAAGAATAAATTCCAGGTCTGGCGTGTTGGCTCAACCCTGACAAGTGCTTGCTGTTCCTCCAGAGTGCCTGAGTTTGGTTTCCAGCACCCAAGTAGGGTGGCTCACAGCTGCCTGTAGTTTTAGCTTCAGGAATCTAGTGCCCTCTTGTGACCTCCATGAGCATCATCGCACACAGATAAGAGTCTTGAAAAACAAAGTGAACCAGTAAGTAAATTGTAGTGACCTCTCATCCTTTTTCTCTGACTCATGAAACACTTTTCTCATCTTGTTATTTCCTATTGTGTTCTGGAGAAACTTCATTTTACTGTACAGAATTATCCAGATTTTTTTAATCTAAAGCAACTAAATTTGAAACAAATACTTTTGTTTTATCAAATGATGACTAATAAATACTCTTTTTTTCCTCATTGAACAAGATATGTTAGTTTACATAACAGTTGGTCCTGGATTTCTCTACTTTGGGAGAATATGGAATAGGAGTAGAGTGTGCTTATTTAAAAAGATTCTGAAATACTTTCTTGGTAGAGAAAGAAACTTGTATCTTATATTTGCAATTATATTATTGATTTCTCAATTTGAGATCTTTTATCAAGTAGAAAAAAAATGAAGTTTAAATTAATCCACTAGGGGGCGACAAAGTATCATACCATCAGTCTCAAAACCAAGAAACCCTAACAAGTCAGCTAACTTTAGTCTAAGATCCCAGTCAACTTTTCCCTGTCCCGTACTTTCCAGCTTGACTTTAAACTGTAGTTTTAAAGTAGATCAGCACACACACACACACACACACACACACACACACACACACACACACATTCTGTCTTGTTCTTATCAGAGTTTATTTTGCCTTAACCAAGAACATGTTTTCCTTCTTTGCAAACCATTGATGATACTTCCTCCTTCTTAGAATATGATATTTTGTCCACATCTGGGAATTTGGTAAATGGATACTGTGGAGTTAATGTTACAATCTTAACACATGCTAGACTGATTAATTTAAATAAAACAAGAAGGTCAGGAAAGCACACGAGGATTCAGAATCTTACCCATAAATTAATTTGCTTTAGCTTTGGCTCAGTTTATTTTGTTTTCTGCGCTGTGTTCATTTGAGCGGGTAATATAAGAATCCACTTTGCTTTCAGTGGTTCCTTTGTCCTTGGATTCTTTCTTCAATTTCTGTTTACTTTTTCCTCCTTTATCTGTGACTCTTGCTCTTATCAGTATTTGTTTCATTTTGCCATAATCGAGAACATTCTGTTTACCATCTTTGGAAGCAATTGAAGATGCTTGTTTATTAGCTTATGACCATACTTTATCAAACCAACTATTGCACAGACTAAATTTTCTTAAATGTAATCAGCTTCAGTTTTCTCAGCTATAAAGTAGAGATCATAACAGAATCTTCTTTTCATTGATGTCATGACAACTGACTTATTTTATGCAAACCCTGGAATAGTGCCCACAAAGCTAACACTGGATACATTTCAATCATCGTTATTGTAAAAATTGAGGCACACAAATTTTCTTTGTATCCATAAATATTTAGTCATACCTTGATAAGCACATACTATATGCTCCCCCATATGTAAATTTGCTACTTTAAACTTTTCTTTCCTATGGGATAGAATTGCCTGTTGTAGTAGAGTTTAGTAGTTAAAACCTCTGGGTATAAGTGGCCCATGAATGCTTGTGGGAACCATTCCCTGATCTGTGACCTTAGATTATCAACTACTATGTTAGTCCTGTGTGCTCACTGTCCATGCACTGGACATATGGGAACAACCAATGCAAAGCCCTGAGCCACAAAGGGAACTCCAGGTCGCTAGTGTGTGGGTTGGTTTTAGACAGTCTGTAAGGTCTAGAATATCCAGTATTGGCAAGGGTGACCTTTGGCGTCTCATCCTCTGTCTCCATCTCCCAGATGTCGAGATTACGGGTATCCCACATATACAGGTTTGGGTTTTGGTAAGCTGAGAAACTAGAATACAGGACAGGGCTCAGGGAAAAATTCAGGTTTGTCTACTCACAAAGAGGACTGTGGACATATGTTGAGGCCTCCAGAGGGTCTGCATAGCCAGACTTGACACCCGAGAACTTTGGTTCTGAGTGCTAAATCTCAATCAGAGTGTCACAGACTGTTTTAATCCTGATTCTTAGTTTTGATATTCTCTTAGGAAAAATGAAGGGTCAGGGAGTCGGTTGTGAGAGTTTGTCTTCTAGAAATGATAGGGTCACTGCTTCATGATACCTCAGCAATAGAGCTGTATTAAAAACACCTGGAAAATGGTATCAGTAGACACACAAAATGGAAGGGAAAAACTCATAGGTCTCACTCCTAGACAAAGAACTACAGGCAATTAACAACCGAGAGAGGGAGCACTCGTCTTTACAAGTGATGAGCCCTCTAAGTGGTATCCAATACCAAGAAAGTGCTCATCCTTGAAATCATGTCTGTCTGTCTGTCCATATATATATTATATATCACCAAATGTACTAATCATGTTGTATTTGTATCTTTACATGTTTATTTCTATATCCTATGAGCAAAGATCTTCATGCATATGCAATGTAATATAATTTTTATGCTTAGCTCTTAACTATGTCTAATATTAATTAGGTTCTTAGATATAGATGGGTAAATAGCTCTATAAATGAAATGGAATTGTGTGATTTAAACCTTGTCTATAGAATTAACTGTTTTATATTGACATTTCCACTCATAAGACATACTCTGGGCATCTCATAATATTCACTGGCTCACTTTCTTCTTGTACAAAATAAGAATAATATACATAATTTATAGTGTTGTAGGGAACGTTCTTGAAATATTGCATACAGAGACATTTGGCACAATTCTGACACATATTTTTATCTTCAACTATTATTTATCATCTCATTATTATTGCTATTACTTAGTCTAACACACTACTACTGTGCTTTAAACAATGTTTGGAGTATTGCTCATGGAAGGTTAAGTATTTATTGAATTTAAGCTGTTTGTCAAGTTCAGAAGTGCATTTTACTCAGTGAATTAGCTCATGTGTCAAGGCAAGTCTCTACATGCTTCAAGCCATGCTTCCTTACTCCAAAAACCAAGGAGTGTCCCGTGTTTCTTGCCTACAGGCTTGTGTTAACTATAGAATTTAGAAGTTGTTTTGTTACTACTCCACATGAACAAGATAAGCCAGGAACATAAACTCTTCCTGCGACTCTGCACTCTGTGGTCTTAGATGACTCTCTTTAAGGAATGTGTTTTTAATTATGTTCAGCCACACCTAAATTAGGAAATGTTTGGTCATAAATCTGAGCTCCTCCCAAGACTTGCTTGCTGGAATATCTTCTTCTCTGTCTCCCTTTTCTTTTCTTTCTTCTTCTTTTTCTCTTCAAACTTACCTTTAAAAATGGTAATTTTAAGACCTCTGTTATCATGTTCTTGCACAAGTAGTGTTCAGTGAGTAGTGTAGCTTTGTATGTCTTAAGAAAATGTACAGAACCTTATTATGGAGAGAAGAAAAAGGGATAGACAGACATAAATAATAACCTAATTTTTAAAATAAAAACATGATAGTGGGTAGTTTTATATATAGTATTACTTATTCTTAACATGCTTTATGAATTTATATATTTTTTGTTTTGGGTCATCTAGCCACGGTAGCCCTGAATTTTTTTATTCCACCACCTTGCCTCCTAGGTGCTGGTATTAAAGGAATACACTACCACACCGGGCTTTTAATTACCCTTTTAAAGTTAGTTAAGTGGACATTCTTAAAGTCACATAGCTGAAAGGGGATAACTAGCAGGCACAAAGCTTTGAGTTTGATCTCCATCTCTATGTGAACTGCACGTGCTATTACAGATCTATAATCCCTACACACAGAAAATAGAGGCAGGAGGATCAGAAGTTCAAGGTCATCTTCTGCTACATAACTAATCTGAGGTCATCCTGGGCTACATAAAATCTTCTGTCAAACAAACGAAAGGATAAAGCCCTTGAAGGGTTTCAGGGCATGTCAGCAGAGTGTTTAATTCCCCTGTTATCATCCACACCCCAGTTTCATCAGATCATTGCTAAATGATTCAAAATTATTCTTTGTCTTGTTCTACTCTATTTGAACCTGCATATATTATGTTGAATATTTTTGTTTTAAAAAGTCATCTTAGGCCGGGCGGTGGTGGTACACACCTTTAATCCCAGCACTCGGGATGCAGAGGTAGGCAGGTTTCTGTAAGTTCGAGGCCAGCCTGGTCTATAAGAGCTAGTTCCAGGACAGTTAGGACTGTTACACAGAGAAACCCTGTCTTAAAAAACCCAAAAAAGTTGCTTTAGATTGAAATTATAATTATTCTATTTCCCCATGTAATTTTTACAAAATGTGATGTATCAAAATGCCACATTATGTCATATGGATATACACAATTATTATTTGACAATTAAAATAAGTTTTAAATGCTATAGTTTTTTTCATTATAGAACCTATAAAGACTATAAGTCTTTCTAACAAATTTAAGGCTTTTTGAGTACATTAAAGCCTTCTATAATTAAAGGTATTTTTCTCTTTAGCTTACCAATCAAGTATTTTATTGTTATGTCTTTAAAAATTAATTAATTATATTTCATTTATCAGTGTTTGGGACTGAACTGAAGGTTTGCAGGCAAGGGTTATTGATGTGGGAGTCCCCTCTGTGTTCTGTGATTACCTTTAATGAATAAAGAAACCACTTTGGACCTATAGCAAGGCAGAACTTAGGTAGACAGGGAAAGCTAGGCTGAATGCTGGGAAAAAAAAGGGCAGAGTCAGAAGAGAAGCCGTGGATCTGCCGCCTGAGACAATCGCTGGAAACTTTAGCTGGTAAGCCACTGCCATGTGATGATACACAGAATAATAGAGATGGGTTAGTTTAGGATATGATTTTAGCCAGAAATACACTTAACCTATTGGCCAAAGAGTATTGCAAATACTATGGTTTTCTGATTGGTTATTTCATGGCTGGGTGGCCGGGAAGAACAAGCGACCCTTCCCACTACAAGTTATACCACTGAGCTGCATTCCATTATTTTTTGAGTTTGAGTTTCTATATAACCTCGGCTGGCCTTGAACTTGTTGTCCCCCATCTCTGCATCCTAAGGATGGAGTGAAAAGTATGTATCCCAATGCCTAGCATTGTTTTTAAATTGATAGCATAAACGAACAAAATTATACAAACTAATAATTTTAAATTTTGTTTTCTGCTAAGTATCTATCCTATTAGGTTAAAAATATTAATTTAATTTAGCACAACAAGCATACATTTCTACATGACAAACACAGTACCACATCATATACTCTCAGCTCACAGAAAAAGGGGGGCTACCAATCCATTTCTTCACTGTTCAGAGCTTTCAACCTTTCACTTCAACCAAACGGTTTCTCACAAAAAGGATTTGTCATCACTGAAAAATGTATAAGTCCAGTCATTAGGTTTTCATTCCCCTAAACCTCTTATGATCATTTTATATTCAACTTACTTATTGGTTTCTTACACTTGTGTACTTTAAGTCTTTAACATCTACTTGTTTTACATACATTTTGTCTCCACAAAGATTGACACTCCCCTCCACTGGCCCCTGGCTGCTTTATTGTTTTGTCAATACCAGGCTCTGTATTGACTTAACTTGTGTTTATCTTCTTTGAGAAAACTAGCCAATAAGCATTGCTCATACTTTAAAGAAGAAAAACAGAAAATACACGAACATAAACCTTAGCTAGTAACCTCATTTCCAGAGACTTGCCTGGGAAACCTCATCTTGGTTTGCATTGTGCTTTCTCCAGGTAAATAAAAGCCCTTCCATTTCCCCCCTTTCTTCTGCCATTTGATACATATTAATTAAATACCCTTTCTTGCAATTCAGTGAAGAAACATTTACTTGGTGCTTTGCAATGCTTAATGAATTCTGCACAGCTGTTTTGGTTTTCAGACACTTGGACAGTTTAGAATGTTTAGACAGATTCCTGGTTTTACAGGTATGCTTTTGCTGGATTTTAAGAACTCTTACTTCTTATGATGTTCTTATACCCCGGTTTACCATACAGAGCATTAGACAGCATAAAGTCAATTTATTCTTCTGTTAATGATAGGCTCTTTATTATTTGCAAAAATTTTGTCGTGTTTTCTTCAGTAATCTGTTTGAAGAGTCAAATTCTGCAGAACAATTAGCCGAGAGCAACATAACAACCAAGATAATTCTTTCTCGGCTGCAGTGACAGAATTCTTAGTTTGTACACAATAAATCCCAAGTAAGAAAAGTTTCAATATTTTCCACCTGTGGAAGTTTCATAGCTCTTAAACATTCTCTCAATTAACCATCGATTACGTTTCGACCAGAGCAAAAGGGAAGACAGAAATTGAGCACAAAGGGGGTGAACCTGTAATCCCTGTGGCTTGGGAAGCTGAGGCAGGAGGATTTAAGTTTGAGAACAGCCTTGGCAACATATAGTAAGATACTTCTTCAAGTCTATAGAAGAGAGAGAAAGAATGGGAAGGAAAGAGAGGTTGGCATGTATTCAGTTGAGAAGAGGTTTTACGGGGGCATTAACTATGCAGTACAGATAATTCTAGATACTTTAATACATTATTTATCTAATCATCATGAAAGCATGTGGAGTAGGCAATTACCCCATTTTATGAATAAATCAACAGAACTTCAGAGAGGTTAAGAAGTTCTCCTGATTAGACAAAGTGGTCAGGGTTAAAGTCTACTCTGATTTCCAGAGACTAGGTCTTAAAGGCCACACAGCAGGTGTTTCTTGACTCAAGGTTAGATACAAAATAACCATATCCACCCAAGTTCAGGAGTAATGGCTTACCTGTGGTCCCGCAAAGACAATACTGAGAATCCAGGCTAGGCCGATCATGGACTGTTCAAGCTTGCTCTTGCTTTGTACAGCAAGGGGCCGAGTGATGGCCAGGGAGCGGTCCAGGCTGATCACTACCATCATGAAGGCTGGGGCATACATAGAGAAGAGCTTCAGATAGCTGAGCACTTTGCAGAGGAACTCCCCAGCATGCCACTGTACTGTAATATTCCACATGCCGTCCAGTGGCATGACAATCAGAGTCTCCAGCAGGTTGGCTAAGGTCAAATGCTTTAAAAGCACCTTCATTCTTGAGAGCTTTTTCCCTTTCTCCCTCTTCTGAGTCCACTTCTGCAGCTTCATCAAGAAAGACGCATTAAAGGCAGTAGAGAGGAGAAAAAGGAAGAAAGTCACTGTTACGCGGATCTTTCCAGATAAGGTTAGAGTGGGGAGTTTACCCTGTATCAAAGGGACGCTGTTGTTGATGGCCGAGCAGGGATTTTGGTCCTGCTCAAGAGAGGCGTTGTTAGCCATATTCCTTTGGCAGGCTTCTAGAGCAGATTCTCCGTACCTCTGATGTTTTATCGTAACCGAACACCAAGCGCTGTTTTATTTATGCCTTTTTTAGACCGAAACGTCACAGGGTTACATTTATGTCAAATTTATTTTCCCTAAGATACTCTGGACTTAATGTGAAAGATCAAGGTGAACTTGTTTTGTGGGTTTGTAATCTAAAAGAGTGCTAACAGAAGATGCCAAGCACACTCTGAAGGCCAAGTGTAATTGTACCACCTCAGCAGATGGCCTGTTTTTCAGAGTGTTTTATCGTAGGCGAAGAAGGACACTTGAAGTCTAATTTTGAAGTTAAAAGTGACTCATATTTCAATTAACTTTAATGAATACATTTTCTAAAAACCATCATGAATAGACAGGTGCCACATGATATACAGAAAATAATTTAAAAACCCTCATCCAATTAAAAATCTGTTGTTTGAAGACCACATTTCTCAAAACAATTGTTTTTCTTTTTTATTCTTTTTATTTATTTTACGTCCTGACCATATATATCCTCTCCTCCCGTCTCTCCTCTCATTCCCTCCTTCTTTCATCCCTCCACCTCCCACCAACCTATTTCTCTTCTGTATTGGCTCAGAAAGGGGCAGTCCACCCCTGGGCATCAGAAAAACAATTGTTTTTCAGATAAACATTATCAAGTAGTCACAGATGAGCATATATGTTAGCTTAAAACTGTCTTACATAAGGCATGGAGCTAGTACTTCAACTGTCACAAGCAACCTATTCTGATACAAATTAATCTAGATTCAAGTTTATTAATCATATAAATTATCAGATATTAATATTGAAATTATAGTAAACTTATTTTTTGTTAGTTGCCTTGATTTTATAACTGTGTAAACATTGTACTTGTTATGGTTATACAAGATTGATAGGTAAATTAGTGGAGCAAAACTAGATATTTACATAATTATTATAACTGAATTAATTATGTAATATGATAAGTTATAACCCTACATGTTATATGATCACCTCACATTGAGGCCCCTTAAAATCCTTCTGTGTGTTACTTGATGATAATAATTTGCAATAGAAATATTGGTATGACTTTCATGGGAATTTCATAAGTCATGGTTTCAGATCACCGACTGATCTTCTTCCATCACACCCAGAGCAGGGCCACTATTAGGACAAATGTAGCCATTTTGGTTTAGGTGGTGCATTTTTTATTGGTTTATTATTATTTTTTAGCTTTTGCTGGTAACAAGGCAGTTTGTGAAGTTTTATACACACACACACATAATGAAGAAAATCATAAATCAAGGTAAGTTTTAAATATGTGGGTGGGTACATCAGAGAGGCAGTTACAGCTAGGTAGGTCTGAATTGCTATTTGATAACAGTGTTAGCTTTTGGGTTAGTGGAAACCAGTTGCTTGCTAAGTTATTAGCCATCAGAAGGCTTTATGTATTGTTACAGGATGCAAGTTCTGCTAACATACAAACAAGGACAAGGAATGGATGTTCCGGGGCTAAAGCTAGCTGGATATAAGGTAATCAGTGCCTAGATCTCAACCTTTCAACTTCTCCACATCACTGCGCTTTTAACCAGTCAGTCAAGCTTTGCAGATACAGCTTTTTTGTAGGAGGTTTTGTTCACGTGAGAAATAGGCTTTTTAGAAAACTGCAATTCATTTATCTTATTTATTAAGCATGAATGCCATGAAAACATGTGGTTGGCTCTCATGGTTTGTCACAGTTATGTTCTATAAACTTCTGGAAATACTGAATTAGTGAACATCAACTATTATTCCTGGCGAAACAGAGTGAGGTCTCATGAGCCAAGGCCACTTGCCAAAACCCTGGAAAAGCAGCTGATCTCATCAGAACCACAACCCGCTCTTCCTCGTAATGCCTTCCACATGTAACAATTAACAGGCATTTATTTATTTATTTATTTATTTATTTATTTATTTATTTATTTATTTATTTATTTATTTATTTTACAGCTGTAGAGCTTGCCTCACCTGTACGCTTAACATTTTCCTACCTTTAGGAAATATGCAACTATGGATTTCTTGGGCATTTAGCTTCATGTGAATGTTCTTCACTACATTAAGAGACTAGACAACACAACCAAACACAAAACAGTCCTCACACAATGAATTAGGAATTTAGTCACCTCCCCACAGCTTCATCACACAGAACAAATCTCTCATACTTCTGGAACAATCTGTCATGCACAGATGGAGGGGTTTTGTGAATGAGAATTCCTGGAAAGAGTTGTGTATGCCCAGACTGGTTGACTGATTAAAACTGCAGTAATGTGGAGAGGTTGTAATGAGGCGATTCTACTTAAAGTATCTCTTCAGAATTAGAACTAGAAATTTAAAAGCTATGTATTTGAGAACTGTATTATTTAATAATTTATGACAAATAAATATATAAATGAGAATTTAAAATATAATTTGGAAAAATATGTGTTTATTGAGTATACATTGTATATATTGATATACTAATATAAGTACTATATAACATACTATAGTTTAATTCTCACACTATTTTCTTATTCTCTTTTCTAAACTATGTCTGTAAAACATATTTTAAAAAGTAGTTCAGAGATAATTCAAACTGAAGGCTCCAGCCTTCTAGAGTATGCTGAAGGTATGGCAAAGGTTAGCATTGGACTTAGGAATTCAGATCAACAAGGGACAGGCAAGTTAACCCTTTGCTATTGAGAAATGACATGAGGTGCCTCTCAAAGGTCCCAATATCAAATTTGGTTCAGTCATTCCCTGTCAGCATTGAGAAACTCATCCACAGGGCAATTAAAAGACTTAATACCTGTTGCTAAAAACCACATTGCTCTGAATGTGATAAAAAAAAATAGAACAGCTTCAATGGATATAATAAAAAATTCAGGAGAGACCAGAAAACAAGTACTTTGACAAATTGCTATAAATGATCAGAGACCAAAGTTAAAAATATGAATAAATGGCATTGAAATTGAGGGTTTGGTAGACACAGGTGCAGATGTAACAATAATTTCACCAAAATTTTGGCATCCAGATTGTCCTTTTTAGGAGGTAAATGTTCAGCTTCTAGGTATTGGAACTTTATCCCAGGTAAAACAGTGAGTTGAGTGTGTAAGGCCAGAAGTACAGATAGGAAAATTAAAACCATATGATACTAAAATAGCAATGAATTAACGAGGACTTGATTTCTTGCAGCAATGGGAAACACCGATTACCATTCTTCCAATCTCTGCTCTCTACAAACATAAAATGTAAATGGCCTTTTTGAGGTCCCAATTCAATTATAATTCAAAGCTGACTTTGGAGTTGGATTTTGGCTCTTAAACTCAAGCATTCTTGTTAAAGGAAAGTTCAAAATATCTGTCTCATGTCAGAAGAGTCACGTGGTATATAGGATAGAAGAAAACCAAAATAAAAGGACTATTCTATTGTCACTAATCTCATAATCCTTTGGTTTTATTTTGACTCTTTAAAACTTTTCTTAAGGTATAAATATCTCAAAATTAATATGATTGTGATATATCTATGTATAAAGATTGTGTCTTGATATTAATGGTCATATAGAAAACTAAATAATTCTAGAAATAAGCTTCATCCAGATTTCTGCATGGGATTTTGGGCTTGATTCTGAAACAGGTGACTAGGAATTAAGCTTGTGTATCCCAGATGTATTTAACAGATTGTGTTCCTGTAACCTCTCTGAGATCTTGTTCCTGTAACCTCTCTGAGATCTGGGAGTGCCTATCATCTGGTGTCACTCTTGTATGGTAACTGGATAAATTAAGGCTGGTTTTCTAATAACCTCGGGCTGCTCCTCTTCCCTTTCATAATGCAATGGTGCAGTAGATTCTGCTCTAAATTCCTCTGTCTGTGCCTGGGTATTTTTCTTATTTTCATTAGAAAGTCTTTATGTCTTGTATTTTACCAGAAGTAAGTCTTTCTAAAGCTTGTGTCTTATCACTAGTGAGTCCTTCTAAGATTTGTATCTTACCAGTCAAAAATAAAATTAAAAAAAAATAAAAAAAAATAAAAAGTAGTTCATTTAGCAGGGCGTTGGTGGTGCACGCCTTTAATCCCAGCACTTGGGAGGCAGAGGCGGGCAGATCTCTGTGAGTTCGAGGCCAGCCTGGTCTACAAGAGCTAGTTCCAGGACAGGCTCCAAAGCTACAGAGAAACCCTGTCTCGAAAAAACTAAAAAAAAAAAAAAAAAAAAAGAAAAAAAAAAAGAAAAAAAAAGTAGTTCATTTAGTCCTAAAGTTCCCTGATGCTCATTTCAATAAGCATTTATGAAAAAGAACTCCGAAATTTCCTGCTTAACATTTATGAATGTTAAGATTTCATTTTTTTATTTTATTTTTTCTCATTTTTTTTATTAAAGATTTCCATCTCCTCCCTCTTCCCTCCCCTTCCTTCCACCCATACCCCCACTCCACCCCTCTCCAAGACAAAGAGCCATCAGGGTTCCCTTCACTATGTTAAGTCCAAGGTCCTCCCAGCTCCCCCTAAGTCCAGGAAGGTGAGCAACCAAACTGACAAGGCTCACAGTGAGCCCATCCATGCTGTAGAGTTCATGTTCATTGCCGTTGTCCTTGGTTTCTCAGTCCTCCTCCACCGTCAGCCACATTCAGAGAGTCCGGTTTGGTCCCCTGTTCCATCAGTCCCATTCCAACTGGACTTGGTGGTCTCCCGTTAGATCTGTCCCATCGTCTCAATGGGTAAACGCACTCCTCACGGTCCTGACTTCCTTTCTCATGATCTCCCTCCTTTTGCTCTTCATCGGGACCTTGGGATCTCAGTCCGGTGCTCCTATGTGGGGCTCTGTCATTTTCTCCATCCAATGCCAGGTGAAGGTTCTATGGTGATATGCAAGATATTCATGAGTATGGCAATAGGATCTGGACATTTCTGGCACCCTCTCCTCAGCTGCCCAAGGACCTAGCTGGGGGCGTCTTCCTGGACACCTGGGAACCCCTCTAGAGTCAAGTCTCTGCCAACCCTAGAATGGCTCCCTTAATTAAGATATATAATTCCTTGTTCCCATATCCACTTTTCCTATATCCCAACCATCCTATTCCCCCAAGCTCTTCCCATCCTCCACTTCACACTTTTCTCTCCCCATCCCCCCCCCATCCCCCCCTCCCCCCATCCCACCCCACCCCCATGTTCCCATTTTTTGTCCGGCAATCTTGTCTACTTCCAGTATCCAGGAGGATAACTATATGTTTTTCTTTGGGTTCACCTTCTTATATAGCTTCTCTAGGATTTTTTACGAATTATAGGCTCGATGTCCTTTATTTATGGCTAGAAACCAATTATGAGTGAGTACATCCCATGTTCATCGTTTTGGGCCTGGGTTACCTCACTCAGGATGGTGTTTTCTATTTGCATCCATTTGCGTGCAAAATTCAAGATGTCATTGTTTCCTTACTAAAGATTTCATTTTTTCCTTACTAAAATTTCTAAGGATTTCTGTTTTTTGAAATACTTATTACACCCATTCTTTTAGTCTGTCAAACTCTTGTAAATAAATGTTTTGTTTAACAAGTACCAATATGATAATTATGTCAGGAACTGTAAGTGCTTCATAGATGTTTGTATTGAATACTCATGGCTACCTTTGGAGGTAGATACTGTTATTACCCTAATTCTACAGCGGGGAAATGGAGTCACAGCATTGTTCCATGACTTGCCCCAAATCACATAGCTGTTAGGATGCCAAAATGATTTGGATCTAAATAAAAACCCCACCTATGCATGGACCCGACGTTTTTTTCCCCATAAGATATAAACATTTATTTCAGAGTCAATGACCAATGACATTCTTTGAAGGTATATTTTTATTGGATAACATTAAATAATATTCAGGACATAATAATGAAGCATAGTTGAGGGGGGCATGATGGTGCACATCTTTAGGTCCAGTACTCTGGAGGCAGAAACAGGTGGAGCTCCACGAATTTGAGGCCATCCTGATGTATGTAGTGAATTCCAGGACATCCAGGGCTACATAGTGAGCCCTGTGTCAAGAAATACAAAATAATTAAAATAAATAAACCACAATGTTGAAACCCAGAGATGTTATCATTATTTAATAAGGCCTTTGAAAAGCATTTTAAGTTAAGTACATCTATAATCTTTAATTATTCTTATTTTACTAGAACGTGCTATTTGAAAGGATCAGGAATACAGCTCAGCAGGTACAGGTCCTTGCCACCAAGAATGATGGCCTTGGATCATGGTGATCCCTATATCCCATGTGATGGAAGGAGAGAATTGACTCCAGCAGTGCTGCCCCCATTGCATGCCATGACATACCCAGGCACGCCGCACAATAAGAAAACAACTAAATGTAAAAAAACTCTGGGATGTACAGACATACCTTTAGCTTCCACCATCTTGAAGACTAAGGATGTCATCAAATAGCACCTGAGACCTGTAGTAGATGTTTCCCCTGCTCTGTTGTAATCTTCCTACCTCATGAATCCACTGATGTGTTTGAAGGTGTCTTGATCTAGAAAAACTTCATGAAACTATTACCATGCTGGAAGATGGTATTTTGGGATACCTAAATATGTGTTCCAAAAAATTATTTGGTTCCAAAAAAAGCTATCTTATTCCTTTTGCGGTAAAAGCTATGTTTTTTCATCAACCTAAGAAAGAGTGAGGCAGATGAACTACCGCATCGCCACACCATCAGGAAAGGAGGCTATTTGGGGGAAAGAGGATACTTTCTTGGCTTTGTCTGAGTGGTGGCTCCCATAAATGCATGACGTTTCTCTAGAGAAGGCAGCCAACACAACAGCCGATGAAGCAGTGTCCTGATGAAACACACCATTTCTCTCAGAATCAGTCTAATTGTTCAAAGAACGTTCTAGGAAATCAATGACTAATAACATTATTGCAATGGAATTTAACTTACATTTTCATAATGAAAAGAAGTATAGATCAGGCGATTTCAGTTTTACAGTGAGAGTCCTGAGGCTCCTGGACCTTAGCTTTTTATAAATTTTAGGACATGCTCTTTAATTTCTCTTTCAATTTCATAGTAATTTTTTATTGTTTAATTTTGTAGTAATCTTTTATTATGCATGGTTTTATACACAATAAATAGTATTTTGATTTGTTGGGTTTATCTTGCATAATAAAATCCTAAGAACTGTAACTTTCAATATTTATTCATTTATTCATACTTTTATTTATTTAAGTATTTATTGTTTGACAGAGTTGTAGATTATAAGAATATAGAATAAGACAAAAGACCAAAAATCCCAGAGTGTATTAAGGGAAAGTAATAAGGCTATGCTTTGTAAACCAAAGTTCTTAGACCAAGCTGGGCTACACTAAACATCCTAGAAACCTGACTGACTGTAGAGAGCTGGAATGTTACAAGAGGGAGCCAAATTTATCATAAGTTGTTTTTGGCCTTCTATATAGACCATCATTGCCCCGCTCTGTGTTTTCCTTGTGACCATTCTAAATTCCTTTCTAAATTCGTTTGGAATGTGCAAACAGACCTTTAGTTTGCACCAACTTCCAGGCTAAGAAAGTCATCAGATAGCACCTGAGGGCTACAGTAGAGATTCGTCCCTTGCTCCTTACCCTATGCTGCAACCCGCCTTCCTGCTGTATCTACCAATATACATTTGAAAAGTGCCTTCACTTGTGACTGTCTTTGATTTCTTTGTATAGAAACTGTGAAACTGTTACTGTGTTGAAACTACTATCTGGGATAACTTTAGCCTTTTTTCCCAGGCCATGGTCACTCATTTTTGGCACAAGAATACACCGTGTCTAATTTTCTTTGCGTTGAGAGCAGTTTTTATTTCACTGGCACCTTTTTTTCCCAACCTTTTCAATTTGAAAATCAAGGTGTATGGCTTTTTTTTTTTTTTTTTTTAAAATCAGGAAAATCCTTTTAAAAGCAAGTAAGAGCAAACAGAAGTGAGGTTTCCTTTCTTTTTTTGTCTTGTGTTGTTTAGAGTAATTCGGTGGTTCTCAACCTGTGAGTCGAGTATCAGATAACCTGCATATAAGATATTCACACTGTGATTCATAACAGTAGCAGAATTACAGTTATGAAGTAGCAAGGAAATAGCTTTTTGGGTCGGGGTCACCACAACATGAGGAACTGTTTTAAAGAGTCTCAGCATTATGGAGATTGAGAACCACTGACTTAATAAAAAGTTTTCTGTTTGTAAAGCCTCTTTTACTTAAACTATGGAATCTTTTTAAGGGAAACAAACACATCATGCCAGACTGGTTCTAAGTGGGTCTAAGTGTACTTTCCTGTATACATAAGTGCAAAAACAACCGAAAAGTAGCAAGATCAGCAGAGTTAAATGAAGGAAATCAGAGATCAAAGTGGGATTGTTAGTGAGGACAGCAGGTTGTAACAAAACTGGTCTTACTAGATATTGACTCATGTGTGGAAGGAGTCTGTAAGCCATAGCCTGGCACAAATAATCAAAAAGGTAGTGACAAAGAACAGCACTCACAAAGTGAGTGCCTTCACAAACGTGTCAGGTGTAAAAACTGAAGGAAGAATCAGACAGGACAGTGAGCCCTCAGCTCATTTTAAGCTTGCTGTATCACTAACAAAGGGGAGTGGTATCAGAACTTGTCATGATATCTGTGGGGCAGGATAGTGAGGGCCAGGAGAGCTTGCACTAGTGCTGCTGATTCAGCATGTCAAGGGAGCCAGTAGACAGGACTTTTGGACACCAGTCCCCCTGGCTCTGGCTGGAGCCTTCGTACTATGGGACAATGGTCTTTTATCCTGTCACTTGTATTATTTTTAATAAAATGCTGATTGGCTAGTAGCCAGGCAGGAAGTAGAGGCAGGGCAACCCGGTAGGAAGTAAAGGCAGGACAATGAGAATTCTGGGAAGAGGAACGTTTGGGTATCTAGTTATGATCCATCAGCAGAGGAAGCAAGATATGACTGCCTCGCTGAAAAAGGTACCAAGCCACATGGCCAATATAGACAAGAATTACGGGATAATATGTTATAAGACTTAGTTAATAGGAAGAGCCTGAGATACTGCGCCAATCAGTTTATCATTGATGTAGACCTCTGTGTGATTCTTTGGGACTGAATGACTGCAAGACCAGGCAGGATAGAAACCTCAGTCAACACCTTGGCACCAGTGTAGAGGCTCTCCTGAGTCTGAAGGTGACTCGTGGCTCATTGTGATACTAAACTGTATACCACCTTGTGTATTCTTTGGATATTCATGTAACACAGTACAAGAAAACACACATTGTAAATGAAAGCAGAGATGTTTTACATGCCATAAAATCCCAACTCTTTGTATAGTTGTACCATTTTAACTATTTCACTTTTGTTTTTGCTCAGCCCCCTTTTTCCCATGGACTACACATTTTTTTCTGATTAACTTCCCCTGTTTCCATGACTACTACATGTACTTCTGTCCACCTCCTAGTCCAAGTACAAGAATCTGGAAACTTTCCAATGGGTTCATACATCCATTCCTCCTGATAGTGCTCACCTCTGTAATAAACACAGTAATTCTTATAGCCAGGGTAGCAAAGTCCCCTTGGTTTTTCAAAGTTCTTTTAATTATTTGGTTGATAAAGATTGTATATATTCAAACTGTAAAATTGACTTAATATATGTATGTCTGTCAATCTCTAGCTCATAGCCACCACAGCTCTATTTCTGTCAATTTAAAAGATTCTACATGCAACAGATGATTCAATATTTGCTTTATTAGGCCTGATTTATTTCTTTTAGCATAATATGCTATAGGTTCATTCTCTTTTATGTTTATGTTTTAAGCATTATTTTATATGTGTGGGTGTTTGACCCGCATCTATGTCTATGTACCATGTGGGTGCCTGGTACCCTTGGAGATCTCATATATATATATATATATATGTATATGAATAACATACATACATATATGTATATGAATTATATATATATATTCCTAATATTATTGTTGGGCCCATGGTTCTAGTTGCAATTTGTTTATAAAGGTTCATGTTATTCTTCATGGTGGTGTTATAAGTTTATACTGTCAGTGACAGTCCTCTTTCTCCTTGTCTCTTCAATAGCCGTCATCCTAACAGGTGTGCGGTGACAATGACTGTGGTTTAGTTTTCACTTCTGTGATGATTATTGACACTGAGACCCTTTTTATATAGCTGCTGGACACATGTATATATGTCTTTTCCAGAAGAAATGTCTAGTAAGGGCATTTATGTATTTTAAAGTTGGGCTATTGGCTCTTGTTTCTTTTGGTACAGGGCTGTCTTCTTTTCTTGTATACTTTGCACATTTGGTTATTACATACTTGTCAGATCTATGCTTATAAATGTTTTCTTTCATCTTGTAGGCTGACCTTTCATTTTGTTGACTGCTGTGCAGAAAGAAGCTTTTAATTTTACTTAATTTTACTATTTATTTTATTGTTTATTGTTGTATGAGATTTTGGTCTCATAGCCACAGAACTCATTGCCCAACTAGTGTCAAGTAGTTTTGTCTTATGTCTATATGGGAATGCAAGGGTTTTACAGCTTCAGATAGTATGTGTTAGTCTTCACTGTTCAGCTAGCTTTTGTGAAAAACTCCAGTTTAATTCCCTTACATGAGTTCTCATCATGGAGTCCTGCCAGAGACATTTTATGGCAGAAATTCCTGTATCTGAAGGGAGACCCAGTAATTATGACACTGGTGCCCAGGTGGAGAGAAGCCATTATTACTGTTTTTACTTATATTGAGGAAAGGGAATGTATTATTATGCAGTGTATCATCATGCAGCGGGGTCATTTAAATCACTTTTATTTAAAGTCATACTCTGAAATTTTGCTGACAATACATGTGTCTTCATTTAAAAGTGCTTTCTGAGTCAAAAATTAAATATTTTATTCTTTTCTAACATAGGCAGTTCCTACTCTTGGTGTATATTAAGAAGTTAAGTGATGGAGAGGACTGGTTGTCTAAGTCATTAGTGTGTATTGATTTTTTCCCCAACAGAATAGAATATACATGACATGCAAAATGTGTCACTTAAAACTTAACATTAATAAACACAATATATTCTTTATTACATTATATGGCTCCGAGTAACATTCTATTAATTCAGAACATAGATTTTGCATGGGTTAATAGATAACTATTTTTTATTTTTTCCTGCATTTTCCTCTGTTTAATTTGAGGGGTCGTCAGGAACCCCACTTCCTTCATGATCAGTGTCATGCCTGAATCCAAGCTAGGTCATTCCTGACCAATATGCATATACTTTTATTTTGTTTATGTCTTTTTTTTCAAACAGCAAATAATAGAAATACTAATTTTTAGGAATGTGTAACAAGATAAGTTGAATACTATAAAAGCATTTATGAAGTAAACCTACAATTTATTCATATGTTTCCTAAAAGTTCTACACTTAGAATATGATACTAGAGACCCAGTCTGGTTAAACTATCAGTTAATCGTATTTTCTTCACCAACTTCTGTTTTCTAATTTTTAAAAAATATTTAGGTTATAACCATATTATATAAAATAGCAAACTGTTAAAAGTGTGAGCTCTGAAACAGAGTTGTATGGTTTGAATCTCAGCTTAGGCAGTTAGGTGCTCTTCGTTCTTCAGAAAACTGTTGGCCCTCTCTATCCTTTACTTAACTTATCTACAAAATTGAAAAACCAAGGGGACCAGTTCCCTGGAATTGTCAGTTGATTTCAATGTAAAAGAAATGAGAGTTGCCTGGAAAGTAGTAAGAACCAGTAGATATTAACTAATATTATAATACAATTTATAGGAGGCATTGTGAAAATTCACCTCATGGTGAAAGTTATGGTGGTAGCTGTATATTGCTACTGACGAAACAGAAAAATGTCAAGTCCTAGAGACATTGATGAACTCCTATCTGAGAAAGAACTCAGATTAGGCGGTCATTTGGAGCAATGGAATAGAGCAGCAGAGTTAACATAACATTGCAGTTACAGATACCTACCTGTACCCTCCACTAGAATGTTTTCATATGGGAATAATCAGAGTGATGTGAAAGCAAAAATTTCTATATTCTTTATTTAGTTGCTGGTTTGCATTATTGAGAAATTTTAAGAGTTTGAAAACAAAAAGTGTGACATTATTTGCATTGTGAATTAAAGCCAACTATTGAAACAAGACTAATATGCCCATGGATGATCTTACAATTGCAAGAGAATCACCTTCTGAGAGAAATCTGAGGGATTGAAACGGCAGTAAACACTGTGATCTGTGAATAAACTCCATAGGCTTGTCATTTTGTTTCCAATCATTTAAGATGAGAAAGAATTAGAAGAATTAGTCTTGCTGCAGAGACCAAAAAGAAAATAGATCCATTTTCCTGAGTAACTCTTATGGGCAGTATTACTGCAATGCACTGAACTCCGTGTTCAAACACACTGATCCTGGAGAATCCACGAACTGGCCAGTGCAGAAGATGACCGATACAATCAGAAACATGTATAACTAATGCTCATGTGACACATTACCCTAATAGCTGCCCCTCCAAAGTAACAGAGAGTATTTCCTTAATAAACTAAGACCTTATTCACTCCCATAATTATATACATCCTAAAAATGTGTAAATGAGAAAATTATATATTTTGGTTTATACTTTCACTAAAGATTCATCAAACTTTAATACAATAACTCTAAACTCTCCAATTTCATGCCTTTAAATTTTTTATCTAAATGTGTAGAAGAAGAGAAATATGTAAGGAAATGTGATTTTGGGATTGCAAACTTACTTAACAGACAAATAACCTTTGAACTTTGATCTATAAAGAAAAGCCAGACTAGAGACCAGTTTTGGATGTGATCCAGTTTCGATAGAATGTCACCCGAGTGTAGACACCAGGCTTGTTTGGAAGGGCACATTCATCTCCCCAGCTTACAATACCAGCAAGGAACCAAATGCCTTTAGAATCTTCACTAACCAATGGCCCGCCAGAATCACCCTGCAGAGAAAAAAAAGAGTCAACAATATAAATTAGTGACATTGTATCTGTTTTTCTTTTATAGTACTAGAAGAGGACACCCAAAAATGAGAACAAAAGAAACCCCACACTTTGGATATTTCAATACTTGAAATGGTACTAGTCTAACATATTTTTCTGTGTCATTATTTTCTAAAGACTAGTATGTCAGTATATATTGTTGACTAATGCAATACAAGAGTGGAAAATTAGTATGAAATGTTTCAACTTAGTTACTAACTTAATGTGTGATTTCCCTCTGTATGCTGTGATTACCATTGATTAATAAAGAAAGCTGCTTTGGACCTATAGCAGGGCAGAACTTAGGCATGGATATCTAGGCTGAATGTTAGGAGAAAGAAGGGCAGAGTCAAAGAGAAGCCATGTAGGCCCATCAGAGCCAAAAGGAACTGTAGTTGGTAAGCCATAGCTACGTGGCGATACACAGATTACTAGAAATAGGTTAAATTAAGGTGTAAGAATTAGCAGATAAGAAGCTAGAGCTAATGGGCCAAGCAGTGATTTAAATAATATAGTTTCTGTGTGATTCTTTTGGGGCTAAGTGGCTGGGAACTGACTAGTGGCCTCCTTGCTACATTAATTAAGGAGTTGTTGAAGGTATTTCTTCTTATGCAGTCATCACCATATTGAGGCATGCTCTTCCCTACGTAACTATTATGCTTGGGGAAAAGGAAGGAGTGTATATTCTCCCTTCACTAAAATAGGACATAGTTTTTTATTCTTGAGCAAATGTTGGTCCCTATATTAAGGAAAGTAACTGTCTACATCATATATTTACTTTCTTATATGAGAATACTATGATTCTACTTTCATCATATTTCAAATGGATAATATGCTATTCTAAAGTATTTGTGTTATATATTAGATCCCCAAACTTACAATCTTCTTAAAGCAAAATTTGTACTCTATTTTGAGCAGTGTCCCTCCATTTTCCCACCCACCCACCCACCCTTGATAACCATTTATTATTATTATTAATTTGTTTAAAGATGTATTGTTATTTCTGTTTATGTGTGTGTATACCAGAGCATGTCAAGGCCAGAAGGGAGCTTGAGTCCCCTGAAGTTGGAGTTAGAGGCAGCTGTGATCCATTCTACATTGGGGTTGGGAATGAAATTCACTCTGGTCTTTCTTCTGCGAGAGCAGTATGCGCTCTTAAATGCTAAACCATCTCTCCAGTCTTAACAGACGTCAGTATATTCTATTTTAGTGAGTCAGTCTTTAAAGATTTCATGAGATCCTGAAGTATTTGACTTTCTCTGTGGCTTTTTTATTTGGTGTGTTTGTTTTCCATCATGACTGTACCGTTTTCTCTCCTTATTATTAGTGTGTAATTTTCTCTATATCATTACAGATCATCTTTTCTTTTTATTATAGTCATAATTCATATCATCTTAAAGTTATTTCTCATTGTGTTTTTAATTTGCACTTCTGTGATTATTTATTTTGAGTACTTTTTCAAATGAAAAGGTGTTTGTTTTTTTTGTGTGTGCATGTGTATATTTGTGTGCTTGTAGAGATCAGAAGTTGATGTCAAGTGTCTTCCTTGATCACTTTCCAACTTATTTTTGTAACAGAGTCTCTCTCTTACAGAACCTGGAGCTCTCTGACCCAACCTAATGGTAAAGCTAGGGATCCCCTTTCTCTCTCTTCCCAGTGCTAGGATTATTGATATGGAATTCCATGTCTGGCTTTCTCCCCCATGGATGCAGGGGAAAACCAACTCAGGTCTTCATGATTGAGCGGTTAAACTATCTCCCAAAACCCGATTTGTATTTTTTCTTTGGAAAAAAATGTTTATTTAGGCTGTTTTCCCATTTTGTGAAGTCAGAACATGGTGCATTTGGTATTGATTTATATGAGTTACAGGAAGTTTCTAAAATTTGGCTTCATGACAGACTTGATATTTACAGAATATACAAAAGGATTCAATAGAATGTGGAATTTTAAAATATGAAAGTTAACATTAATAGAGAGTACAAATAATTGTGTAGATTGGAGGAGACAGTGAAGAAAACAGGCAAGTGATTAGTTTTTAATACTTGAAGAAAGTTTCTGAAACAAGAGGATGAACTTGGGTACAAATAGAAATGTATCACAAAGAAAGGAAATTATGGTGGTTTTCCTTTGATTTCTTCATTTTTCTGGTTATTAAGAAAACTAATATTCTAAAGAAGATTGAGACATAGTGTAATATGTAGAAAAATATGATGAAAGTTTGACATAGCTCAATAAGATATACCAGAGTTATATTAGGTAAGGATTCACATGCATTAAATTCCTTGGGTTTACAAGAAGACAGTATTTTACCTAGTGTGCAGAAGCTGATAGGGTTGGCAGATTACTCTGTGATTCACTGTGATTCAAGATTATTAGCATAGGCGTGGGGGAAGTAGAAGATGAAGCCACAAAGGGTGTAGTAAATACAACTGCTGAAGCATGGGTCTTAGGCTGTGGCAGGTTAGGAGACACAAGTCTGCTTAACCAGTTAAGTACAATGGGCATTTAAGCTCTTCTTCCTCTCCAAGAATAGGCTTAGTTAGTTTGAAAACTAGAAAGATAAAAACCTGTAATTAGAGAGGACAGTTGTGTGTTATAAATACTTATTTGCTTGCCTTCTTGTTATTAGAGTATAGGGATGTGTTTACTCATTTCAATATCCCTGTACATAATACAATAAGTAACTTCTACACAGTGATTGAGTAAAGTGAGGTTCTTCTTGGGTTTATCACTAGTTGTGCCTTCCTAGACTACTTTACTTGTGTATTTTGTAAGCTCCAGGACTATTACTTATTAACAGCATAGGGATATTAGAAGCACATTCATTAATAAGGAAAAGTAGCTGAGTTTAGAGTTCAGAGAATGGGCACAAGATAAAAATTCCTCTCTGTTTAAGTCCCTGCTCTCTCAGTTTACTTGAGTGCTACCTTGTCTCTTTGCCCAAACTCCTTATCAGAAATGGGTTTCAAAATAAAATATGCTGCAGGAGATTACCACAACTAAAGTAAAGGGGTATTCTCAATGATCTTAGAATCATGCCTCTTATGTGGGATTCCACTTAGAAGTTGTCAAGTAAATAAAATAAGGAGGATGTTGGGATCAGCTGTGAAAGCTCCATAAGTAATTAGTATTACATTAAGCTGACAGTTTCTTGGAGATAGACCAGTCAAGTTAAAGTTATCCAAGATGTATCTCACTTATTCATTGTTCATGCTGAGTCTCTCCTTCACTTCCATACACTGCTTCCAGTAACAAACCGACTGGCTTAGAATCATACTATTTTACTGATACCAATTTACACTATAGTTAGACAATTTAGCCACCCATATTTTTAAGATTGAGAAAATTGCACTGTCCATTGAAAATCTAAAGCTATCAGAAAAAAAAATCATGGCATTACCTGGCAGGCATCAACACTGCCCTCCAGGAACCCAGCACACAGCATTCCAGGTGTTATCACACCACCGTATGCCTTTCCACTATTGCAGGTCTTGTTATCAATAATCTTCATTCTTCCTTTCTGGAGTATATTAGGACTTTCTCCTGAAGAAACAATATAGTATAATTTTTTAAAAGAGCGTTTAAAAATCACATATTGACATTTGCATATCTACTGTGTGAGAACATATGTGTGTGCACGTGCATGCATGAGCATGGATGTGGAGGTCAGAGGTCACCCCTGGAGTGTAGGTTTTCTCTTTCCACCGTGTGGGTTCTGTGAGTAAGTCCAGGTTCTGATGCTTCAAGGCAAGTGCTTTACCCAATGAGCCATGTTGCCAGCCCTCCAAATTGTAATACGTTTTTAGAAACTCAATATTAGTTTCTCTGAGTTAGTATTTAATTTTAAAATTATATTTGTTTTTTCAGGCAGTGTAAATCTCATTGAGGTTAGAGCAAGAAATCCTTATGAACACACCACACACCAAACTATTGCTGAAAACAATCACATTTAGAACGACTTTGTATATCTTTTGTGACAGGATTGTTTTCTTTTAAATGTTTTAAAGTTTTACAATTTCCATGTTTGTTTTAGAAAGTAAAAGTAAAATTTCTATGTCAGAAGCAAAAATTTCATCATCATTTATAAATTTTTATTTAAGCTTATTACTGTAATTATAAATCTTAAAATCATTTAACTTTATTTTCCTGTTTTAAAAATGCATTTTAAATCTATTTTTGTACTAACCATATAGAATTAAGGTCATGGAATGCATGTAATAAGTGGGTTTTGCTTAAATATTTCCTCCTCAATGAAAGATAAATATTTATTGAGTGAATTAATGACACAGAGGAAATTATGTATGCAAATGAAAAGAAATTTATGATTACTGCCATTACAAGGGCATTATGGCAAACAGTTCTATGAAATTATAATTTCTAAATAAATGATACTGAGCACAGTTTTCAATCCATTGCACATTATACTATTTTAAATGATCTACAGAGACTATTTTTCACATTTAGTTGTAGTTCTAAATGTATTTCTCTTTGATTCCTAAAACTGGAATTCTGTCATTGAGAGATGTGAGGAACTTACCGTCAGACTTTAGTGTTCCCCATCCAGTGACCACCACATCTGAGTTGGGTGGGAACTTCTGAGTCTCTTCAGGTAAACATGCCTTTCGAATGTTGCTTGCAAATAATACTGGCGAAGACAGATGCACAACAGCTATGTCATTATCATGTGCAGGGTAACTGTAGTTCTCATGGATTATAATATTCTTGACATTTCGTTGTATTTGTGGTTTATTTAAAAGAAGCCCAAAACTAACTTTCCAGCCTTTTGGATTTGCATCCCTAAAGGAAATAGATTTATTTATTAAAACTTCTATATATTAGAGCTAAAGGAATTAGTCACTTAGCCTTTAAAAACTAATTTGGTCATTTGCATTTCTATAGCACTTTTTTTGATACAAGGTTTCATTGTGTATTTCTGACTGGCCTCAACTTGCTATGTAGAAGCAAGTTTGAGACTGGCCTTGAACCCACAGAGATCCTTCTATTTCTGCTTACTGTATTTATGCTGAGATTAAAGGTATACATCATTATGGCAAGCTCCCCATACCCACCCTCACAAAAAAGCTATATATAAAAGAAGAAATAAAAACGAAGCTGTTTGTATACATTTTGAGTAACTCCATAAAATATGCCTTAAAAGATAATCAACAGTTGGGCATATGAGCCCAGCATTTGAGGCACAGAAGCAAAAGTGGTGAGTTTGAAGCCACTCCGGGATACAAAGTAAATCTGAGGTCCTTTTGAGCTATGTGTAGTGAGACTTTAGCTTAAAAATAATTGAAGAGAAATGAAAATTTATGGAAAGTGCATTTTTTTTCTTTTTTTGGTTTTTCGAGACAGGGTTTCTCTGCAGCTTTTTTAGAGCCTGTCCTGGAACTAGCTCTTGTAGACCAGGCTGGCCTCGAACTCACAGAGATCCGCCTGCCTCTGCCTCCCGAGTGCTGGGATTAAAGGCGTGCGCCACCACCGCCCGGCTAAGTGCATTTTATTTATTGGATGGAATAGAAAATACTGAAGGGGATTAGGAAGGTAAATATGTCAGCACAAAATAACAAGATTTAATACAGAGTGGGAAGGATGTGAACACAAAGAATTTATGAAAATTATATCATTTAAAACTTTTCGTCATTTTACACAACAAATAAAATACTTTTGTCTTCCATCTTTACTCGTTATTTGCTATTTTGTACACTATTTTCTAAAAAGTAGCCCTATTGAAATGTTTGCAAACTCTCTACTAAAGTGCTATAATAAGTAAGGATGGTTTTCACTAGAGCTGAGCAAGTTACAGGTGAAATTTTGTTTTTAGCCAGCTCAGTGGTACAGTGCTTGCCTGGCATGCACGATACCCTGAGTTCAATCCCTAGTACTGAGAAAAGAAGGGAGGATGGAGAGGTGTCAATCTCTCAATGCAATCATGTACTCTTTAAGCAGCCATTATTTCTTCTGGGCATGGTAGTCTACCTCTGTAATCACAACACTTAGTAAGCAGAGGCAGGAGGGTTGCAAGTTGCAAGTTTGAGGCCTCTCTGTCATTGAGACCATTTTGCTAACTCTCCTTTACCAGTGTTTTGGAGACACTATTGTTGCTAATATTGAGACATATTGCTGGTGGTTAAGGAACAGAGTGCTGCCAAGTGTTCCACAATACACAGGCCAGGTTCTACAACACATGATTATATCTAGTCCAAAATTGTCAATATTTCTACTTTTGACAAGATTCTATAGGATGACTACTCTGTTTGCTATTTTACTGATTAATCAATGAGCAATTTTGAGGCTGTGCCTCACTGGAGCATAGAGCAGTTGGAGGCATAGTTTCATGATTACACTGACAGGGAGGTATTACTGGGCTCTTAGTACTTGGGTGCCTTTGCTCCCTTCACACGGCTTACTTTACCTTGTGAAACAGTGAGCGGCAGTGACAAGCCAGTTGTTACTAATCAGAGTGGCCCCACATCGGTGGACACTATTCTGTTGAAGGCTTGCTTGCCAGGGCCATTCTCCTTCCTCAGCATCCTGGCCTCCTACTATTTTGACGCCCGAGGGAGTAATTGTACGTCGTCCACAGCCTGTTCCAAGGAGAGTTCATCAGTGTTGTTGATAATGCTTATACATATGTCTTGCTATAGTAAATAAATCCCTATAACGTATGTCTCTATTAACTAGTAACTAAGAAAAATCTCACTGTCTTGGAGAAATTTGGATGGGTTTACTGCTGATATGATTTCCTGAAATATACTCCAAGTAGATCGTCATCTCATCCTTCTGTGCCTACCACTCCCATGTTCTCTGTGTCTGTCTTGTCTTACTATGGCTTGATGTGTGAGGTAGGTAGGATTATAGGTTTGGTTTTAGAAGAGACCAACCTTACTATATTGCCCGAGGAAATATGTGGTTTTAAACTTCAGTGAAGGTTAAAAAAAGCAACGAATGACGTGTAAATATTCATATGAAAGTGCGACTGAATATCAATGTTATGAGACAGAGCCAATAGAAGTCCTAATACACAGTGTTAGACACAAGCAATGACATGAAGATGGCCAACACTTGCAAAGCCATCTGCTTCTGTGAAGCTGGTCTGTACATTATTGTCAATTTAGAAACATAAGAGACAGCTAGACTGTGATGTCTTGACAGCAAATTCATAGTAATAGTATAGTTCATTATTCATCAAGCTGACCATGGCTACCTTGACTATCTTAACTTTCTACCAATAAAGTGCTGAGTTTGTCCTTTGTCTTCTATTCCTAGAGATCACCATCTCATCAGTAAATACTTTTAAAGATGAGGAATTAGGGACTGGAGAGATAGCTCAGAACTTAAGAACACTGGCTGCTCTTCCAGAGGACCTGAATTCAGTTCCCAGCAACCACATGATGGCTCACAATTATCTGTAGTGAGATCTGGTACCCTCTTCTGGCCTGCAGGGATGCATGTAGGTAGAACACTGTATAATAAATAAATAAACAAACAAATAAATCTTTATTAAAATTATGCTTTTTTTAAAAAATATGTATCTAGAACCTACCATAGAGAACACATTACATAAAAGGAGCTCAATAAATATTTGTAGAAATAAAAACTGTAAAACTTGTAGTAAAAGTATTTGTTCACTACTTCATTCGGAGAGTGAAAAAATTGTAATGTATTTAAGGCATAAACTAAGGCAGTGGTTAGTATTTGGCAATGCTGGAGACATTTTGTATTATTATAAGAGAGTGGAGGCTGGGGGAGTGTCTATGGCTACCCAGTAGACAAAGGCCAGGGATATTGCTAGCTACCCAATGATAAACTGGAGAACCACTGAAACAAAGAATTAGCTGGCCTCAGTGTCAATGTTGTTAGGAGTAAGACACACTGGGCAGCAGAATTGACTTGTATCAAGAATAAGAACGTTTAGCCGGGCAGTGGTGACTCACTCCTTCAATTCCAGCACTTGGGAGACAGAGGCTGGTGGATCTCTATGAGTTCTAGTCCCGCCTGTTCTACAAAGTGAGTTCCAGGATAGCCAGAGCTGTTACACAGAGAAACCCTGACTCGGTGGAAAAAGAAAGAACATTTAAGCGCATTTAAGTATTTAAATAAATTTAAAAAATTTAGCTGGTCAGTAGGTTCACAACTGATGTATGATTATAGTGGCAGATATACTTTGAGATATTCTTTCCTGAAGGAAGAAAGGCATGAGAAGTGTAGGAGAGTAATGCACACTTTTAAAGGTCCTAGCTGATGTCCTGAAACCATTTGGTTTGCTTTAGGCATATTTCTAACCTCCTTTCTTGAGTCACGTAGCTGTGGCTGCCATGTCTAATGGGTACGTTCACATTGACTCATTGACTGTCACTCCCTTTTCTTTTTCTTTCCACTCCCACATCACTGACTCTATGGAGGATAAAGCAACTAATCCAGACCCAGGGGATGGAGGTTCCTCCCTACCCTGATTTCTGTTTGGGCTCCTCCTAAAGGAAGTTGGTTTTTACTCAGCTTCCTTCAGAGAAATATAAAACCAAAGGCCTTCTCTGTGGGTTAGGTGCCTCCCTAGAAGGTTTGACTTTGCTGTTTCTGACCTTACTCATACTTCTCAATTTCTATCCATTCGTCAACTTCCGTCTGAAGCTCCCATTTACTTTACTCATGATTGTGTCTGTTGAGCTTTCAGCCACCATCTCTGCAGCCTTACCTTGCTATTACCTCTGCTTAAGTACTACGTGGAACCCTGTAGCTTTATTATACCAAAAGGGAGCAGATGGTAAATTTCAGACATTTAAAGACTAGAGTGAAGATTGCTGGCTGATACTTTTAGAAATATCACAGGACCTGCAGGGGTTTTATTGCCATCCTACCCGTTTACCTCTAATATGTTTTAATATACTTTATTGCGGCACACAGTGATTCTTTACATTTATTTTGTTTTCTGCATACCCTCACCTTTCTATTACAAGTGTGATCAGAACTCTAGCTGGATCAAGTCAAATTCTGGATTCTGAAATGAAAGGGTCTCAGTGTTCCAGCTGGGGAGCAGATAGACTGGATGATATCTTTAGTACCGTTGCTCATGGACCTGTAAAGACGTCTATGAACCTGACAGTTTTCCAATTGTGGATTTTCAATTTACAAATACTGAGAATTTCACAGCCATAATTGGTTTTAAGATGTTTTATTAAGTTGCTTGTGGGTTGTTTAATCAAAAAATCTCTGAAAAAGAAACCTTAAATAGCCTTGTGTTTAAATTTTGTCCAGGTTCCCACTAAATAACTAAGTGGCGACTAAGGGGTAGTAAGAGCAGCCTGGGTCACTGTCACCTAGCTCTAGAGGGTGAATGCTCTAATCCAGCTACCCCAGTCAGTCTTTGTCCCCAGATAAATGAAGCTTTCCTTGACAGCTTATTCTGAGTTCCAGCCACTTTAAGGATCATGTTTCCTGAGACCAGCAATGGAGTGGGGGTGGGGGTGAGAACAATGCCTTGCCCAGCAAGGAAGAAGTGGTTTGCATATAAAGCATACGGCTCTCTGCACACCGATTTAGTTACTAGGGTCAGCATTCCAGGGAGAGTTCCTAGGCCTGGGATTCTTATAGGTGACACATAAAACCCAGAGAGCTGACAAGCACCGAGGGCTAACTGTCAGCGCAAACACTCTGGTGAGTAATTTATTCCTATCACTTTATTTTATCTTCACACTAATTTGAAACTAAGGCTTGGCACATTAAAAAAAAAAACTTATGCTAATCCTTCACTCTAGAATCCAGATCCGAATCAGATCCGAAACTCCGAATACTCATGAAGCTGATTTTAGATCCTAAGTTCTTAATTACCACTGCTTGTCCCTAGGTCCTCTCTGCCATCATGGCATGTAACAGTGCTCCTCCTTTTAAATCCAAGACGTCACTCTACATCTATTCCTACAGTGACATTCAGTAATCTGTTACTACAGTAACGTTCACATACGTTTCTGAAAGTCAGGCTTCTTATTACACTTCAACTGCAGGTCTCCTTGTCATTCTAAGGATGAATTTTTGATGGCAAATAACTTGGTTGATAGACTTACATGTATTGAGAAGATCTTCTGCTATTGGCATTGTAATGTCTATAAATCAAGAAAATGAAAATGTTTACATTTATAAACACATTTTATTATTAACATTAATGGTAATTATGTTGCTTTTGGAGATATCCTGTAAACACATTATCTATCTTGATTGCCAGTTCCATTCATGAATTAACATAGAAAAAAAGAAAATATTTATACTTATTGTTTTAAAATGCTAAAGTTCCCCACTATAATTTATTTGCAAAGCAGTTTAGTTTTGAGATGTCCTAAAACATACACGAAATAGTGACCTTCCACCAAATCCTAGAACACACCTTAACAAATAATTCTAGTAAGTAGGATGCTGTTACTTTTGCTGCATTTTTAACATTAAAATTAATTTTTGATTAACATATAAAGAGATGATTTCACTATTGTTTTTTAAAGTATATAGTCACACTTTGTTCTTATTGCCTCTCAATCTTCTGGATGCCTCTTCTCTTTCCTCTTCCCACCGAACATTGGTCTCATTTCAGCTTTCATGATACACACTCCATTACCATCTCTTCTTCCTACCTGTTCTTCCCTTTAGACCTCTTTCTTCTCTTTTATAATTTGCCCTGATGTTTAACACACACACACACACCACACACACAGGCACACACACACACAGGCACACGCACACACATGTGCACAAATTTTCAATCAAGGTTCCACAAATGAGAGAAAATGTATCTTTTTCTTCCTGAGTCTGGTTAATTTTTTTTTTCCGAGACAGTGTTTCTCTGTGGCTTTGGAGCTTGTCCTGGAACTAGCTCTTGTAGACCAGGCTGGCCTCGAACTCACAGAGATCCGTCTGCCTCTGCCTCCCGAGTGCTGGGATTAAAGGCGTGCACCACCACCGCCCGGCCCTGAGTCTGGTTAATTTTTGCTTGACATAATAATCTTTAATTGTGTCTATTTTCTGAAAATGTTATAATGTCACTCTTCTTTATGGATATACAAAATTCCATTTTCTATAGGTTCCACCCTTTCATTATCTGGTCATTTCCTGATGGATACCTAGGCTGGCCCATAGCTTGGCTCACATGGGCAGTGCTCTGGTACACATAGATGCGCTGACAGCATCCTAGATGAGTGTCCAGGAGTAAGCAGCTGGGTCAGATAGTAGTTCTGGTTTTAGTTTCAGTGGTTTCATTTGTGTTAAGTCCTTTTAATATATTTTAAAATTTATATATTTTTTATGCTGTGGTTCAATTGTTTGCCATCCTACTTCCCATTTATTTCATATCAAAATAATTTATTTGGGCAATGAGACACATTTTGAGCGTTTTCTCTCATTTCTGTATAGATTTTAGACACTTGGAATGAAATCATTTATACCAGATAGTTTTGTTATGCATCCCATTTGTTAACATAACTGTAAATTTGCTCAATTGACATGGAGAAACTATGAGGAGAGATTAAACAAATGAATCATACTTCAGATTTCATATGTGGAAAACAGACAGTTTACTATCTAAGAGTTCTAAAAGACATTATCAACTGCACTATGAGGTAAACACTATAAATGTCTATGTTCATTTATTTTATGTCCTTGATTTCTATAAATTAAGGAAGAAGAATCCAATTCTGCATGTCAATTAAAGTTCAGTTTAATAATTAGTTGTACAATTAACCAGACAAACAAAAGAATACTTTACCAGACATTGACCTGTCTAAACAAAAGGCAAGGGCACTTAGCAGTCAGCTGGACTAGAGAAGAAAGGGGGCCACACCTACTAGACAAGAAATCTGCCATAGCTTCGTATACCCATTGCTATTGTCTCACAGAGGGCATTCTTTGTTTTATATGATATGTCTAGTTTAGTTTTGAATTTTTGTGTTTGGTAGCATATATCAAATCATATTAAGATTTTTAGAAATAAACGTTTAGATGGATTGGACAAATCTTGTCCTGTACTCAAAGAACTAATAATTTTTTTTTTGTTTTTTCGAGACAGGGTTTCTCTGCAGCTTTTTTTTTTTTTAGAGCCTGTCTTGGAACTAGCTCTTGTAGACCAGGCTGGCCTCGAACTCACAGAGATCCGCCTGCTTCTGCCTCCCGAGTGCTGGGATTAAAGGCGTGCGCCACCACCGCCCGGCAGAACTAATAATTTTTAAACTCTATGTTATTCATACAAGTTTCTTCCTTTCTTAAAGTTTTCTTTATTAATAAATTCCTTTCCAAAGAAAACAAATGTCTTGGAATTGTAGTTAGCTTTTAAAAGTTGTGCTGTCCCATAGCACAATGGGACAGTTATCACTTGGGGATGAGGAAGACAAGCTACAGTGAGTTGAGAAATGACTTAAGTCATTTTCCTTTCGGATTGAGTCACAGCTGTGGCTGTCTGTATTTCCTGCAATTTAAGTCTCCTGACTCACATTCCAAGGTTAGAAATCTTGTGGATTGGCCTCACAATGACAAATTCAACAGTGTAACCCAAGAGACTCTCCTTACAGTGTGCTATATTAAGGAAGTGACAGAAAACAATAGCTCTGTCTCTGCCAAGCAGGAGACGGATGAAAGGATGTGAAGAATCCTGGGAGTGGTGGCTCTCACAGCTGTAATTACAGCACTCCAAGGCTGAGGTAGGCGTGAGCCTGAGACCAGAGCAGTTTATAATACAAAGAAACTGAAAAGCCAAACAGCTCTGCAAATGTGCATCGGTCTTCTCCAAGGCCATAGGTATCAAAGCACAGACATAGATTTATCCTTAATGAATCAATTTGTTGGAAATGGAGATGAAAATTTGCAAGAGTTTAAAAATAACCTCTAGTTCTGTCCGTTTTCCTGTGGTAGGTTTAATGGCTGACCTGGAAACAATTGAATGCCTGAGCAAAAGTTATTAAACAAAGAGGGAGGATTTGAACAGCTGACAAAACCATTCTGTTGAGGGAGGAGTCAAGAAATTTATTTTAAGGCCAGAGAAATTTGGTATGATTGGTTGGAGGTGATATTAGATTTGAAACATGCTCTCTATGTTAGTCCTGTAGAATGTCCATGACTACTGCTCATAGTTGGGAAGTTGGGAAGAGGCAAATTTGGATGAATTGTTAAGAAAGAGGACTCCTGTCTTGGGTATGGTGTTGCCCTCCATTTAGCTTAGCACTCAGGTTACAGAGGCAGGTGGATTTCTTCGAGTTTGAAGCTTGCCTAGTATACAAACCAAGTACCAAGTGAGGTTGTGTCTCAAAGAAAGAGGAGGATAGGAAAAAGGGAAAGGAGGAGGAAGAGGCAACAGCAAAGCTGTTGGAGGTAGCATGAACCCTTATATGCTTTAATCCTAGCCGGTGCCCAGTCAGACCTGCCTCAATTAACAAAGCAGAGAGATAGAGAGATAAAGGTTTACGAAAGGAAGACCTTTCTATTACCTAGTTCTAGTAAAAAATTTCTCTTGAAAGAAGAAATCTGAAACAGATAATGAAAAACAAACTATAATATTCTGAGAATAAGGAATATTTTTTACAACATTAGTAGGCCCACTTGTGATGTGAATTTTATAGAATATGGACTTTAAATCTAATCAGGGGAATTTATCACTTTACATATTCTTTTTTTTTTTTTGTTTTTTTGAGACAGAGTTTCTCTGTGGCTTTGGAGCCTGTCCTGGAACTAGCTCTTGTAGACCAGGCTGGCCTCGAACTCACAGAGATCTGTCTGCCTCTGCCTCCCGAGTGCTGGGATTAAAGGTGTGCGCCACCACCGCCCGGCACACTTTACATATTCTAAATCCTAAAGAAGTTGATCAGTTCTACCTCTGAGGTGCATTTTCCTATGTAGAAGCATTCAGCCATACTCTTAGGGACATTTAAAAATGTCCAACTGGCAGATTTTGGAAAACTCTAAAACCGTAAGTGTATATGGATTTGCTACCTAAAATAAATGGTATAATTGTTTAATGATGTAAAAATTATCTCCCACCATTATTCGTGGTGTTTTAGCACACAAACGGTCATGCAACTGCTCTGCATTAAAAAGCAAAGGAGCTGAGAGTGGATATGGATAATGCTTGAACAGAAGTAGAATGCTCCACTTGTTAGAGGTTTTGGCTGGTCACCTGACTGCATAGCTAGCCCAATAATTGCTTTCTTGATGTTTTCAGTTTGACTGAGAGTTGTTCTGTGGTTGGATATTGTGTGTCATTTGCCATTCCTCAGGCTGAAGTAGGTTAGTTTTTGTTTTTATGAGTACATACCTTCCCAGGTAACAGTCTTGATGACGAGGATATAAATGGATATAATGTCAATATTAAAACAATCATGAACTGTTTCCACAGATGATAATTTTATGGGTAAATGGCATATTCAAGGTCAGAGGACAACCAGTTTGTTATGTCATTTTATTATAACAATTTTATGTGATATTCTGGACATTTTTGTGTATATTTATCTCATGTGCCCCATTGATCACAGCCACCTTTAAATAGTGACTATTTTATTAATATTTATGATTTTCAGTGTCTAGTACATAATTGTGTTATCGAACTGTATTTCAAACTCTAAGCTGAAACCTACATTTAAAAATATGCAAAGGAATATTATTTTAAAATAAATTCTTAGACTGGAAACTATTTTAAATATTAAGAGGCATAGTCTCCTACATATTTTGGGAAACTTGATTACATTTTCTGTGTGGCAAAGTCAAGAATTGGGGGAAAAAAGGTGTCTGCTAGAGCTAAAAACTGGCTCTTAGCTAAGAAAGCTTATTTTGATAATTATGTTTTCTTTCAAATGTCTTTAAAGATTTATCCAAAAATGCTGGGTTAGTTCAGTAATTTCAGTCCTGACACAGTGAAGACATTCCTTGTCTCAAGAGCAAGACTCACGAAAATATGTGTTCTCCTAACTCAGTCACTGCCTCAGTTTTAGCCAGCTGCTCACGAGTACTAGGCCAAGCATTGCTGCCGTCTGAGAACCCTTGACAGTGAGTCAAGGTCAGCATCCTCTTATTAATTATTATTATTATTATATCATCATTATTATTATTATTAGAGCTCAATGTTTTAATTTTTTCTTTTACTTCTACATGATTTGAAGCTTTTCATTTAACCATCAGGATTTAGGGGAAGCACTTAGCATATTTCATCTTTATTCAATTTAGTATTTTTGTGTGGGAAGTGATTATTATTTAAAAACAAGTAATAATCATAGACTTTAATCTTCCATTAAGATTATGAACATTTCTGTTTTATAAAGCCATTTCATTTAAGTTTTACTATATGAAGCTTGAAGCTTCCTTTATCTCTTACACGTTTCCTTTGGGTTTTTCCTTCCAGAGCTGGCAAGAGGTGGCCATTGCACCTGTCTCTGCAGTTTTGCAAATGACTCTAGACTACTGTTTGCCATCTTGGCTCGGGCTTCAGAGTGTCCACCTTCAATAGGTAAGCTCATGGTGTTGTGAGGTGAGCTCATTTAGTATATGCAATATCATTTGCTCTTCTCTTTGACATTAAAAATTTAAATGGCATAAATATTAAATATTAGGTGCATATTATGTTTACCTTAATAATATCAGATAAGCAGCCATAAAGTAATAAAGGTGAAATTTTAACAGGGTGTGGTGGTAGAAAGCTGAAGCCCTAGCATTCCAGAGGAATGCAAGTTCACCACGACACTCCTCTTCTTATGGAGACGCTGTCTCAAAAATGCTAAAGGATGGGATATAGGGGATGTTGTGAAGCTAATTTTAACTATGGGTTTAATCATCTTTAATGGAATGTGATATTAACATCAATGAGTAAAAATTTGGGTTTTGGGAATGAATATCAGCTTTCCTTCCGTTAAAATAAATGGAATAGGGTTAAAAATTTTGTTACAAGCAATTATTATTTACTATATTATTAACATTATGGTTATTATTATTATTAGTGGAGTTTTTGAGACAGGATTTCTGTGTGTAGTACTGGCTGTTCTGGAACTCACTCTACAGACCAGGCTGACATTGGACTCAGAGATCTGCCTGCCTCTGCCTCCTGAGTGCTAAGATTAAAACCTTGTGCCACCATGCCCAGTTTGGAAATAATTTTGGGGGAGAGCAGGGGAGAAATATATAAATGTTTTTTCTAGCACTTATGCTACATAGTCAATGTCAGGTGGCTTAACCCTCTTACCTTGTAATGATTTAGTGTTATAATAACAAAGGGTTGTATGAACTGGTTCTCCTGAGTTAGGTGTATTTATTACGTGTAGAAATGTTTGAGGACACTTTGCTAGATTTACTGCTTCTACATTTACATGAACAATAATCTTTATGCATATTTTACCTCATCCCTAAGGCTTGTAAAATCACTTTTAGTGAACTTATTCCACTACTTTATATCCATACATGAAAAACACATATGTATATTCCCTAAGACTCAACTGGTTGTACAGTGAACATTTGCTATCCAGTTATTAGAGAAATAAATGAAAGAACAATTTCTGATATATTTTATACAGCAACATTTTTTCCTCTCTTAGTATGTCCTAGGTTCTATGATAAGAGACTTGGCTGCATGTGCTTTAAAATCTGTGATGTCATACTCTTCTTTTTAAAAATGAAGTAACTAAGTCCCTATGGGGTAAGTGATTAGTTTTTTTTTTTTTTTTTTTTTTTTTGTGGGAGCTTGGGGTAGAGAGTAGAGTTTCGTTTACTGTTCCAGTGTTTAGGAGACTCCTTTTAAACATCTTTTTAAAACATCTCAGTTTTACTCATTTAAATTAATAAAGCAATGTGAGTTTGATAGACCAAGAGTAGCATTATTATGAATTATGTATAACAATTACACAAGTATCTAGTCCATTTTATTAAGTGAGAATGCAGTAAGGACCACCACACTGATAGACCAGAGTGAAAGCTCTCAACAAGACAGCAGAATTATTGGATTTTGATCTTGTATTTTATCCATTAGAACATTGTATCCTACTAGACTTCAGATTAATAGCCCTGGGAAGTTTTCTCCAGAAAAGGACTGATTGTGTGCTCATGATTTTCTTTCTCCTGAATGATGAATGGCGTAAGAATGAAACTTTATAGACAATTTTCAGAAACTATAGAAAAGAGACAGGTAGTGGCAACCTGCTCCAAGGATGGCCCCAGATGAAGCCTTAGTCAGGGATAGATATATCTGCTGCTTGCTAGGGTTTCATGGTAGAAATGTCCCTCCTCATTCTTCATCCATGTAGTTTAGCTGTATCTGACCTGAGTTGTACAGAGTTCTCACAATTAGTCTGAAGTCAAGATAGCATCAGGGAAAGTTCTTCAAGGCTCTGGTGACTCCAAGGACTTCTTGGTGCTCTTTGGCTTATAGTGGTTGCTTTATCCCCATCTGTCCTCACATGGCTGATGTGTGTTTATGCTTTCAGATAGACTTACTAGAATACTGTTCACAGGAATAGGATCACCCTAATCCACTGTGATATCATCTTTTGAAAATATTTTCTTTTTATTAAAATTATATTTATTTTTATTTTATGTGCATTGATGTTTTGCCTGCATGTGTGTATTTTGTGAGGGTGTCAGATACCCTGTAACTGGAGTTACAATGAGTTATGAGCTGCCATGTTGATGCCAAGAATTGAACCTTGGTCTTCTGGACATACTCTGAATTGCTGAGCCATTTCTCCTACTCTGTATGGTATCATCTTAATTTAGTTAATTTAATCTATCAAGACATGGTTGTCAAATATAATAGTCTCCACTTATCTTTAGGATTTAATACAGGGTCTTCAATGAATCCCTGAAATTTAGATATGTTTATTGTGGGTGTTAGATGCAAAAAAATAGTAAGAAAAGTGATGTGGGAAGTCCTGTCTATGTGTTGCTTTTATTAGCTAATGAATAAAGCTGTTTCAGCCAGTGGCTAAGAAGAATACTACAAGGTGAGAGTTCCAAGCAGATAGAGGAGGAGATAGTAGTCAGAGTGTTCCTTTGTGTCTAGAATTACTTCCCAAGTTGTCTCAGATTTTATTCTAGACACAAAAGAACAGAATTAAGCATGGATTTTTGGCAGCAGCATTTTCTTGGGTGGGCTCTGCTTGCTAGAGGCATGTCTCATTTAAGAGAGGCTTCCTGACTCATCTTTAGCTGCAAAAACCTTGCAGCTCTTTTAAGAAACCCTACTACCAAACACTTAAATGGTGTTTATGAGGAGCCAGCAGAAGGCTTCTTGGTAGTGACAAGGACCTTGAAACTCCATAGATTTGTGGCAATAAACATGGCTCCCCCCAGTACCTCTGCAATGAAGCTAGACTCACAGAAAGCTAAGGAATGGGTGGATCCAGCTGTCAAAGCCACAGCTTTAATCCTAGGCATATCACTTAGCAAATTAAAGACTCATATGGTAAGAAAAAGAGAGATATATAATAGAGATAGATTCAGATGAAAAAACCCTTTAAACAGTTTACAGTGTGTTTAAAAATATGTAGACTTGTGAGAGAAAAGAAAAAGGATAAAGTCCTTAAAAAATACAAGAAAGAGTAGTTGGGTGTGGTGGCACACACCTTTAATGCCAGCACTTAAAAGGAGGCAGAGGCAGGTGGATCTCTGTGAGTTCAAGGACAGCCTGGTCTACAGAGTTAGTTTCAGAACAGCCAAAAATACACAGAGAAACAATGTCTCAAAAACCCAAAATTAAAAATAAAAATAAAAGAAATAGAGTTTTAAATAAAACCATACAAAGATGAAAAATACACAGAGAGCATGGATACTGTATGTTATTGTGTTGTCTTTTTATTTTATGACTTCTGAGGAAGAAGTAACAGCTGCTAAAAGACATTTGTTTATAAATGATGCTGGGATAATCCAACATATATATTTTGAAAATGCCTCAAGTTCAAAATTGAAGTCAAAAGATGTTACTTTGGAGATAAGATTTTGCTTTTGTTTCCAAATGAAATGAGAGGCTGTGGATTAATTCTGGGTTAATAAAAATCAGGTTTGATCAAAGAAGACCGCCTGAAAAAATCTCCGATAGGAGTGGATAGCTCAGATGATCCAACATTTCAGAGGACCTCTGTTGGAGTTTCCTCTGAGTTCTATATCTAGAACAGCCTCAAGACTGTTTGCTGAGATGATCAAGTCTCACAGAGTATTCTAGTCAGGACTTGACCATAATCTTAAATTTTCTTTAGGTTCCCATAAGATTACCAGTGCCCCCAATCAGCAAGAAGTAGCCTGGAAAGCCGCATTCCCAAAAAATGGATTATGGATGTTTTTCTTTGTTTAGAGTGTTGGTTACAAGCTGTTATGGATAATTGTCAGGAAGTAAGCTACACAAAAAAGATTAGATTCAGAGTTTTTGTTTTGGAAAAAAGGGGGGGGAAAGGAATCGCTGCGGGACAATGGTCTTATACCCTGTAAAGATTTGTCACTTGTACTGGTTTAATAAAATGCTGATTGGCTAGTAGCCAGGCAGGAAGTAGAGGCAGGGTGACCAGAACAGGAAAATGCTGGGAAGAGGAAAGGTTCAGTCTGCAGTTGTAACCCAGACCAAGAGGAAGCAAGAACAAGTTTATAATTAACGTAGGTTTCTGTGTGTTTCTTTGAGACTGAATGATGGTGGGACTGGATGGGACAGAAACTCTGTCAACAGAAAAGAAAAAGTAAAAAGAGCTAAATAAATAATACAACAAAGTCACGTAAGCAGGGAAAATAATGAAATGATCTAGTGCAAGTGGGAAGCCCTTGTCTCATTAGGGAGTTGTTCCATAATGCTGTTCTTCCCCCACTGCAGACCACATATCCAGTACTGTAGAGGACCCAAAGTCCTTGTGCTCACATATAAGCTCCAGGGAAACTAGGAATGTTAGGCATGCATGGTTTTCTCTTAAGAAGAGATGTTTAACTTGTTTGTCACACAGAAGACTGAATGTGGATGTGGTTCACAGCCTGGTGACATCTGTATTATCTGTTTGGCCAGATGCTCCCCCAGACTCTTACAAACAGGACCAGAGATGGTTAAAAGTCTACTGACCTTTGCACTATCTTCATGATCAGGACCATACCAGATCCTCCCCCAGGCCCTTAGGCTAATACATGTAGTCTATCTAAAGAACCTATCATCATGAAAGATGTAGCATGTCCAAAGTGTTTTGATATAATCATGCCTTATGGGATTGTGTTATACCAGGAAACATTTTTTCAAATTATATTGTATTTAAATATGTTTAAAATAATTTTCTCAGTGTCAGACTCTTGAAGTCTGAACCAGTGCCAGCTACTTAGTTGTGTTGAACCAGATTTCCTCCTGTCCTCAGGTGGACTATTATTCTGCCACCCGTGGTGTTTGCAGAGACCTACCCTGACAGGGTGACCTGAGGAATGTGTAATCATAAACACAAGACTTCAAGCCACATGTTTTTGTAAAAAGTAACATCTTAAGTGTTTTAGAATGTACTAATGAGGAAACAGATATCCAAGAATAGAGTAAGAATAATATCATTTCTGTTTTTCTTAGAAGCAGTCACCCTCTTTATTTCTTGATAATGAGCTCCCGCTCATTATCTTGACACAACCCAGGGATGTGATTCGAGGACCTACCCATAAGCCCATAAACTATCAAATTAAAAAGAATAACTATCTGCCTTTCTTTCTTTCTTTCTTTCTTTCTTTCTTTCTTTCTTTCTTTCTTTCTTCCTTCCTTTCTTCCTTCCTTTCTTCTTTTCTGTCTTCTATTCTTTTGACTTCAATTTTTTATTATATTCATTAATTTGTGTGTATGTGTATGTATGTATGAGCGTGCATGTGTGTGTGTGTGTGTGTGTGTGTGTGTGAGAGAGAGAGAGAGAGAGAGAGAGAGAGAGAGAGAGATGTGTGATTCCCCTCTGTGTGCTGTAAATATGTTTTATTACCATTGGCTAATAAAGCTACTTTGGCCTGTGGCAGGGCAGAATATAGCAAGGTGGGAAATTCAAACACACACACATATGTATATATATATATATAGAGAGAGAGAGAGAGAGAGAGGGAGAGAGAGAGGCAGAATCAAGAAATGCCATGTAGCTGCTGAAGGAGACAGAAGCCCGGAATCTTTCCAATAGGCCACAGCTCGTGATGATACATAGACTAATAGAAATTGGTTAATTTAAGATATGAGTTAGTTAATAAGAAACCTGAGCGAATAGGCTGAACAGTGTTGTAATTAATACAGTTTCTGTGTGATTGTTTGGGGTCTCGGTGGCTGAGAATGTAAGATCAGGAGAGAGAGAGAGAGAGAGAGAGAGAGAGAGAGAGAGAGAGAGAGAGAGAGAGGAGTTCACAAAAGGGACCTCAATTGAGAAAATGTTTCATTGGCAAGTCCGTTGGGCATTTTCCTGATAATAAGTGATATGAAAGGGTTCAGCTTACTGTGGGCAGTGCCAGCCCTGGGCTTGTATTCCCGAGTTGTACAAAAAAAAAATCACACTGAGAGAGCCATGAGAAGTAAACGAGTAAGCACCATTCTTCCCTGGCTTTTGCTTTAGTTCCTGTATACAGGTTTCTGTCTTTGTGTTCCTGCTCTGACTTCTCTCAGTGTTGGAGTGTGACCCACAAGTTAATGAAAGAAACTTATTTGTTTGCAAGTTACTTTCGGCTATGGTGTTTATCGCAATAATCAAAACAGCAACTAAGACAACTTTCAAATCTATAACACATACATATTGAGCAGTTTTGTTTTCTCTGGATTAAAAACTCAGTAGTTAGTAGTAATTTGTGTTAAGCTTGTCTTTAAATGTTCTTTATGATGTATCAGTTCTCCAAAATCTTCACAATGACCATTAGAATTATTTTTTATTCTAATCCTTTTTTCTATTATGACATACATTATTAGACTAAGGCATTCAAATGTTAAGTAAATTTCTCAAAGTCATACAGCTAACATATAGAGGACTGAAAATCCAAATATCAAGCCATCTAATAGCAGATTCTGTGATCTTAGCCACTGCTTTATATTGCTTTTGTTTTTCCTACTCACATTGTAGGATACTTGTGCTATAACCAGTCATTCATTTAATTAGCAGCTCTAGCCAGTGACACGTAAGGCTTCGTCTTAAACATAGAGATTTTCTTGTATGTTAAGCAGCTTGTATGAAAAGGTACTTCACAGCCTTGATGTATCTGCTGTAAGTAGCTGAGCTAACTACTGATCATAAGAAGGTCATAGTTTTTAAAAAAATGCTGAAACAGAGACTTTGGCTGCCAAACAAATTTCAATATCTGTATGGCACAGACCTACTTACGTCTTGATCAGTGATTAAAAATTCATCTTGGCAAAGGCTGTCCTGAGTATAAGCACTGTATTAACATCTTCCATTGTGGTTTTAAGAGAACGGCTTTGTCAGCTGCTGAGTTTGCTTCTACATGGGTGAAAGCTCATTCAGTTTTATGAGTCACCAAACTTCTGAAGAAGGATGAAGGGGGGAGGACAGAGAATTTCCAAGACTGAAGACAAGAGCACAGCCTGTACTTAATCTGCTTAGTTTAACTGCTGACAGCGAGCGGTGTCTCTCGGCGTTACAACACGACTCCTAAGGAAAACCAGTTGTTTGGAAGAGACCACCAGACTCTATATTCCTCTGAGATCTTACTAATATTTTAAAATCTGGAAGGATTTTGGGAATATAATATCTCTTTTATGTCTTAGTTTATGTAGTTAGCCGATGAGTTTCTAAAACTATCCCTTTGGATGTTAATTCTCTAAAACTTGGAAGTCTGCTTTCTTACCGCCTTTTTTTGACTCTACGACATATGAGCTCCGTGAGAAGGAAGGCGGTGAGAGGAAACATCCCAGGGAAGTCACAACTCAGCAGGGACGCTTTCTTAGCCAGAAGACGCATGCGCGGAGTTTGCTTTTTGATGCTTTGATATTTCATTTAAGCGAAAGGAAAGATTACCCTGGGAGCTGCCACACCCATCTCCTAGCTGTTCTTGTAGAAGTGGCAATACTTTCCGTTTCAATTCTGTCCCCCCAATTTTCTGCTTTATTCTTATAACAGGATTTGTGGCAGAAACCGACAGCCTGTCCCAGAGATGATTGTACTATACCATACCCCCAGTTATTCTAACAAGCCCGGGATAAAGTTAACTCATCACTAAGAATAAGAATCAGATTATATGTGACCATGTGAGACAAGTTCCATTAAATGTATGTCGAGAAGGGAGATTTTTTTTTTTTTAAATGTTCCACCAATCCCGGCAGTCTGCATTCTTGAGACTCTCAGATCAGAAGGAGCCCTCATGACTGCAGAGTAAGCCATGGTTTAGGCTGTTATGTTTTGAAAAGGAAAAAGTCGTTGGAGATTCAGCTACTTTCGTAGTGTGCAAAAATAGCTATCATTTTATGCAGTACAATATTTAAAGGAAGAAATTCTGCTTCATGTGCATAACAAAACAACAAATTCAAATTAATAGATGAACATCATTCCATACCGTTTATATTCTTACCTGAAAATTTAAATGAGGAAAAATCTACAAGTAATCCAGTTTGGCGTTTGAGCTTCTGATACACAATGGTTTCAACGCTGTCCCAGAATTTTTCTACATTGTTCCTATAACAGGCTTTAAATTTCAACACAGCGTGTATCACGACTTTCCCATTGGCTTTGCTGTAAAACATAAACAGACAGATTGTTATCTCCCGAAGGAACCCCTATCATTCTTAGCGGTGGGGGTGAGGGGTTTGCAAAGAGGCAGTGGTTGACATAACACAGTAGAATGTTGTGTTAGCCATAGATTCCCTCCCAAGGGAGAGGAGACAACATTTTACAGACATGAGGGTTTGTTTTTCTTTTAGATCCAGGGAAACTGAAAACTGAGTATGAATTTTATATATCTAGTATCTGCCACTGTGATCATACAGCAAGTTGCTGTCATTCACCTTTCTTGGCTTTCATGCCCCAAATGGGATGATAATCCTATTTACTAGTTTTTCAAAAATATTACAGAATAAATGCTTCTTATTAATGGAGATAGAAGAACTTTGAATCCAAAATGTCCCCTACAAGTTGTCCTCCAACCTCTACACATGCACTGTGACATGTGGGTACCCAAAGACAAGTGAATAAAACAGTACTTCACAGTTTATGTTGTATTGGGGAACAGAAGTGTTTGATTGTGCTACTTTTAGTCATTAGTAGTGAATTTACTTAGGAATCTTGATTTATAAAGAAAAACAAATAAAGTTAGATTTTGTAGAGTTTCTTATTCCTCTAGCATTGAATTTTTTGTACACAGCCTTGAATGAGTGGGCCTTGGGTTACCTGGTCCCCTCTGTACTGCATATTTAGAAACCTCCCATTTAAATAAGGATCTTTGTATGTTTCTTAACTGTAGACCTGCGAATTTTACTTTTAAGGTTCTTAAATTTCTTTTCCAGTTTTCTCTCTTTAGAATGGGCAAGGATTTAATACAGGAAAATCACTCTTCTTACTTTGTCCAATTCCAAGTCATCAGCTTTGGGCATATATGTACATATGAGCAAAGCTAAATGGTCTCGGTAGTACATGTTCGCATGTGTGAGTTATATATGGGTGTACATGTAACAGTAATGATTAAAGATGAGATCTTGTGTTTTGGCAGATGGACACTGGAGGAGTTGAAGCCTGGACAGGGAGAGGGGAGTGATGCAGATACAGTGCTCATGTATGACATTTTCAAAAAATTAATAAACAAGAATATGGATACATTTTATAGAATACCCAGTTCTAACAACACATCCACAATACTTTAAGTGTAACTTAGTTATTACACTCAAATATTCATAAACTTTGATACTTTTTAGGGGTAAACTACTAACAGCGTTTAGAACAAGAAAAGGAGGTATATATGATAATCTAGTTTGAAATTGTAAAAGAGGCTATTTTGCATATTTATAAAATTAAATTATGTTATTCTATCTCCATTTATTGGGAATAGAACACAAAATTCACTTGAAAAATATTGAATGTTTCTTTCTACCACTCTCAGGATTGGACCCAGGACTTGGTGTATGCTGTGTAAGCTGTACACCATAGGGCTACACATACAGTCTCCAGATGGGGGAAGGAGTTAATGGTGTAAAAGGAGAATTTTCTTTGCTTTTTCTCTAATTCGTGTAGCCCTTTACATCACCACTACACCCTACATTATATTATTTTCCTTTACTTGTATTATTGGCCATTCATACAATTATTAAAAATAATTAAGTTTCTGAGTTCTAAGATCGGTTTTATACATTGATGTGTAAATACAGTAGTAAATACTTTTGAATTTTATGAAACTCTTAAGACTACACACATGATAAAACTTACTGCCATTTGCCTTTCTTGGCTTTCATGCCCCAAATGGGATGATAATCCTATTTACTAGTTTTTCAAAATATTACAGAACAAGTGATTCTTATTAATGGAGATAGAAGAACTTTGAATCCATAGAAGTTAATGAAAATTATTTGTTAGTATAAATGTATTATAGAAGATGAAAATGCACAAACTATACATTTTACAAGGGGGTCACTGTAACTGATTACAGAGACAGCCTAATATGTATAGCTTTCTAGTTCTGTGTCTTCCAATGTTCTGCTAGGACTTAAAAACTAAAGGTTCCCAGTATTATCAATTTTATGTACTTTTTACCTTTATAGGCACTAATTGATGATTTAATTATCTAATTAGTTTCTTAATTACTAATGAGAACACAAATTGTGTTTTATTTTTCTTGAAATTTCCTAATGCCCAGCAGAGCTCACAACAGTTTCTTTTTTTTCTTTTTCTTTTTTTTCTTTTCTTTTTTTTTTTTTTTGGTTTTTCAAGACAGGGTTTCTCTGTAGCTTTGGAGCCTGTCCTGGAACTAGCACTTGTAGACCAGGCTGGTCTCGAACTCACAGAGATCCGCCTGCCTCTGCCTCCCGAGTGCTGGGATTAAAGGCGTGTGCCACTGCCGCCCAGCACAACAGTTTCTTGAAATGAAGAATAATTAATGCACATTAAAACTAAATTAGAATATTCTGGATATTATTTCCTGTTGAATTTAAAAATCTAGTGACCAGGAATATATAATATGTGGCAAATAGTTTTGGAAGACTGTTGTTAACTGGGATCTGTTTTTTTGTGTGTGACAAATAATTATCTCCTTTATCAACTTTTCTTTCTATGAACCCCCTTGTCACAGAGGTGGGATCCTAGAGACATTGCTCCCCACATGGTGAAATACTGGAACTCCTAACTACTTGAGTTTCTTTCTGTTCATATCAGTTTCCTCTGGTTCTTTGTTCTTTATCAATATATGTGTCAACGTCTTTACAATGGATGAAGCTATGAAACTTGACTTCTGAGGGTTCCAAAACTGAAGGAGGGAAATCGATATGCACTATACATGTATTTCATGAATGTTTAGAGTCTAATGCAAGCTGTTGAATACCCAGTCCCTAGGTGATTTTTCACCTATTATTTGTACATTTATTTTATCTGCATACTTCTTAGAGAGATGCTTTCAATATGTAGCCTTGTGTGCCTTGAAAGTTGTGATCCTCTCCTTCCTCAGCTTCCTAGTCATGGGATAACAGGAATGTTTCATGTGTCACAACAGCTTCTGTCTCTTGGGTGGAGGACTAGGATGGTAAATGAATTCGATTTTTAAGCAAAAATACCTAAATGCATTTTTATGTGAACTATCCCTACTTCAATATCAAATCCAGTTTTTAATTTGTTTGTAAGCCAAAACATACTTTTTTCAAATTAACCAAGACATTCTGCAAGGCTTTCTTCATTTTAAAATGAAAATTATTTATTATTCAATTTCTGTGTGTGTATGTGTGTGCACACATGTGTATGTGCACATGTTAGCATTCATTTTATTTCAGAGTTATATTAGGTCATAGGACAGTTCTCTAGTGTCAGATCTCTTTGGGATCCTACAATGGAACTTGGGTCACCAGACTGTGCCCAGTGCTTTACCCTACATGTCATCTCAATGGCCCTGTCTTATTCATGTCAAAAATTTTAAGTATACCCTCAATTTTATATTTACTTTTTGATTTTGTGCCCTCAAATAAAGTAGACCATTTAACCTTTATCTGATGCTCATAATTAGTTGGAATTCATGGTTGTAGTTTAGTCAATTTATACTTTTACTATTTTTAGATTTATTTATTTTATTTTATGTGTATGAGTGCCTTTTTGCATGCATTTATATGAACTATGTGCAGGCAGTACCCTTGGAGGTCAGAAGAGAGCGTTAGGCCCCGGAACTGAAGTCATAGATGGAGAGAGTGAGCCAGCATGTTAGTTCTGGGAACTGAACCTAAATCCTCTGCAAGAGCAACAACTGCTTTTATTAATGAGCCATCTCTTCAGTAATCATTTTCCAAAAAACGATAAAACATTTCCCTTATATATATATAGAACACAGGGAGCTTTACGACACTAAATTCATTTTTGTTTCAAACTTAAAGTTGCACACCACACAAGCACATTTTGTTGGAAGGCAATGTAGAAAGGGAGACGAAACTGCTTTTCATTCTGCTATGCTTTGCATACCTTACTTGGACAGTGTGAGATTTGACGTACTGTTTTCTCAGTTTTGATTCGTGAAATGTTTCATTCATCTATTAAAAAGAAAAAAGGGTTAATGACATGATTTTAGCTTTTTAAAAAGGTTTTTATCACTTTGGAAAACTTGAAATACACCTAAAAACACACAAGAATACAACAAAGTCATCCAGTTTTGATCTCATATCACCAAATACATTTAATTTTACTTATTTATGAGTCACTGAGATTAAATATTACTAATTTTCATAAAACATGTAATGTTCATGTCTTCCAAAAATAATGAGTAGGAGCATGGTAAATTATAATACTCATTTTGAAGTGGTGAATTCAATGTACTACTGGATATGATGATATTATTTTTCTTCCATGTGCAAATTTTACTGAATATCAATGTAATAAAAGTAGTGTGCATAGAGGAGATGTTTACAAATTGTATGTGTGTGTGTGTGTGTGTGTGTGTGTGTGTGTGTGTGTGTGTAGGCATGTATGCTATGGCAGACCTGAAATACATATATGGCAATCTATCTTTTTCATTTTTCAAATATGTGTTGTTGGTAGGTTTAAAGGGAGAGTGTAGGTCATAGGTATTATTGAAGAGAAAAGGGGAATATGGGTGGGATACTTTAAGGGGGGAAGGGAGGAGGGATAATATGGAATGAGAAGGAAGAGAGCAAATAACACTAACAATGTCTGAAAAAGCCATGAGAAAAACATTATTGTATATGCTTACATATATATATACATATATATATATGTAATATATTGGAGTTAAATTTACATGGGGTGATAACATACACTCCTCCATATACCTAACTATCTGACAGATAGTAAGAGCCCTAACAATCTAACAGAAAACCCAGTTGTGTGAAACCTTCTTTTGTGTTGTCAGTCAGGGGCTTCCAAGAGACTCTAAACAGTATGAGAATGGCTATTGTCATTGCCACTATTGCCTCCCAGAAACTGAAGGGAAGACCCTATTGCACTTTGGACATAAACTTGGAAGAATCAAAACAACCTGGAAGCCTTGTCCCTGAAGATTAGTTCTCATTATATCTGAAGGAACTATACAAGCTGTCAAGGGACAGAAGCAATCAATAGTCCTAACTAGCTATAAGTGTAGGAAGCATGAGGCTAGTCTGCCGGAAGATTCCCAATGGTGCAGTGTGGTCGTTATACCTTGGGGACAGGGATAGCCAACAGGTGTCTAGCTGGACTTAAAGCCCGCTCAGTGTAAGGAAATTCATGCCTTTTAATGTAAGCATAGCCAATTACCAATGTAATTGTACTAATTTACTGAGAGGTCTTATGAAAAACTCTTGTTGATAGAGGTGGAGGAAGGGTACTTAACTACCGGGGTAAATATGAGTTTTTTTTTTTAAATCTTTTTGGATAGTTACATGGCAGCCTTTCTTAAAATTATAATCTTACTGGTTTTATAAATCTTAGTCTAGAAACTTATTAAATGTGAAAAATTGTGAGGATACAGGTGGATTTTTTTTTAAAAAATAATGCCTATTTATATTAAAGTCCTGAATCCAGCAGGTACCCACAATATAGAAGCACCTGAAAACATAATGCTGTATGTGGTGGTTGGAAAGAAAGTGGCCCCCAAAGAGAGTGTCACTACTAAGAAGTGTGACTTTGTTGGAGGAAGTGGTGGCACTGTGGAGAAGGGCTTTGTGGTCTCATACATGCTCAAGTCACACCTAGTGTCTCGGTTCATTTCCTGTTGCCTTTGGATCAAGATGTAGACTTCCCCAGCTCCACATCTGCCTGCACATCAATCACCATACACACATCAGCCATGCTCCCAGCCATGATGATAATGTACTGAACCTCTGAAACTGTAAACCGTCACCTCATTTAAATATTTTTTTAAGAGTTGCTATGGTCATGGTATCTCTTCACAGCAATAGAAAGCCTAACTAAGACACTGTATCTCTACAAAAGAACATTTTGGAATTGTTGAAAAGAATAATTGACCTTGTTATTAACTTTGAGGAAACTATGAGGATTAATGAGAATAAAAAACAGTTTAATGACACTGCATATTGTGAACACATTTTGACAAAATACTGGAAAACAACATTCGTCTCTATGTTTTGCTTTTCCAAATATGTGAGAATAGTCAGGAGGATCTGGGAGGAGTTTGGAGTAGGGTGACCATGATCAGAATGTATTGTATGAAAAACATTCTATTTTCAATAAAAAATTTTAATTTGTGTGATTTTATTTTATTCTTTTTATGTAAGTTTTTTTAAAAAAACTTTTAAAAATTGTACATATGTGTCTGTCTCTGTGTTTGTGTCTTTGTAGGCCAGAAGAGGGTGTCAGATTCTGCCTGAAGTGGGTGCTGGGAACTGAGCCTGAATCTTCTGCATGAGCAGCAGGTGGTTTTATCCATGGATCCATTTCCCAGTGTCTCAAACAAGAGCTGTGGTTTTTTATTCTTTATATAAGCATGTACAAAATTGAAAGTCTTTATAGACTTTTAAAGACAGTGATGTGACATCATTTTCTTTTTGAGAAGATCACTTTAACGATTGTGTGAATGGATTATGAAGATATCAGGATAATAGCAAAGATAGCAGTTTAGAGGCAATAGTAGGATTTTTGGAAAGAGATGGTAACAGTTAAGGAGAGAAGTGGATAGGTTTAGGTTATATTTTGGAGGTGGATTCATTGTGATTTGTTGATTTTGAGTATTCCATTGTTAGGGTTTTAGATGGAGAAACTAGATTGTTTTTTTTTTTTTTTTTTTTGCTATTTACTGAGCTAGATAAGACCAAAAAAAAGAAGATTAGATTTTGGGATTGAAGATCAGCAAGCTAGCTTTTAAATTGTGTTAAATTGTTGGTTTAGTGTGAAAGTTCATAGTAATATATCCAGAGAATGGCAAAGAGAAAGGTGATGAGGAGACATGAGAAAGGTGAGTTTGACTCTGAGTCACAATTCATATCTGCAGATGATAATGAAACAGCAAATTCAAAGGAGAAAACAGTTCATCAGCATGATTAAATTATGGGGAAAGGGTGTGTTATAGAAACCAAGAAAGGAGGTGTGTGCAGCAATGAAGGAGTGTTAATTGTAAGAATAAGGAACAATGATTTGGCAGCAGCAAGGTCTTTGGTGCTCTTCTTTTAAGCACTTTAGAGGGCTTGTTGAGAGATTCCCAATGGATAAAGCAAAGAAGATACAGGGAAACAGAAAACATGCTTGCCTCTTCAACAGAGGTTTGCTAAAGGAAACATGAAATTAATCCGGAGAAAAACATAGGTTCAGAGAAACGTTTTAAAGATCTTATGATATACAATCTAGTTCATGAAGTAACTGAAGACCTCAAAATACTATCCTGCATTCTAGAAGGACAATAGCATTGCTATGTCTTTTTTCCTTGTGGAAAAGGGAATCCTAGGGAAAAGATAAAGCTATTTAATTACTTATGTGCTCAGAATAATTTCAATGTTAACTCATCTGTGCTCCAGAAATAATTATGTGGATTGTGTAAATCTAGTGCTTCCCCCCTTAAACAGTTCATCTTTCCTTTCTTTTTATGCCATTTGCACTTCAACTATGTTTTTTTTCTCTGCTTCACAATGTTATTTGAATGTGGTTAGCATTGTCTGGCATCATTATGTTGGAGATATTTGGAATAATAGAATCTGGGGAACATACTAACAGTTACAAACACAGATAAAATAAGATTATTTCTAAAGGTATTATAAGGCAGAGATACCATGTTGATGGGATGGATTAACAGTTTGAAACTGGTAACAATAGGTTCATGGAAATCTGTTAGTTTGGGTTGTTTATCTTAAGAAAGCTGTTGTTAATCTATTAGACTGTAATATTGCTTCTTATACAGTTTCCCGCATTCTTATCAGTTCACAAAACATAGCCTGGTCTACAAGAGCTAGTTCCAGGATAGGCTTCAAAGCTACAGAGAAACCCTGTCTCGAAAAACAAAAAAACAAAAAACAAAAAACAAAAATATTTTATTGGTCTTGCCATGTTACAAAGGATTGCAAGATAATGTATCTCTAAGTGAGAAATGCTGTCATACAAAGGAGATAGAACACATCTAATAGTTTGGCATTCCCAAAGTGAAGGGAATGTTTGGGCTGCCATCTCTTCTTATTTCACAACGATTCCTGAGGTAGAAGGGTCCTGAACATTTAGGACTGGTTGTTTTATATCTATATTTTCCAGTTGTAGAAAAGAATACTGGCATGGTAGCAATCTTTCATGTTGCCTTCTGTGATGGTTAACTAGAATCACTTGGGAAGAATAATCTCAATAAGGTGTTTTCTGTATGGGGTTGGCCTGTGGGCATGTCTATAATGGATTGCTTTGATCAAGTTGCTTGATGTGAGAGGACCTAGTCCACTGTTGGTGGCATTATTTTCTAGGCCTGGGGATCCTTAAATGTGTGGGAGTGGAGAGAACAAGCTGAACAGAGGCAAACATGTGACATATGTGCAGACATTTCTTTCTGCTCTTGACTTTGGCTGTGATGTGAGCCGCCTCTTCAGGCTTCTGTTAGGTTAATTTCCCACAATGATAGGCTATAACCTGGAATTTGTAAATTAAAATGAATACTTTCTTCTCTAAGTTGCTTTTGATCAGAAAATTTTATCACAACAGAAATTAAACTGGAAAACTTTTAAAAACTCTTGAAATATAAATAGTAGTGCCATCATGTTTGTTGTATTTGATAAATTTTGAGTTATCGTATTTCCATTATGGCTAAAATCATAATAGAGAATGGCTTACTTTTAATGCATGCAACAAATATTATGTTTTAAAAATAGACAATATAGTAACACTTGAATTTAAGATTCTTGGCTTTTATACTATTTTTTGATATATTTTGAAGCTCATAGAACTGAATGTATGCTAACATAATTTTTACTCAAATTGCAATATTTGCTATCCTATATTAAATGGAACAGAAAACTATTGTTATTTACTTTATTATTAGTTTTTTAAAACTAACATGTTTTTAAATCTGATGAATCACCTAAAGAACCTGTCATTTGGTAGACTGCATCAAAAAGAGGCATATGTCTAAAGGGGCATATGCTCCTAGCATGCTCTTGTTAGCTTAGGGGAAATTTTATTTGATGAATTCTCTGGTTATATGTATAACTAATGTGTCCCTTACCCTTGGATACTCCAGTAAGTGGTTTAATGTATGAGGTTGGCTGACTGTATGGCTGCTTTGACCATCTATAAACCAAAAGCATTTATGTGTTGAAAATCATATTGCATTGAATTAAACACATTGGATTATTTATCTGGTTATATTAACTTCCTACAATTTGAAGTGTGCTCAAAATGTGAGAGTTAGCCAGTAAGAGGCTAGAACTAATGGGCCAGTCAGTGTTTAAATGAATACAGTTTCCATGTAATTATTTCGGGTAAAGCTAGCCGGGTGGCCAGGCAGGACGAAAAACAGCCTGCTCCCCAATTACAACAGAGTGGCACCCAATGTGGGGCTCAAACCCATGACCCTGAGATTAAGAGTCCCATGCTCTACTGTCTGAGCTAGCCTAGCGGCCAGGTGCCGGGTGCCAGGAATGCAGCCTGCCGCTCTATCTACAACAGGTATATGTTGTTTTCAAGCAGGTGTCTTGAAAGCTAGGAATGGGGTTGTTAAATAAACTGGGAGGAGGACGTCATGATCACTGCTTAACAAGCAAGGATGATGCAATATTAGTTACACCAATTGTTCTAGAGCCGTGGTTTTCAACCTATTGGTCACTTTTGATCCCTTTGGTGGTCAAATGACATGTCCACAGGGATTGCATATTAGATATCCTGTATATCAGATATTTACATTGTGATTCCTAACAGTAGTAAAATTATAGTTATGAAGTAGCAATGAAAGTAATTTTATTGTTGGGGGTCATTACAACATGAGAAACTGTATTAAAGGGTCACAGCATTAGAAAGGTTGAGAACTACTATGCTAATATGCAGGGGCTAATTGATTTGAATGTATGGTCTTAAGTTTGAGCTTGTCTTAAGACGATTTTTTTAGAAATTCAATATTGGCATGGGTGCTATGGGAGTAACCATGATTTAAGGCCTTCTTTACAAGATGAAACCCATTCCTGGCATTATTATTGAACCAAGAGCTAGCCAGATCATAAATTCTAGAAGAAAACCTATCATTGCGATTATGCTGCTAAATGAATATATTAAACTGACTCTCATTATACCCATAGGTTAAGGCTATCTTTTTAAAAGACTGACGAAATAATGGGACTTCGGCTTATATCACATTTCACCTTTTGTGACGTCTGCAACATCTTATTGTGTTGGCATTTGTGATCTAATGTCCACATAAAGAAGCTGAATCGACCCAGGTTTCCAGGGAGACGCCCCCAGTTAGTTCCTTGGGCAGCTGAGGAGAGGGAGCCTGAAAAGGCCAGTTCCTATAGCCATACTGATGAATTTCTTGCATATCACCATAGAACCTCCACCTGACGATAGATGAAGAAAATGACAGAGCCCCACCTTGGAGCACCGGACTGAGCTCCCAAGGTCCTGATGAGGAGCAGAAGGAGAGAGAACATGAGAAAGAAAGTCAGGACCGTGAGGGAACCTCCAGCTGGCGACAGATGGGGAAGGTGACTGAGCCCCACATTGGAGCACTGGACTGAGCTCCCAAGGTCCCGATGATGAGCAGAAGGAGCGAGAACATGAGGGAGAAAGTCAGGAACGAGAGGGGTGCGTTCACTCATGGAAACGGTGGGACAGAACTAATGGGAGATCACCAACTCCAGTTGGAATGGGACTGATGGATCATGCGACCAAACCCGTCTCTCTGAGTGTGGCCAACAGCGGGGGCTGACTGAGAAGCAAAGGACAATGGCTCTGGGCTCTGATTGCTCTTCATGGACGGGCTCTGTGGGAGCCTTCTCAGCTTGGTCGATCACCTTCCTGGACCTGGGGGGAGTTGGGAGGACCTTGGTCTTAGCATAGAGTGGGGAACCCTGATGGCTCCTTGGCCTTGAGAGGGAGGGAGGGGAGGTATGGGTGGAGGGGAGGGGAGGGAAGGGGGAGAAGGAGGGGAGGGAAGGGGGAGGAGAAGGGGAGGGAGGGGGGAGGAGGAGGGAAGGAGATGGAAATTTTTAAATATAAAAAAAAATAAACCATGAGAAGAAAAAAAAAAAAGAAGCTGAATCGAAGGAGAATTAAGGAACTCAAGTCATACAGCTAGTAAAACACTAATTTTGGAATTGAATACGGCCCTTGAGTCAATTTCTTTCTCTTTTTTTGTATTTTATTCTTTTCATTAGTAGCATTCACTGTCTAAAATGATTGACTTTATTATGATATTTTCATGTAGGCATATTATGTTTTGCTTGTTTTGCCCTGGACCACATTCACATTCTTGTCCTCTTCCCACCCATCCATTGGGCACTTCCCATTCCTACATATCTATTTTTAAAGTCTGGGTTTCACATAGAAAAGAAAGAAGCAGTAATTGTCACTCTGAGTCTGGCATATTTCACTGCAAGCTTTTTCTTCGCCACCATACTATATTGCTTTGTCTCATTTTTGCCCTAAAGCTAAAGGTTGATTTTTCTGCCTTCATTTTCTGATTCTTTCCATGGCAGAAAAACACACCAGGACTTTCAGGGACTGACTTATTGAAAACTTGTGCATAGTGGATGCTTTGGAAGGACTACAAGATTAGTAGTCAGACAAGCGAGGTCTGCAATGTCCTATCAGGAGATTTTGAATGGCAGATGGATGACGTCACCACTGCTTCTGACACTGTCAGTCTGGTTAATTTAGTTACTTTAGTTTATTATAGTAGTATCTGTGATAACAGACCTTTTCAGCCCAACAGAGTGAGACTCTTGTTTGAACTTTTAACCTGGTGAACATGAACAGAAAGCTAATTCCTAAGCAAGAGGTTTGCCACCTTCCCTCAACAGGGAAGACATGCAAAGTGGTCTTTATTTTGGTTACATTGTCTTTCAGATTGGCCAGGCTTCTTCTTCAAGGGACTGGTTAATTTTTGAATCAGAGGCAGCATGACATAAGTTATGCATCTTAGAGATCAAACATATATTACTAATGTAATTGATCAATTAATTAGAACTATCTACTCTTTTTCATGGATCATTTTTCTCAGGGTTATTTGAAATGTGTCCTTTTGTACATTTCCATGTTCAAGTTTTCAGAGGACTTTCTGGAAGGGCTTCTTCATCTCATCTAGAACAAGGTATTGGTTAAAAATTGTTTTGAACTTGGAAGGTGACTGCTAGGGTCTTAAGACTTTCGGGAAAACACAGAAAAAAAATAATTCAACTTACCAAAGACACTATCCTTTTATTTAGGTTCATGTATTCCTGAGAATACGGCTTTGCAAATTTGCTGTCATAGTCAATGTTGTCAACTTTAAAGCTGACATGGTAGTAGAAAGGCGGCTTTCCTGGGGAGAGAAAAGGAAGATAGTTTTTCCATTGGGCACAATCATTTTCATTCTGAGAAGTCACGTGCTCATAAAATGTCAGGTTATGTGACAGCTAAAACTCCTACTGCCCACTGATTGTGGAAATTACTTGGGTGGAGAAATGCTAAATTACAACCTTTTGCCAAAAATGTATTCAAGATTTTTTTAATGTAAAATTTTAATATGACAGTTTTCAAGTTTGGGCAATGTGTTATGGAACAAAATTACATTAAAATATAGTAATTATCTTGGTCTTTGTGATTGCCATACACTACATTTCTGCAAAATCAGCCCAATCATAGGATTTCTTACTCACAAAATACCTAAGAAATTAAAATGAATAATGGAGAAAATAAAATAAGTCATGACTTGAAAGTCCCGAACATTTAGTAAACCGAACAAAGAAACAAAGCGTGTGATTTTAGACAGGCAAAGCAATGATTGCCTAGATAGATGTTGTCATATAGAAAATATTATTTTCAATTTTAATTTATATCAATCCTCTCATTTTGTCTTTGGACTTGTGCATGTTTATGTGGGCTTATACTATGCCCATTTTTATGCATAGTTTCATAACTTAATGACACACATATGGCCTATTTGGGGTGCATTAATCTTAGATATTGATCTATCTTGAATGTCTTCATTAACTTCTGTGGTTTACTTTTCAGACTTGATCTTTCCTAAGTGTTCTCTCAAATAGGCCACTGGAGAGTTACATGCCTCTGACAGAATGTATTACTATACTTGTTTCTAAAGAAGTTTTTTTTTGGGAAGAAAAACTCACATTTACTAATTTTTGCTTGTGGATCCAGAGTAAAATGCTGAAGTAAATACAAGGGTAATTGAGAAGGTCCTTTTAGCCTGTGCTCTTTCCTTTTTACTTTCATTTACTATACCCTGAAACTAAACTAGTTTTTTTTTTTTTTTTTTTTTTTTTTTTTTTTTTTTTTTTTTTTTTTTTTGTGGAGGGGCGGGAAGGGGTGAAGAGTCTCCACTTAGGATTAGTCTAAATATATTTGAGGATATATTGAAATAGAAGTGATGAAAAGATCAGTGGGAAAGATTAACTTTCTCCAAGCACCAGCCATGTGTCATTTATTGACAGTCTCCTCTTCTCCTTAGGGTAATGCAAGCTCTTATTTATCCCAGCTGATGCTAATCTATAAACTGTGTTGTCCAGCCTCTGTTATAGTTAAGAGTGAGGCTCCTGCATTTGCATTTCTGAATAATGGAATGAAAAAATGCTTGTGGAATTTCTGGGATGTTCTCTCACTAAGTGAAGGCACTCTTGCTTTCCTGAGCTCCCTACGGGCTGGCTGGAATTTGTACATAATGGCTATAACTAGTCCAGATTCCCTGGACATAGAAATGACGGTGGCAAAGCAGGACATGTACGGCAGAGCAACATGACTAAAGGCCTGGATTCCTCGCACTTTGAAATGATGAAGTGAACTTGGTCACTACCTCTGAACCTCCAAATGCCTTACTCTTATATGTCTGTTTATCTTCTTTGAGGACAGTTGTTCTCAAACGTGGCTGCCCACTAGAAATACACCTTGGACAGTACAGGTTCTACTACAGATAACATCCTTGGGAATGGACTTTGTGTACAGATTTTTTTATTCATAAGACTATAGAAATATAAATTTATTTACTTTGAATTGACATAATACTTGTAAATATTTTTAGACTACCATGTAATGTTTTAATACATTTATTTATGCAATGTTCAAGTCAGGGTAACATTTATTTCCTCAAACATTATTTCTTTACAATAAGAATATTCAAATCCTTTTATTATAACTTTTAAAAATAGACATAATTTCAAATTGCCTTATAAATTTGCATCTCTATAACCAGCTCTTATCATGGAAATTTCTTTGTGCAGCAGACACCAGTTAGTTTAGGAACTCACAATTGGTCAAATTATAGAGAATCAATGTCTGTGTAATACTCAGACACATCTGAGATATCTCTAATTATACCCTCTACCGCCAAGGCAAGGCTCAAGGACTATTGCGGAATAGGACTGAAAAGACCGTGGAAGAGCCAGAGGTTAGAAAGAATTGGGACGAGACAGTGATTTCTGTGAATGACAGGTCCTCGAAAGCCATGAGCTCATAGCAGCTGTGGGTACTGGGATAAAATCAAACTAGTCAGCATTACAGCATGGAAGAGTTTGGATTTTTGAGCCACAGCCCCAAGCTTATGCTTTCTGGAGGGAGAGGGTCAGTTTTCTTCAAGGGTGTGACCTCAGACAGGTCATCTGAGCCCTAGTGGATGACCCCATACCCATGAGGAGATGGGTAGCACAAATTGGAAACAGTGCGTTTTAAAAAAAAAGCAAAGCCATGAAGTTAGAAGGGGTTTGAGGGTGGGTAGTTGAAAGAGTTAGGGGGAGGCATAGAGGTGAACATAGATAAAAATATGTTGCATGTGTGTATGAAATTCTTTAAAAATAGCAAAATGTTATACTGAGACAAACAATAATACATTATATTATCAACATTTGTGGTCACCCTAGAGTACAATAGAACATCTGAAATTATTACTTCTATAAAACTATAATTTAGGACTAGCAGACTAACATTTGATAATATTTTCTCTATTTCTTTCATCTCTCTCCCTCTTGCTCTCTTTTTCCTTCTTTCCTTCCTTTCTTTGCACTGGGAATTGAACTTAAAGATTCATGCAGGCTATGCAAGTGCTTTATCACTGAGCTGTATCCCTAGCCTATTTAGTAGTAGTGGAAAAAAAATCTTTTCAAATAATTCTAAGAGCTGGTGTTAAAATTCATTGATTTGTGATAGGAGTTTTAAATGATGATTTGTAGGACCAAATCTAGGTTGGTTTTGGGTACTCTATGAACATGTAACAGCCTTTACATTTAGAAAGGTTGAAAACGCAAATTAATATTGACATTTGGTGATATGTATAAATTATGTGGAATTCAAATTTTAGATCCAAATGCTTATTTGAAACCTTAACTGTGTTAAGTACCTAGATATTATTTTAATTCAGAAGTAGTCACTCAGTGAATGAATGTAAACTCAGTTTCTAGATACTTTCATTCATCTTTATTCTTTTTCTTTCTATTATTTAGAGCACTAATTGTTCCCCCCCCCCCCAAAATAAGTGAAGGTTGGGATTGGAGAGATGGCTTAGTAGACGAGAAGGTCCAGGTTTAGTTACTATTACCCACATGGGGGCTCCAGGTGTAGATGATCTGATGCCCTTTTCCTTTTTTTGTTTGTTTATTTTTTTAAATTTATTTTAAGATTAAAAATTTCCATCTCCTTCCCTCCTCCCACTTTCCTCCCCTCCCCTCCACTCACACCCCCACTCCCTCCCTCTCCGGGCCAAAGAGCAGTCAGGGTTCCCTACACTATGTGAAGTCCAATGTCCAAGGTCCTCCCAATTCCCCCCAGGTCCAGAAATAGATATTGAATGGGAAAGACAAACTCTTATACATGTAAACCTGTTGTAGAATATGATTGTAAGCCATGTTGCTTTTGGTTATGCTTGGAACATTTGTTTTAATGATGTAAAGGTGTGTTGCTTTTGTTTATGTTGCATTTGTTTAACTCTGTGAAGCTGTGATTCTTTGCCTGTCTAAAACACCTGACGGTTTAATAAAGAGCTGAATGGCCAATAGTGAAGCAGGAGCAAGGATAGGTGGGGCTGACAGGCAGAGGGGATAAATAGAAGGAGAAATCTGGGAGAAGAAGAAAGAAGGAGCAAATAGAACAAGAAGAGGAGTACATCAGGGGTCAACCACCCAGCTACATAGCAAGCCACAGGGAAAGAAGTGAGGAAGGGTATACAGAAATAGAGAAAGATTGAATTTCAGAGGCAAAAGATAGATGGGGTCATTTAAGGTAAGAAAAGCTTGCTAGAAACAAGCCAAGCTTAAGGCCAGGTTATCACAACTAAGAATAAACCTGTGTGTGTGATTTATTTGGGAGCTGGGTAGTAGGCCACCCCCAAAGCCAAAGAATAAAGAGTAAAAACCAAACAACAGTTTCACATCCAACGTGGGGCTAGAGTAAAAGAAACTCCAACAACAGTATTCCAACAACAATTTCCCCTCTGTCCACTCCTTCCATTCTCTCCCTCCACCTCCCTCCCTCTGTCCCTCCCATAGACTCCCATTCTGTTTCTGTTGAGAAAGGGGCAGGCCTCCCAGGGGTGTCAACAAAGCATAGAATATCAAGTTGAGGCAGGACTACACTCCTTCCCTCATATTAAGGCTGGATAAGGCAACTCAGTATAAGGAATAGTTTTGTAAAAGCCTGCCAAAGAGTCAGGGACAGGTCCTGCCCCCACTGCTAGGAGTCCCACAAGTAGAAGAAGCCATACAACTGTCACGCCTATGTAGAGGGCCTTTGTTGGTCCCAGGAGGGCTCCTTAGCTGTTGGTCCAGTGTGTGTAAGCTCCTATGAGCCCAGGTTAGTTGCCTTGTAGGTTCTCTTAAGATGACGTTAACATTCTCATATATTGCTTATGTGATTTATCATAATTTTGTCATGTACAAATGTAGATATTGTTTTTTTCTCACTCATGTGGAAAATATAAAATTGTTTATATAAAACCAGAGACTAGAAGAGTGGTCACTAGGAAGTACTGAGAAGAAAAGAACAAAGAGAGATCAGATGACAACTGACTAATTGCAGTCAGATGATAGAAAAATGAAGATTATAAACACAAATAAATGATGTAATTTAAGAAGACATACATGGTAATCTCCTTGGTTATTAAACAGTGTGTACATGTATCAAGTTATTACACTATACCTCAATATGTACAATAAAATATTTTTAATGATTAAAAAGAATGTCTTCATGCTTAAAATGATCAGAAAAAAACAGAAAAATTGACATAAAAGAAACAACTCAGTGACCTCATAATTTTTCCTATTATATGAATAAAACATATTGAAAATTTGTAGACATATTTTTTCCTTCCCTGTTCAATATTGGAGAAGAATCTACACTTAAGGAAGAATTTTATGGGTAGAAAATATTGTATAGAGGAAATATAGGCTTTGGAGTAAGAAATTGTATTTCTGTAGTAACAAATCGCGGGTTCTTAGCTTTAAGATTCATTTGTTAGCACACTGTTTACTTATAGAGCTACTAAGTTCAACAAATAGGAACTGTGCCTGCTTTATTCATTAATGTAGTCTCAATCCCCAATATCTTTCCAAACAAAACAAAACAAAAGAATATTACATCTGTAGTTTTAGAATAAATGCACGGGACTAAAAGTCACTTAAGGACAAAGTCTGAGGACAAACTTTGGGGAGTGAATATTTACTACCTTAACTGTAATGATAGTGCCATGATTCATATGTCAAAACTCATAAAAATATGCTACATGTGCAATCTTTCATATATTTATTATCCTTCATAAAGTATTAAGTGTTAGTGCAGTCAATGTTAATAACCACAAGGGTAAAAATGCATAGCAAACAAAAAATTTTGTTTCCTCTCCCTCTTTAAATTTCCTAATTTTCCCGGTGTAAAGTCAAAAAAACCCATATGACTGAAAAGACAAGCAACATACGTACTTACCACAGGCGACAGAATAGGCAATGAGTCCAATTACTACAGCAGCAACCACCGTCATTAAGATGACAAGGATAATCTTTCCACACCTTGTTAGCTTTATTTTTGTTTTGGACTCTGTTCTGAGTAAAAGGACAGGAAGGTGTCAGTAAGAGCTTGATTTTGGATCTTGGAAATGCATATCAATTTAGTTTTAAGTGGAAAAGTGTGTTGTTTTACATGAATGATGTGGTCAGTAGACTGATGACTTTAGAAACGGTGTAGAGTTGGCGGATATAGTGTTAGGGATGCTTATTTTTCAGTACCTATAATTGATAATGGCAATACTAATCAGTATTCATTTATTCTTTCCAAGAATAATTATAATTATTTTTCTCTGCCAGGAAGAGTCACCTCTGTCCTTATGGAGCTTACAAACTACCGAGTAGAGATAGAAAGGACAAAAATAAGTACATAATTGCAATCTGTACTGGTACAAGGTTTTAAGTACTATAGGAAAAGTAGGACTGGGAAAGATCAGATTTGGGTTCTTATGTTAGCTGCAGGTGTGATAAACTTATTAAGTAGAGTGGTCAGGGTAGACCCAGGCAGGCAAAGTGTGAGAATAATTAACACATGTGTAGGAGTTATGCATACCAATGTACATGTGGAAAACTTAAGGCAAAGTCAATGACGCCAAGAAGGTCCATGGGTAAGGACAAGTTTGGCGTATTAGGTAATTATGGCTGGAGCAGTGGATGAAGGACAAATAGTGGGAAAGTAAGGTTGAGAGGCATCAAGGCCCAGATTTCCTGAGCCTCATGATAATGATTTGGGTTTTTCTCAGCCAAATGGCAGCATTGAGCATCTTTGAGTGGTGGGTTGTGATGACTTGGCCTAATGTCTTTATGGGACAGCTTTGGATGTTGTGAAGAAGAAACTACAGAGGGGCAGGTATAAGAAACTACAGAGGGGCAGGTATAAGAAACTACAGAGGGGCAGGTAGAAGTAGAAGAGGGGCAGAACGGAAAATATTACAATGACTGAAACAGCTAATGGTGTTGACTGAGACTGGAGAAATAAAGGTGGAGCAAAGAGGTTGAATTTTAAATACATTTTAAGTATAATACTGATAGAGATCTCCTAATGGAAAGATGGGTTGTAAGGGGAATGAAGTATGTTTTCCAGATAGTTACTTGGATCACTTAAATGATGGTGCTGTCATCATGTAAGATGAAAAGGCTTTTTATGTATCTGTGTTGTTGTTAGGGATGTCCAACAGGTATTCACGAGACAGTGTGGGTCAGATATACAAGTGTGCAATTTGGAAAAGGAGTGTGAGTTCATCATGTTAATATTTCATCCTTGATCATGTAGATGAGAGTCTGACAGGGTACGTCAATACCAAAGGAGTCAGGGTAGGTAGAGAAGAAGACCAAGATAGGATCACCTGTGTAGTTTTTGTTAGAGAGAAAGAAGGATCTGGCAGAGAATAGATGCCAAAGAAAACAACCAGTGTGAGGTGGGAAAGGCAGGAATGTGGATCCTTGAGGCCAGTGGTGGCAAATCAAGGACAAGGAACAAGCTAAGCTATGCTTAAAGGTAGCTCAGATAGATTATGGAATGAGGATGGGAATCACAGATGGGCATCATAAAGGTGATTTTGACAGGAAGCTTTAGGAATAACACAGGGTTAAAAAGACAATGGACAAAATCTCCTGAGTAATTGGGAGCATGGGGACATTAGGGACGGTTGAAGGGGAAGGGAGTGACAGGGAGGGGAGCAGAGAAAAATGTATAGCCCAATAAAAATCAATAAAAAAAATACAGTGGAATTAGTGTAAACAGGGTCTTGACCACTGATCTTTCCTTTAAAGAGTTTGCTAAAAAGGGGAGCAAAGAAAAGACATTATACTCAGGAGAGGAAGTAGAATAATGACTTAAAAAAACTTTGAATACTCATAAAAAGACACTATTTGGACAGATTGCCACATTCCTATTTCATAAACTTAAGAATTATTCAATTTTTTAATAATAATAATATTTACTTCATGTTATTTTTGTTTGTTTTTTTTTTTGAGACAAGCTTTTTCTGTGTAACAGCCCTGGATGTCCTGGAACTAGCTCTTGTAGACCAGGCTGGCCTCTAACTGAGGGATCCTACCTCTGCCTCTTGAGTGCTAGGATTAAAGGTATACACCATCACCACCTGGCACTTCCTTTCTTTTAAAAAAAAACTTCATGGTCTTATGTAGCTTTTCCAAGTAGTTGCAATGAATTCACCTAGGTGATTTATATTTCATCTAAAAATTAAGAGTACTTTTCTGTGATCACTGATACACCTAGTGGAGCTACCATCAACTTCTTAATATCCATCAATACAAACTTCACATTTAACATCTTCAAAATGTCTTATACATATTTTTGTTTGAGCTGAACTGAAATCAGAATTTCTGCATTGCATTTCATTGTTGTATGTCTCAATGTTTTAAACCTGGAATTCAAATTCTACTTTTTTCTTTTCCTTTCTGACATTACTCTGTTGGAGTTCCTGGTCAAATTATTTTATAGAAGGCTTTCCTTAGATATGTTTCTGTATTTATTTTTAAGTTTAAAATCAATGTTCAACTTTGAAGTGATTACAGACTTTTATGCAACTATAAAAAATAATAGAAATTCCTTGTATCCTTTGAATAATTTTCCTTGACAGTAATCTATACTATAATATCACAACCTGGACATTGGCATGCACAGAGCCAAGATACTGGGCATCTATCAACAGAGGCTCCTAATGTTTCCTTTTAACCATGAAGTTCCTCCATCTCCTGTTCTCTTTCCCTCTTTAAGCCCTGACAATCCCCACTCTGTTTTCCCTTCCTATGGCTTCGTATTTCAAGAACATTATAGAATAAAATCATACACTGGGTAGTTTTTAGGGACCTGTTGTTTTCCACTCAGATGTGGAATTCTTCATTATTACTGACAAACCATGATGGGGTTGCAAATTTTAAGCATTAATACATATTGAAAATAAAAGGTGCACAGTCTCAAAGAATATACAAACTTTAATTCCTTTTAAAACTCTATGTGTATGTGTGTATGTGGTTGGGTGCAAATTCTTGTGGGTATGTATGCGGAGGTCAGAGATCAACGTTGTGTGTCTTTCTCTCTCCACCTTTTTAATGAGCAAATCCAAATGTATTTTAATGACATACAATTTTAGAAGCCTTGTAAGTTGGTTAGAGCCCAGGTTCCCTGGGATAGGATCCTAAAATTATGAAATTATGTCACATTTCTTTGCAAAGCCCAGAGAGTCATTTAATTCAAAGCCACAGTCTCAGAAAGCAAACTGTCTCTTCAGTCAGTTTCACCTCTGTTTTTGAGACATTCACCTGATGTGGGTATTCTGATCCCATCAGACCCCCAAGATCTAACTGTCTTTGCCACTCCCACACTGTGAGTATATGCACTGTACCCCTAAACTTGGCCTTTCAAGTGAGGGCTGGGGTTCTCAACTTAGGTCATCAAGCTTACACAGCAAAAACTTCATCTACCCAGCCCTCTCCTGTCCTCCTGAAACCAAGAAACTTCTGTAAGGCAAAGGACACAGTCAGTAAGACAAAATGGCAGCCAATTGCATGGGAAAAGATCTTCACCAACCCTGCATCAGACAAAGGGCTGATCTCCAAAATATATAGAGAACTCAAGAAACTAGACATCAAAATATCAAATAATCCAATTTAAGAATGGGATACAGATCTAAAGAGAGAATTCTCAACAGAAGAATCTCAAATGGCTTAATGATACTTAAGGAATTGCTCAATATCATTAGCCATCAGGATAATGCAAATCAAAATTACTCAGGGATACCATCTTATATCAGTCAGAATGGCTAAGATTAAAAACATCAATGACAGCTTATGCTGGAGAGGATTCAGATTTGGGGGAACATTCCTCCTTTGCTGGTGGGAATGCAAACTTATATAGCTACTTTGGCAACCAATATGGTGGTTTCTCAGAAAGCTGGTAATCAATCTACCTCAAGACCCAGAAATACTACTCTTGGGCATATATCCAAAGGATGCAGGCTCATACCATAAGGACATTTGCTCAACTATGTTCATAGCAGCATTATTCATAATAGCCAGAACCTGGAAGCAACCTAAATGATCCTCTACCTAAGAATGGATAAAGAAAATGTGGTACATTTACACAATGGGGTACTACTCAGTGGTAAAAAATGCAATGACATATTGAAATTTACAGGCAAATGAAGGGAATTAGAAAAAAGACCATCCTGAGTGAGGTAACTGAGACCCAGAAAGACAAGCTTTGAATTTGTTCACTCATAAGTGGATATTAGATGTAAAGAAAAGGATAATGAGGCTATAGTCCAGGAACCCAGAGAAGCTAGATAACAAGGAGAACCCTAAGAGAGTCATACATGGATTTCCCTGGGAAGGGGATATAGACAAGAACTCCGGAGAAAATTGGAAGCATGGTGGGTTGAGAAGGAGGGGTAGAAGAGGAGGGTGAGGGGAGAAAGGAAGGGGAGGAGAACATGATAGAACAGGATGGCTGAGATGGGAGAAGGAGAGAGAGGGAGAGCAAGACAAGAGTTATCTTGATTGAGGGAGCCATTATGAGGCTAGCAAAAAACCTGGCAATAGGGAAATTTCCACGAATCTACAAGGATGACCCCAATTAATACCCTAACCAGTAGTGGAGAGAGTACCTGAACTGGTCTTCCTCTGTAATCAGATTGATGACTACCTTAATTGTCATCACAGAAACTTCATCCAGCTACTGATGGAAGCAGATGTGGAGATCCACAGCTAGCACTGGGCCAAGCTTCCAGAGTCCAGTTCGAGAGAGGGAGAAGTGATAATATGAGCAAAGGGGTCGAGATCATGGTGGGGATACCCACAGAGACAGCTGACCTGAACTAGTGGGAGCTCACTTACTCCAGACTGACAGCAGGGGAACCTGCATAGACCCTCTGAATGGGAGTGATAGTTGTGTGGCTGGGGCTTTCTGTGGGACCAGGATTTATCCCTACTTCTTGAACTGGCTTTTGGATTTCATTCTCTTTGGAGGGATACCTTACTTAGTCTAGAGAGGGCCTTCATTCTGCCTCAAAGTACCAGACTTTGTTGATTTTATATGGTAAGCCCCACCCTCTTTGAGGAGTGGATGAGCGATGGGGTGGGTGGAAAGTGGAGGGAGCAGGAGGAGGGGAGGGAGAGGGAAATGGGATTGGTATGTAAAAGGAGAAAAAAGTGCTTTAAAAATAAATGAATAAATACAAAATCTATTATAAGATACTATCTTATGATTTACAAATTGGGAAGCAATTTTATTTTAATATATTTATGTTACAGAACTGTAAATTCTATTTTATTTTTCACAAATGTGGAAGAAGCGTCTTTAGAAATTAAGTGAAAAATTTATTGTACCCATATTTGTTAACCACTTTACATTTTTCCTTATAAATATAACATGAAAGAACTGTACAAAATTAACTTGTTCTGTGTGCTCTATCTTGCTATCAGGTCTCAGGACTGCCATAACAAGTTCCACAGACTAGTGATGGTAGCACATGCTACCAAGGTGGAAACCTGAGAATAAGATACTGGCAGATTCACAAACTCCCAAGGTCAAGTTCCTTACCTTATAAGTGAAGGGTCTCTCCTTGACATATCACACTGTTCTTTTGTTCTCATGTCCTGACTCCTCCTTGTATAAGTACAGTCATACTATGTTAGATTCTATTCAATAACCTCACCTTAAGAAAATCACCCCATTTAAGCTTTTCCTAAATGCATTCACACTCTGAGATATCAGGGGCAAGAATTTTAATGTATGAATGGGAGGTCACAATTCAACCCATCATATATATATATATATACATATATATAATTTTATTTTGTATTAACATTATGATTTAATACTAATATATGAATATATATATCAACATCTTATTTTATATTAGCACAAATTCATATTTTGTTTTATTTGCCATATTATTTATGTTCTATTATATGTACTCTATATACTACCTCTCTCTCTATGTGTGTGTGTATTACACACTTACATGCTTATATGAATGTAGATATGTCTAAAATGAAGAAGCATAAATATATATTTTGGTGATTATATGAAGTACTGGTCACTTTGAATCACTTATATTAGTGCCCACATTATTTTGACTTTTTATTTTATAATGAAATCAAATATCTATTAGGGAGCTCACTTTTTAGTTACTTCTTACTGATTCCCTGAATGGATAATTTTTTCTAAAGAAGCAGTGTCAGCTAGGGTTCCATCATCGATAACAATTCCATGATTTTTCAGAATTTTCATTTTACCTAGATAAGATTCTAATCATTGAAAAGTACATTGTCTAAATTGTTTGCACTAGAAATTTGGTGTCTTTCAATATTTCCATATGATGCCTTAGAACTTTTTGAGCTTGAAGAAGAGAAGGAATTATTCCAGATATATAACATCCCATTTTCCCGACTTTTTTCTAGATAAGCCTTGAAGTCCTGAGTCAAGAGAATATTCTGATTTAGACTGATAATATATTTTCTCCCTTGAATCAACTCACATATTGAATCTAGAATGGTGTTTAACATTTTGGGTGAAGTAGTTGACTCAATGATATGATAATTCCTGGTAACTTAATCATACACATGAACATGTGTTCTCAGACATTTTCTTCCACACTTTACTAGTAAATACATTCATATTTTATTTTTACTCAGTCAACTTGCTACAGAATAATGAAATTGCTAATGAAAACGTTGCATATGATGTTTGTGATGTAAATAGTTAGGGTCTATTTTTCAACTCTTTTAAACGTGTCCTTATTATAGATCAAGCTAAATAAGATTCTGCTTTTAAAATAAAAAATGAGTCCTAACAGTTTTTATAATAATTTAATAGTTTATAGATATTTTAAACCATTCATGGTTTTACCTTCTAATTTTTACAAAGCTATACAAAAGTGATTCTTGAATACAAAAATATGTCTCATAAAGCATATGACTTCAAACTTCCTTAATGTAACTTTCCTGGTGGAAGAAACTTTCTGGTGGGGCGCTGGGGGGGGGATTTCCAAACCACCCATCCTATGTTTCTGATTTTAAAGAGGGGGAGACAACCTTTATAGTGATCTTTCTCTGTAGGGGGCAGTAAAGGGGGCAGAGGAGCTGTCCTCTGACTATCCTCATAAGAATAAGAAAGAAAGCCTTTCAAAAGGCTTTCTTAGTTCACTGTGGAGCAGCACGGTTCTAAACTGAAGAAGAAAGTCCCACATTGTTATTATTCTTTTCTATAGAACATTCTTACAAACATCACATGTGAATTCTACTTCTCTAATAGAGGAAATGTTTGAAAATCAAACTGCCCAACATTAAACAGAAATTGAGTCTCGGTAAGGAATTGAGGTAAAGAAAAGGAAGACTTGATTTGATTTGAGCAACACGTTTATCTTCCACATGTGTTTCACTAACAAAGTATACATTAGAATCATTCAGGTGCAGTAATGATAAGATTAGCAATGGAATATTCATAAAGGATGTTCAGAGATTTCCAACTTTAGCCTGGACCTAAAATTATTAAGTCTTTGAGATAAAACTAGAGTCTGTCTTCACAGTATTGCTCAGATAGTATTTATGAAGTATAAGAGGTTGATCAAGTTGATGTGAAAAAGACAGAATACATAGGACCTGAGGTTTTATAAGTTTTGTTAAGTAAGTATTGACAGTATCATAATTTTATGGAAAATATCTCAGTATTTTCTAACAGGTAGATAAGCTAAATATTATAGTGAAAGTAAGAAGTAGAACTATTAAAGCTGTATATTGAGAAGTTGCAGCATGCCAATAGATTCACCTAGAATCTAGATTTTGAACAAATGTGTAATTTTTAAAATATAGCAGCAGTTCCCAATGATTTTATCAATGTCTGCATTTTGTGATAGTGCTGGAAAGAATAATGTGTATGAAAACAATTATCTTCAAGCTTAACTGATTAGCTTAAAAATTAAAATGTAGATATAAAAATTCTGGTCCATCTACTTCCTTCATAATAAATAGCAGGTCAGCACGTTCCTTTGTCTTCCAGGCCAATTACATCATTGCTAATGTCAAGTATAATAAAGATCGTCTCTTTTTAGTGTTGCCTTTACTTCCGACCTGAACGTAAAACCATGCCGCTAAAAGTATAGAGTAGTGAAGCACTGTGGTGCTCTAATAATTAAAAAATAAGACCACCATGGTGTTGTTACCACTTCCAAGCCGGGAGATTGCGTCGTAAATAAAACAGCAAGCACAACTACATCTCCATCACCCATACTTCTAGAAGCACAGACACATTTTCCTTTCTGTATTCATAGTGAACTTGTCTTTCAAAGCTATGATAACCCCGACTCTTCAAGTTTCAGTTGTTATACAAGAACACCTTGTTTACCATGGAAAGGTTTCTCGGGAAATTTACAGTAAACTCCGATGGTGAAAACCTTTCCACTGACTGCGTTTTCCTTCTGTATTAACTTTGTATTGTTTGTATTTCCATAAAGGGTGGAAGGAACTTCTCTTTTTGTTTTGTTTTGTTTTTCCGATTTTAGGAGAATTGCACATTTTTAAGAACCTTAAATCTTTAATCTAACTACAAGCTGATTGCTTTAATCTTTCTGAGTGGCGGTAAAGCCTCCTGCTGACCCCTCCCCCTCCCCTTACACACACCTGTTCCGCAGGGATGTCCATGGCTCCTCGCTCCGCCGAGGCTGTCCCCTTGCCATCTTTCCCTTGAGTGCTGCGTGCCACAGTCGTCCTCCACCTACTTAGCTTACAAGAATCTCTGGCTTTTATGTGTTTTATGATAATGGCATAATGATAATACTTAGCACTTACACAACTTTTCGTCTTCAAAGTGCTTTCCAAACATTTTGCTAATTAATTTTAAAACATTAGTAAACCGTGAGCTGTGTATATGCCAATCCATAAATAATAAATAGTTATATCACCCCAGTGGGAGCAAGACTTAGAATTAAATTGTCCCGACTAAGGAAGTAGCAGGACTGACCAGTCTGAGAAAGGTGGTTTTTTTGTCCCCTGCATCGAGAGACACTTGTTGCTCTTCCTACTTCTTGCTTAGATTTCACTCCTAAACCTTCTGGCAACTTCCCTTTTGTTCCCTATGAACAGCCAATGGCTCTTGAAGCCCTAACCTTCCATTAGGATCTGAATGTTTTCCAGCTCATAACTCTCCAGCAACCATGTATCATCCTTTCGTGAATTCCCTCCTGAATTTTTACTGCCACTTTAATTCCAGTGCTCTTTAAAGAATGTCCGATACTCTCAAATCTACAGGGTGTTGATTTTTAATTAAAAGATATATGGGTTTAACCAGCAATTTCCCCCGTCTTGGACAGCATCCTGGCTTCTCATACTAGTGTATAGGCGAGACACAACACATCTTAATGTTCAGTTATGGAGAAGAAATTGAATTTGCTAGAGGCCAGGGACACAGGAAGGGTGTAAGGTTTTAATGCTTCAGGAAAAAAAGATTTCTTTGCTTAATTGTCTTTTCTTTTTCTTTCTTTTTTCTTAGGCAGTTCTCATCATATGGCCTGGGCAGGCTCTGAACTTGCAATCCTTACAAGTGTAGGGATTATAGCTGTGTGCCACTCACACCGGGCAACAGTCATTTTAAAAGAGATTCAAACTCATGATGCCTGTGCAGCTGTCTTCTTTTTCTCAAAATGTGTCTACGGAATGATAATCAGAGATAGCATGATAAAGCAATAATAATGATAATAATAATAACAACGAAGAATCATAATGGCAGTATGCATTTCACTTGCTGGCTGATAGGATCTTGATCAGAGATCTATCAGCACCATTTAAAAATTTCTACCTCAATTCTATTTAATTCATCACCACAGGCATTACTTCTGTTTATGTGCTTTTCTTCCTGCTGTCATTTGTCTCTATTAATCATATTTATCTTTTCAGATTTCTTATAATCTATCTGAAGCTCATAAACTCTATCAAACTCCTACTGTGCCATGCTACACAATGAATAGAGGGCTTGGGGTACATTGAACCAGGGACAACATGACAATCTTCTTTAGTTTTTGGCCTAGAATGGTGTTGGAGCTCAAAGATCCTCAGTGATGACACTTTATCCCTCATCAACGATACATATCACACAACCTGGGGAACTATGCATTTAGTCATACTCTTATAGGCTTTTAATCACGTGGCTTAGATGCACGGTGAAGGCAGTGAGATAAGGTGGCAAGTAGAACATATAAGCATAAACATGAGCTAGAACACACACAAAGCCTTCTATGAACACAGATGGAAAATCTAATCCTACTGTTATTAGTGGGAGTCAGCCAATGAGGTATGTAGAGGAATTCAAGTAAAAGACATAGGAGAAGAAGGTTATAAAAAGATTTTAAACAGAGATTGTAATTCTAAGTTTCTTTTAAAACCACAAAACTTAATCTAGAAGTGTTTTTAAAGTGCATGAGCTAGCTTATCAGGGCCCATTCCCTATAGTGGAATGCCATGCTCAGCCTTAATGCAGCGGGGAGGGAATTGGTCCTGCCCCAACTTAATATGCCATACTTTGTTGACTTCCCATGGGAGCCCTAACTAGTTGGGAGGACCGGATTGGGAATGCACTAGGGAGAAAGTGGGAGGAGGAAGAAGAATGGTTGTGTGTGTGTGTGTGTGTGAGAACTGTGGATGGAATATAAAATGAAATTAGAAAATAAATTAAAAACTCAATTGAAACAATTGTGATAATACAAATCAGACCATTTTTAAACTTGGGAAGTATTTTTTCTTTATTCTCTCTTTCTTCCCTTTTTATGAAATTAACATCTACCTTAAAACTGCCATTAAAATCAACTGATTTACAGACTATTGGTTTCAAATTAAGTAGTGAAACTCAATTTTTATATCACTATAGTGCAATAATACATAAAGTATATGAAAACACCCTCTTAGGAAGATGAATGCAGAAGGTAGACTCTGGGGGATGAAGGGGTAGGAAAAGCATAAGAGAGGGCATGGGGGACTGAATATATTATATACACATATAAAATTGTCATAAAATAAGTTTAAAAATAAAAATAAAGCAAAATGAAAATACAAGTTTTGAGACATACAGAATGCCTATAGATATAAAATATAAAATAGTAAGGCTGAATAAAATTTTGCTTTATATTTTCATTACTCATAATAAACATATGAAAGTGAAAATTGTTATTTATTTATTGTTAGTGGTGTTACGGATCTTTAAAAAAGTTTTTTTTAAAAATGTATTTATGTTTCTTTCCCTTTATCTCCCTCCCCCTCCCTCCCTCCCTCCCTCCCTCCTTCCCTCCTTCCCTCCCTTCCTTCCTCCCTCCGTGTGTCAGTGTGTGTGTGTGTGTGTGTGTGTGTGTGTGTGTTTAGTTCAGTGAACAACTTGTGAGTTGCTCCTTCCACTTTATGGTTCCAGGGAATTTATCTCAGGTCATTAGGCTTGGCAGCAATGCCTTTACCTCCTGAGGCATCCTGATGGCCCTGAATAAGTTTTTTAATTCCTTCACATTATGATTGCACTGCTTATATAATACATTCTTTTAAAATGAAGTAATTTTAAAAATAATCTATTATAGCTCTTTTTAAATTACATGCAATGTAACTGTAATCCCACTAACTCCCTTCCCCATTGTTATGCCACTACATCTCATCTCCTTCTTGTCCATTCTGTCTATTTGTCTTATTTCCTTCTTATGTTTTTTTTATGGAGTCCTTTTTCAGGTGATCACAGTTGCTATGTGCCCATGATTGCTACAGCCACATACATCTGGAAGACTGTTGTATAGTTCTTTCCCCAGTATCTGGTCTTTGCCATTTTTCTGCCCACTCTCTGTAGTGCTCCCTAGACATTGGGGTGAGAGTGATATATATGTCCTGTTTCAGCTGAGAGTACAACAGTTACTCTGGCTCTTTGACTAGTTATGTGTTTGTTTAGTCTACCACTCATAACCAAAGGAGGCTCATAGCCAATCAAGTTAGAGGACTGCACTAGTCTGTGGGTATAAACACATATTTAGAAAGCAGGTTTAGAATCTAGAGATACACAATACATGGTTTTAAGAATATGAATTTCTTAAATTCACACTAATAGGAAAGAGAAATCACTAGGTTGGGTAGATGTTTGACAGAAGATGGACCTTTTCTGTGCTTAAGTGTCTTCTCAAAATATGAAAGTTTTTATTCCCAGTATTTTAGAATTTGGCTACTTTGGTGTTACAACATTTAAGTAGATAGCCAACTTAAAAATCAGGATAAGATTGGATCTCATATAACATAAAATATATTTTGTAACAGCAGCAGAACTTAGAGCCATATCAGGGAACAATGTGAAGGTGATTTCACTAAGTATAGTTATTTTTGCAACCATTTCAATTGCATCCTTTAAAAACCTTATTAATTTTAATAGTATCTATGATTTGTTTATTCCAGTGTTTGTTCTTAGAAAAAGCATCTATTATGTTTGATATATAGATTTTCATATGAACATGAGCTTCTATCTCTCTTGTGCAAATTTTTAAGTGTGTAATATCCACTAAGTAGTAAATAAGTGTTTACTGTCAGAAATATTCAAGCAACTTTTACAAGTTGTCCATTTTATGTTCTCACCATGTATATGAGAGAAATTTAGTTTCTTAATTTCTTTATCAATATATTTGACAAAGTCTTCTTAATTTAAGATATCCAATAAATATATAAAGACATGTCGTTCAGTTAACAAGCAATGAATTTGTTCATCTCTTCATCTGCATTTTAATGTACATATATTTTTCAAATTCCATAAAACACATTTTCTAATAAAAAAAGAAGAGTCTAGAGAAACTTACTAGGTACATGAAACTGACCCGTGCCATAACTCTAAGGCTCTAGTTTCAAATAAAGCCAGTGTAGTTTTGTCAGTAATAGAGGATGAGAATGATGAGAGTGGGTAATAAGACTAGAGCATCAGATTGCCAGATCACTATCACTCCCACCATGTGACAATGTGACATGTGAGGGCTACTGAGCATGAGTATTAATGAATTTATCTATCATCTGTCTATCTATCTATCTATCATCTATCTATCTATCAATCATCTATCTATCTATCTATCAATCATCTATCTATCTATCTATCTATCTATCTATCTATCTATCTATCTATCTATAATCTATCCTTATGTGTGTGCATAAGTGCAATGGATATGTGGAGGTTAGAGGACAGCTTTCAGGAGTCATTTTCTTTGTCCACCATTTAGGAACTAGGATGTCAAGTCATCAGGCTTAGTGGTAAATGCCTTTGCCTGCTGAGCCATCTTGCTAGCCCAAGAGTTTGACAATTATTGTATTAAGTAAATTGGATTTAGTGATTGTTAGATTGAAAACTGAGCTTAGGAAATAAGAATTGGATTTATATGTGAACAATTAAGTTAATACCAACAATTAATTTTATGAGCCCAGTATGCAGGGTTAGAATTTCAAAACCGACTTCAGACCTTAAATTTACTCTGTGATCTTAGATGTGTTATTTGCCTTTCCTGAACCTCAGGTGATTTTTCTTCAAGATACAGTATTAATAACAAAACTTCTCCCAGATTTATTACATGGGAGGTCTGCTTCATAAATAACTTTTATAATTACCATCATTACTTTTTTTATTAGTTTAGCTGATACTTCCAGTGATTAGATTTTTATCCGCAAGGAAACATAACTATTTGTGTTAGAAAGTTTACTTATTAATTTCAAGTGAGATTTTTTTGTCCTCATGTGGTTTATGCTTTATTCCACAACTTAAGGCATATTATTGTGTTGATACCTGTACCACTGATTTCTCTGGGGAGAAGTAAAGTATAATTGATGATAGCCTCATAAAATCATTTGAAGAGGAAAATTGTCAGAAATATCAGACAAATGTAGCATGTGTGTCAATATAATGAAGTCATGAATCCATAATTTAATGTGTGAAGCCAAATCTGAGTTTTCACTATAATTGTAGGCACTAAACATTTTAGTAAATTTATTGGAAGTTTTTATTTGTTATTTTGAAAACTGTTACAAATATTTTTCCTTCTTTTCTCCCTCCCTTTATCCTCCCTCTCTCCTTCTTTCTCTTCCTCTCTCCTTTCTTTCTTTCCAAGATAGTGTTTCTCTGTGTGGCCCTGGCTGTCTTAAAACTTGCTTTGTAGACCAGGCTAGCCTCAACTCCTTCCCAAGTGTTGGGATTAAAGGCATATGCCACCAGGCCTGGCTCCTGTTGAAGCTATTGTGAATACCTTTTTCCCTGATGCCTTTCTTGGCAAGTTCATCATTGATGCCCTGATTTTAATATGCTGATGATGCATTTTCTGCTTTTAATGGATTATCAGATATAAGTGCTTTCTGATGTTGTATTTTAGAATATTGTTATAACACTTGCAAATAAAATTAATTTTACTTCTCATTTTTCTGTTTGCATCTCTTTTAATTTTTTTGCCTTTATTGCCTGGATTATATCAGAAAAATCTTAGCTTCATAGAATGAGCCTGATAATCTTCTTCCTTCTTCTTATTTTATTTGTTATTGGTAGTAGAGGAGCATTAGTATTAGTTTATCTTTAAGGGTCTGGTAAAATTTGACAATGAATACAGAATTATGTTTTTTATGCTGTATCAATGTAAAGTTCCTTATTATCTTCTTAATTTAAGTTTGGTAGGTCATATGTGCTGAGAAACAAAAATATTTATTCTAGATTTTCCAGTCTCTTACTCTTAGACTATGTTTTCTTTAATGATCCCTGGAATTCGTTGGGATTTATTTTAATATTCCTTTTTTCATTTTGAATTCTATCTATCTATCTATCTATCTATCTATCTATCTATCTATCTGTCTGTCTGTCTGTCTGTCTATCATCCATCTATCTATCTATCTATCTATCTATCTATCTATCTATCTATCTATCTATCTATCTATCTATCTATCTATCATCTCTATCTATCTATCTATCTATCTATCTATCTATCTATCTATCTATCTATCTATCATCTATCTATCTATCATCTATCTATCTATCTATCTATCATCTATCTATCTATCTATATCTATCATCTATCTATCTATCTATCTATCTATCTATCTATCTATCTCTCTATCATCTATCTATCTATCTGTCTATCTATCTATCTATCTATCTACCTATCATCTATCTACCTATCATCCATCTATCTATCTATCTATCTATCTATCTATCTATCTATCTATCTATCTATCATCTCACTGTGTAACTATGGCTATCCTGGAACTCACTAGATAGACCAGTCTGGCTTGATCTGCCTGCCTCTGCTTCCCAAGTGCTGGGATTAAAATTGTGCACCACCACACCCAACCACCTTTGATTTTTTATTAATTTATATTTTTCTCTCTTGTTATTAGTTTGGCTTAGGGTTTGTCAATTTTCATTATTGTTTCAAAGAATTGGTTGTTAGCCTCATTGATTCTTTGTATTGTTTTGGTCTGTATTTCATTATTTTCACCATGATTCACATTTTTTTTGCATCAACTTGTATAGATTGTTATTCTTTTCCCATGACTGTGAAGGCCATCACTGAGTTTATTTGCTCTCTTTGTTATCATTAGTATAAACAATCATAAAATGGCCTCTTAAAACTGCCTTTGAAATATCCCATAGGTCCTGGTAAGTTGTATTTTAATCTAGAATTCATAGCTCCCCAATTTTATTCAGTGACTTGCTAATCATTCAGAAATGTACTGTTTGAGGAAATGGAAAAAGCTCAGAGGATAAAATTCTTGTCCTGTCAGAATAAAGGCTGGAGTTAAGATTGGCACAACCTACCTAAAACCTGGCAAGTTTATCAGCTACCTATAATCTAGTACTGGAAAGGTAGAGGCAAGGATCCTCAAGGATAGCTTTATTGGCAATATTGACAAACTCTGAGTTCACCAAGAGACTATGTCTCAATAAGTAATGTAAATAATGATTGGGAAAGACACCTATTATTAATAATAGGCCCTTATACACACAGGCATTTACATGAACTGCACATGTATATGTACACATACATGCAATCAAACTCCCATGAACACTCTACAAACACACACACATTTTAAAAATGCTTTATTTTTCAATATTTACATAATTACATAGTTTTTGAGTTTTCTCTTACAATTGACTCCTACTTTTTTGCTTTCATTAGGTAAAATAACAGTAAATTATTTGGGTATTTTTACATTTAGTATGCCCTAAAATATAATCTCAGAAAAGTTCCATAAGTAGTTGAGAAGAATGTGCATTCAATAGCTGTTGTATGGAATATGCTATGTATTTGAACATGGTGCAGTTTAACTCTTCAGTTCCCTTTTGGATATTTTGTCTGGTTGATTTTTAAGTTAATAACAATGAGACACTGATATTATCTACCTTAAATATACTTGCATCTATTGGTTCCTTTGTATTAATTCTATGAAATTAGGTGTACCAACTTTTGGTACCTATGTTTTTCCAATTGCTGTCTGTTCTTGATGGACTCTTCCTTTTATTAATATGTTGTGACCATTTTTAATCTCATCTAGCTTTGGTTTGATAACTGCCTTGTCAGGAATAAGTATAGCTACTTCTATCTTTTTGTTTTTAAAGATTTATTTGTTTATTATATATACAGTGTTCTGTCTGCATGTATGTCTGCAGGCAAGGAAGGGGGCACCAGATCTCATTACAGATGGTTGTGAGCCACCATGTGATAACTGGGAATTGAACTCAGGACCTCTGGAAGAGCATTTAACACTCTTAACCTCTGAGCCATCTCTCCAGCTCCCTGCTCCTGTCCTTTCATGTTTAGTCTTTGTTAGTGAGGTGGATTTCTTGAAGACAAAAACTTTTGGATCTTGAGTTTTAATCCAGACATCCAGTCAGCATCTTTTAATTGGAAAATTAGATCATTTATATTTAGTTAGGCGATTTGTATAGAGAGAGGTTTGGAGATTTCTGCAATTTTGTTAATATTTTCCTATTTGGTTCAGATACTGTTTTTATTTTGGTTCTCCCATTCATATTGAGTTTTTTCTGGTTGGCTGAGTTGTATGTGATTGAATCTTTCCTATCTTCTTTGCCCATTCCTTTCATGAAATCTACTCTTTCCTGTCTTCTCATGACTGACTTTCTTCGTTCTCGGTAGGGTTCTTTAGTAACTTTAGGTAATACTGGACAGGACCACATATTGCTCTAGTTTGAGCTTATCTATAAATATCTCTTTAGCTTTCCATTGATTTTAAGAGTTAACTTTATTGAGCATAGTGATAGATATGGGTCTGTTTTCACTCTTCTACATATTGAAATCCAGTTATTCCAGCACCACTTGTTAAATATGGTTTCTTTTTTCCATTTGATACTTTTTTTGTCAAAAATCAGGTGTTCGAGTAAGTGTGGATTGATATCTGGGTCTTCTATTTGGTTCCATTGGTCCTCCTGTCTATTCTTATGCCAATACCAGGCTGTTTTCAGTATTATAACACTGTAGTAGAGTTTGAAGTCAAGGATTGTGATGCCTCCAGAAGTTTTTTTATTGTACAGGATTGCTTTGGCTATCTTTTTTTTTTTTAAACTTTTTCATATGAAGTTGAGTACTGTTCTTTTGAGGTCTTTGAAAAATTTTTCTGGGTACTGCATTGAATCTGTAGATTGCTTTTGGTAAGATTGGCATTTTTACTATGTTAATTCTGTCTACCCAAGAGTATGAGAGATTTTTTTCACTTTCTGGTGTCTTCTTCAATCCAAAGGGGCTGTACCAGCTTGCATTCCCACCAGCAGTGCAGAAGTGTTCCCTTTTCCCCACAACCTCTCCAGCATAAGTAATCATCAGTGTTTTTGATTTTGGCCATTCTTACAGGTGTAAGATGGAATCTCAGAATTGCTTTGATTTGCATTTCTCTGATGACTGAGGATGTTAAACATTCCCTTAAGTGTCTTTCAGCCATTTTAGATTCCTCTGTTGAGAGTTCTCTGTTTAGCTCTGTACTACATTTTTTACTGGATTATGTGTTCTTTTGGAACCAATTTCTTGAGTTATTTGTATATATTGGAGATCAGACCTTTGTCTGATGTGGGGTTAGTGAAGATCTTTTCCCATTCGGTAGGCTGTCATCTTGAAAAATGCAAATCAAAAAAATTAAAAAGTTAACTTTATTGAATAGAGTAATTTTGATTGGCAGTTAAGGTCTTTCAAGGCTTAAAATACTTAATTCCATGATTTTTCTGGGCTTTAGCATTTCCAGTATAAATTATATGATTGGAAATGGGTTAAGTTTATAGTCAGTTCACCAAATGTCTTCTTTAATTTTCTTAGTTGCTTCTTCAATTACTTCAGTTTTTTAAATTATTACTTATCAAATCCTTTTTAAACTTTTTAAAATTAAAATACATTTCATACAATATACTCTAATTATGAGTTCTCCTCCCCCAACTTCTCCCAGTCACTCTCCAATTCCCTTCCCATCCAGGTCCACACACTTTCTGTCTCTTGTTAGAAAATGAACCAGTGCCAGGCGGCGGTGGCGCACGCCTTTAATCCCAGCACTCGGGAGGCAGAGGCAGGCGGATCTCTGTGAGTTCGAGGCCAGCCTGGTCTACAAGAGCTAGTTCCAGGACAGGCTCCAAAGCTACAGAGAAACCCTGTCTCGAAAAACAAAAAAAAAAAAAAAAAAAAAAAGAAAAGAAAATGAACCAGTATCTAAGAAATACTAATAAAATAAAATACAATAAGATAAAAATAAAATGAATAAATTAGAATAAGACAAAAGCACCAAGAAAGGAAAAGAGGCAAATAAAAGACACAAGAAATGCATATAGACATAGAATCATACATATTTGCACACACAGGAATCCCATAAAAACACAAAACCAAAGTATATAGTATATATGTATATTATCTATCTATCTTTCTATACATAGATATATACAAGCATCTATAAGGTTTAAAAAATGCCAACGTTAACATTTTATGAGACAAAGAACCTCCAAAGATGCTGTTTGGTTCCTTTTGTGCTGGCCATCTCCTGTTGGGCATGGGTCTACCCTTAAGGCTATTTTGTGTCCTTAGTGGATTCCCTAGAAGAAAACTATATTTCCATTTGCTAGTGTCTATCAATTATCTTGTATGTCAAAGGCTTTGATTCCTTGGCATCCTCCATGTAACCTGGCTCTTACACTGTTTCTGCCTTCTTTTCCACAGAGTTTCCTGAGACCTGAGGGTAAAAATTTGATGGAGATATTTCTTTCAGGGCTAAGTGTTCCAAGGTCTCTCACTCTTTGCATCTTGTCTAGCTGTGGGTCTCTGTATTTGTTTCCATCTGTGCTGGAGAAAGCCTCTCTGATGATGGCTGAGAAAAGCACAGATCTATTAGAGTAGCCAAATGCCATTAGAAACCATTTAATTGTTATGATTCTTTTGCAGAACAGTAGTATTTGGTTTTCCCCTGAATCTCTGTGCTATCAAGTCTCAGTTTCCTGGGTTCCATCTCAGTCAGATATTGGTTGGATACTCCCACAAGATTTGTACCACTTAATCATAATTTTGATTGGTTTCATTTCATAGATGATTTATTTTTGTTTTGTTGTGGTTCTCTAGAAAAAACACACATATAAATGCCCCCCAAAACTTATCAATTATTTTTTATTGTAGAGATGCTCCTAAAGCTAGTTGCATGCTTAGCAAATGAGGAAAAAGGGAAATGAAGAGCGAAGGTCAGAAGTGGTTCCAGATGTGGACTTGCATTCTGCAATGTTACCAGATCCCCTTTCCCAGTCCAGAGAGTGATTACCATCACTCAAGGCATAGTGGTGCTCCAGAAGATTTATCTTTCATTTTACTATAAAATAACTAAAGTTTTCTACTAGATCTATGATCTTCTTTATTATTTTGTTATTTTTTAAATAATTGTGCTATTCTTTACTTTGTTAGTTAGATTATATTACACAACATGCATGCCATTATTGCCTGAGTGTCTTAAGAGCAAGGAGTCATTTTCATTCCTGCCTCAGAGAGATGGTGGGAAAACAGAAATGGCATTTAATACATTTCTAAATGAACAATTTACACTGTGAAATTGAGATTTAAAACAAACCTTCTTTATAGTTAATTGTTTACTCTCTCTGAGATTATTTATCCTTTCATTAGTGATCATGATTTTCACCAGTTTGAATATCAAATAGTCAAATACTCACTTTTTATTGTTATAATTTGTTGATACGTATGAAAGTATATATTAAACTGGATTTTTCTTAGCATTAATAATTCCGAATCTTAGTTATGATCCTGAGAAATGTCATTTCGTATTGAATAAGAATTTTTAAATCTACAAGACTTTATAAATTACCATGCCTCCGTAAATGTTCACATTTAGCTTTACAAAGTCCTTTAGGTCTCTGTAAATGTGGAATCTATCTGCAACTGAGAGATGGGGGGGGAGAGGGAGGAACTTTCTAAACCAGCCTGCACATGTTCCTTTGGTTTTAAAATATCTCTTCATATGAAATACATATTTAGATTTATAACATTTTAGCACATCAACCAATTTGTTCTATTTTCTGCAAAATAAATATTATCTTTGATGTAGCTTCTAATGTATGAATAAACACAAGCATATCTGTTATGTGATGACATGTGTGCATTCACATACAAATATCTCATACACTCATGCACAGACGCCCTCCCCTTGAGGCTTGCTCTAAATGACCAGTTTAATGCTGTCTTCACAGGATACAGCAAGGGAGTGTCAAGCTGGACGCTGTCTCAGTTATAGAGCTTGATTATAGGTGGCAGAACACTCCCAGCCTTTAGAGTCCGGCTACAAGTTCACTTATTAGACAACCAATTAAAATAAATTGTTTTGGATCATCCTTCAGCAATCATAACTTCCATAAATAATTAGGCAGAAAAGATTATAAACGAGTTTATTTAAAATACAATGTGCCAAAGATTTGTGTCTACACCTTTCAAGGAGTTGGTTACATTTTCAAATCCTTTTCTGTCAAATAATTTGCTTTAATTCAGACCTAAGCATTTACTTCAGAAAGAGTGAAATGTTTTCATTGTGTTGTCTTGAACATCTCTCTTCTCCAGGTGGAAGGAGTTAACTTTTAGAAGGAAGATGTGAGACACACGTGATCATGCACAACCAAGCTTTAGCTCTACTGGGAGCCTATAAAAACTTGGATCATTTGTGAATCAGGTTATATAGATTGCTGTGGCATTAGATTTTAATTGATTCTCTTTAATTTGTACTCCTTGGTGATAGTGGTTGTGTGTGTGAGTGAATGTGTGTGACAGAGCAAGACAGAGACTGAGAGATAAACACACAGAGAAAGAAGAGAGACTATGAATCTGAGATCCTTCTCTCTCCAGAACAGACTTATTGATATTAAGCGCTTTAGTCTTTGCCTTTGCCAACCAACTCTTCACCTCTCCTTCATCATTCACTTTTAATTTGTTATCAGGTTACTCTAAAAAAATAATGACCATGGTAGGAAGTTGGTGGTAGGAATTTCTTCCCAACAAGTCTTGTGGTTCAAAGATAGCTGAGAAGGCTGTGTGGATTCATTTCATCAGCTTCTCTATGGAGGAGATATGTTCTCTTCTCTATGTAGATAAAACACTTAAAATTAAAATTTACCTGAAAACTACTTGTAAGTCAGTTGGTTTCACTTGAAAACAACATTTTTGTTCTGATGATTAATACCCAAAAACATCCCGGGATTTTTTTTTTTTGTGTGTGTGTGTGTGTGTGTGTGTGTGTGTGTGTGTGTAAGAATGTGGTCTTGTCAAATATTTGGGATGGCTTCAAGTTTTACAATTTTTGTACAATGTCTTGAAAATTTAATGTTACTACTACTTTTTCTAGAAAATTTTAACTATCAAGATATTCTAAACAGATGCTGTTTTTTCATCCTCACACAGCTCTGACTTCCTTTGCATAACCCACACTCTTTGTACTACCAGCTTCAATGGACAACATCAGAGAGCACTCCGGACTCTTCCTCCTTGCACCTAATTTCTCACTGCTACAACTTACCATGCCGATAACAAAATTATTAACCCTATAACTAGTTTAAGATATTTCTTCTCTTATGTAGCTATGATACAATGCAATGTTCACAGGGTTTTCCTTGAGAAAGTAAACATCCATACTGACAAAGAAATATTAAATACTGTTAATTAAGGCACATTTTTATGTTACGATGAGACATTTCCAGTTTCCTTTGCAGTTAAAAAGCACAGTTATGTCGTTTGAGTCAGGCACAATTGCATGCACACTTCACTGCATGTTTGCTTTTGCTGCACTAGATTCCAGTTTGCTGACGAATCCAGTTGCGGTAGGTTGTCACTCGGGTATACACTCCTGGCTTATTTGGCAGGCCACACTGATAGCCCCAGCTCACAATCCCCACAACAAACCAAAGCCGCCTTGAGTCTTCTTGTACTAGTGGGCCACCAGAATCACCCTGAAGGAAACAAAGCAATTGATTACTTAAATGGAAAAGCAACCCTGAAATCTGCAGTTTATTTCTACGGCAGTGGAGTAGTGGATGAAGTCCTAGTCATTTACGAGCCCATGCCTTTCCGAGAGACAATAAGCCATGAAAACAAGCCTGAAATCCTTCAAGTCTACAAGCAAGGCTGAGAAGTTGTAAAGCTCATTAGCTAGTCTTTCTTCCTGGTGGCTTCCTCTCCATCTCAGTCTTTCACCCTAGGAAGCCTTCTATGACCCTCTGCTTTCCTTTGTACTTCTATCTTGGGGCTCCATTAGCTTCTTACTGTGACCTCATACTCTGTGTTATCTATGTTGCTGCTTCTTCAATATTTTATGAAGGCTTGATTATTCCCACTGGTCAGCTCTCTTTGAGTTAGCATTCTGTGCTTTTTGATACTTGACCAATATCTGTGTGAGCAGTGCTGTTGCAAAGTCCACTGGGGAAGGGAGCATCTTTGTTCTTGACCCAGCTGCAGCCTAGGTTTTCTAGTCCATAGGAGATGCAAGTGAAATAGCTTTCGAGAGAATGAGCGTATAGATTCGTCACTTACCGCCCTTTCTTTACTACCCAGTGAGATGCTTGATGCAGAGTAACTCATCCGCCAGTATTCTTTTAGTGAATAATTGGCAAGAAATTTTTACGACAGTAAGTAAAACATTTCTTATGACATATTTATCAGCCAATGGCAATACCCAACTGCCTAAACACTTGTACATGTCATAATCTAATTAGGGAGATACATTTAAAAGACACTATATTATTGGTTAATTCTGTGAATTCTGGAGCTAGAAAGTCTGAGTTTGAGTCCTCCACCTGTCAGCTCTGTGAACTCCAGTAAGCTATTTAACATCTCTGCACTACAATTCTCTTATCAATAAATGATGTTTTTATGAGTTTAAGTGAGCTTAACACACAAAGCACTGTGGAAAGAGCTTGGTGTTCAGTCAGTACTAATAAAACCCAGCTATTGTCACCAAAAGTATGTCTAGAAAAGTTAGCTATTCATTTGACTGCTCTTAGTAGTTAGGTTTTCCATACCTATTTAATTAATAGTTTAGACAGAGAGAAAGGTCAGTGTGTGAATCATCAACTTGCTTGACAAGTACTGCATGAAGCTAGCTGGTACCTCATTCCTTTGGATGATGCTTCATGCTCCATTTGACTAGGCCTCAGGATTTCCTTGTTAGGTTTTTGATACTATTTTCCCTATACTGACAAATTTTTCTGAATTATCTACTATGTATAAGCTAAAGCTACCTATGAGTGCCATGTAACTTTTATTGTACCTAGTTAGTTTTACTGCCTATGGCAGATGCTTGAACTTGAATTCTTTTTTTTTGTTTGTATCAAGACAGGGTTTCTCTGTAGCTTTGGAGCCTGTCCTGGAACAAGCTCTATAGTCCAGGCTGGCCTGGAACTCACAGGGATCCACCTGCCTCTGCCTCCCAAGTGTTGGGATTAAAGGCGTACACCACCTCTGCCTCCACTGAATTTGCATTCTTGTTTCTAAACCTGGTAAGTGCAGAGATGATCTAGTTGCATTAACACAAGGAATGTCCCACAGAAATAAACGAAAAGATGTATTTTTGAATGAATGTATGAAATTGATATTATAAACTTCTTCGTAAAATATTTATTAATTATATTTTTGAGACAGAAAATCTATGTGTTAGAGTGTTTCAAGTAACAATCAGTGAGGCCAATATAAAACAAGGAAAAATTTCATGATAGTGACATCATTAACCTCTCTGACATGAAGAGCAGAGTTTTTATATACAGAAGCTGATTGCACGAGAGAGGGATACTGAAAAGAACACTTTAATATTCTATCTCCTCATGCTGTTGTAACCAATATTCAGTAGATCTGAAATTGTCAAGTTGGGTTACTCTCTGACTGCTAAGTTCTTTAGAAGATTTTATGAAACTTGACAATTTGTCGTGGAAGGTGGGCAAGGGCATCATACCTGAAAACACTAGAATAGTTATAATGTTTAACTATTGGCTCCTGTGATTATATTAGCTTAGTTTCAGACAAAGGGATGGAATTGTTTGTGTTAAGTTTCATTAATTTCATTAAAATTTTGATATTAAATTTTATACTAATCAGTATAAGAAGACAATTGTATATTTACTGTTTGTTTTGTTTTTGGGTATTTAATTTAAAGTTTTACAGGCTAGAAACAAAGTTCTTTTCCTTTCTTTTCATTTCCCCTATTTTCTCTTCTCTTCCTTTTCTTTTTCATCCCCTCCTCTCCCCTTTTCTTTCTTTTTCTTTTTTGTTATTATATAATTTAGGATTTCTTGTGGTTCAAATAACTAAGCTACTTTCTTTAAAGTACTTCAAAATTTAGATATCTTTGGTGGTTGCATGCTATAGTATTTTTATTAATTGGACTGAGAATGAAGAGTGTTTACAAATAAAATGGTATGCTAAAACTTAGTAATTATTTATAAACTTATTAACTGATTATTTTGTTATGAATTGGTCATATATATATATATATTTGTAGGATAGAAAATGCTTCTAGCTAATATTTCTACAGTTCAAAACCTTAACATTGCTCCTTCTGATAAAAACATAAAAGTTTAATCTCTAGCAACTTTGAAGCAGATTATACTTTATCTTTAATTGTATTCACCATGTTGTATAATATTGGCTTGAACATTCATAGCAATTGAAAATTAATATTTTCATGACAGATGAGATTCAGAAAAGATGTTTTTCCTCTATAATTAAGGGCATACATTTTTTGAGATTCAGAGTTGTGTGTGGCAATTGTTGTTATCTTTATGCCGGTGACAGAGTAACATGCTTGAAAATGCCTATAAACTTCTCGATGATGACATTGATAAGGTTGTCTTGCACCTACCTGGCATGCATCCACTGCACCCGAAGGCACCCCAGCACAGAGCATTCCAGGCAAGACGCTTCCACCATAACCAGATGGTTCATTGCATACTTCGTTACTTATTATTCTGACCTGTCCTTGCCGTAGATCTGTGACTGTGTTGCCTGTTTAGTATAAAAACAGAAATGAAACAGTCTTCAGAATATATGGACTAATGACTCTGTGCTGAATTTGAGAATGAATAATGCTCAAAACATTATCTATTTTAAAAGGGAGCCACCACAAGATGCACAAAAGTTTCCTCTGAGCAAGGATTCTTGTAGGAGAGAAAGAATAACTCCTTTAGGGAGACAAACATCTCTTTTCTTTTTCTTTTTGAGTTTGTGATCTGTTTTCCTTCATAGTCTAAAGGACTAATCTGTGATATTAGTGATATTAAGCAGAGCGCTGTCTGTTTTCAATGACTGGTATAGAATTTATCTATTGTTATTGCTTGATAGCCTCTTGAATCAAAAGAACACAATAAAATGTTTTCTGAGACAAGACTTATTAGTCCCTAGAGGAATAATCATCATGGCTGTAATAGCCCAAAGAAACTGCCACTTTCTACTAGATTGTGTTATTTTTTGGCTCTAATTGTTCTTTCAGATTGTGCTTATTCTAATTTCAACTCTATTCATTCAATGAATAAATGTGATCAATATTTATCTCTACGTGGAGTTCCTTGCTGTGGCTGCAGGATTCATTTCATCCCAGAGAAAATTAAAGGCAGTACTTTAATAAAGTCCGCAGGTCATTATTATTTTAAGTCTCCTTTTCTTCACAGAAAATCAAAGACTTTCTATATTAATAAGGAACTTTTTGAAGGGGCTCTAGCAAGCCTAAGCATGGCAAATATGGTTCTGACAGGCTTTGCCCTTCTCCTCCATCCCCTCTATCTTGCTAAAAACTGTTAAGTTACATCCCTAAAGATAGCCCCCAAGGTTCATTCCCTTATTTGGCCCTTCCTTCTCCTGAGACTGACTACCAAGGTCCAGTTATTAATGTATTGAAGTCCAACAATCAAACCCCCTTTATGTCACCATAATTAAAATGAGAGGGAGGGAGGGGAGGTATGGGTGGAGGGAAGGGGAGGGAAGGGGGAGAAGGAGGGGCGGGAAGGGGGAGGAGGAGCGGAGGGAGGGGGAGGAGGAGGGAAGGAGATGGAAATTTTTAAATATAAAAAAAATAAACCATGAGAAAGAAAAAAAAAGAAAAAAAATAAAATGTCCAATCAAAATTAAGCAGCTCATCCTAACACTGGGTTTCTCATTTTATAGCCATTTGCCTCTGCATCACATCTGTCTCCTCTCTATGCAGAGGCAGTTCCTTTGGGACAAATACTTCTTTACCCTCTCTGTTGTTTCTTTCCTCACCTCTCCCTTGTTCTCTTCTCCTTTTCTCTAATTTTCTATCTCCTGTCTCTGTCTGTTATCCCTGCCATCAGTTTCTCTGGGACAAATAAATCTCTTTTGTGCTGAAAACTGGGTCTTGGGTTGTCTTGCGCTAATTTTGAGGTCTCTTTTAGGTTTCTGCATCCCTTTCTTTCACATATTCCTGTTATAGAAATTCCCACACCAGGTAGAAGACTGAGCTCCAAAATATACAAAGAACTCAAGAAATTGGTCACAAAGCAAGAAAACCAGCCTACAAAACACAATCCCAGAGAATTTAGACAACAATGAGGACACTAAGAGAGACTTACATAGATCTAATCTACATGGGAAGTAGAAAAAGACAAAATCTCCTGAGTAAATTGGGAGCATGGGGACCTTGAGGGAGGGTTGAAGGGGAGGGAGAGACAGGGAGGGGAGCAGAGAAAAATGTAGAGCTAAATAAAACAAAAGAACAAATAATCCAATAAAAAGTGGAGTACAGAGCTAAACAGAATTCTCAACATGGAAATCTAAAATGACTGAAAGACACTTAAGGAAATGCTCAACATCCTTAGCCGTCAGAGAAAAGCAAGTCAAAACAACTCTGAGATTCCATCTTACACCTGTAAGAATGGGCAAGATCAAAAACACTGATGACAATTTATGTTGGAGAGAATGTGGGGTAAAGAGAACATTCCTGTATTACTGTTAGGAGTGCAAACTGGTACAGCTGTTTTGGATATCAATATGGCGATTTCACAGAAAATTAGGAAACAACCTTTCTCAAGACCCAGCAATACCACTTTTGCATATAAACCCAAAGGATGCTCAATCATACAACAAGGAAAAGTGCTCAGCTATGTTCATAACAGCATTGTTTGTCATAGCCAGAGTCTTGAAACAACCTAAATGTCCCTCGACCAAAGAACGGAAAAGGAAAATGTGGTACATTTACACAATGGAGTACTACACACCAGACAAATATATTACATCTTGAAATTTGGAGGCAAATGGATGGATCTAGAAAATGTCATACTGAGTGAGGTAACCCAGACACATAACAACAAATGTCATATGTTCTCACTCATAAAACAAAGAAAACCAATCTACAATTCACAATCCCAGAGAACATAGAAAACAATGAGGACCCTAAGAGAGACATACATGAATCTAATCTACATGGGAAATAGATAAAAACAAAATCTGCGTAAATTGGGAGCATGGGGACCATGGGAGAGGGTTGAAGGGGAAAGGAAAGGAAGGGAAGGGAGCAGAACAAAATGTAGAGCTCAATAAAATAAATAAAAAAAGAAATTCTCTGTCTAGAAATCCATATGGTTTCTAAGGACATTTCTTGTTTTACAGCCCTGGGGCAGCAGCTGTAGCTAGGAGTCAGAGATGACCAGATATAGACGGTTCTGTCCTCAGGCTGTTTCCACATCAAAGAAATACAAAGCTGGACGTAGGGGTACAAGCCCGTATTCCCATCATTTGGGGGTGGGGGCAGGTGAAGCAGGGGATTATGAATTTGAGGCCAGTTTGAACTACATAATGAATTCCAAGCCAGCCTGGATTAAAGTGAGACCCTGTGTCAAAACTCAAAAACAAATTTCCATAGTAACAAATAACAGACAAGATGCCATTAAGCTGTTTTATTTTCCTGAGACACTTACCTCCATAAGTGAGCGATCCCCAGCCTGTGACATATGCAACAGAACCAGGTATAATACTCTGGGTCGCGGCTGGGAGGCACACCCTATGGATATTTCTGGTAAATGTGATGGGTCTTTCAAGCTGTATAACTGCAATATCATTATCACGAGTGGTGGGTCTGTAATTGTTATGGACTACGATAGCCCTTACTCTCACTCTTAAGTTAGGAAGTACTGTAGAAACACCAAAGGTGGCAGTCCATTGTAGAGGATTAGAGTAGCTAAAAACAAAACCAGAAACATGCCGTTAAATTGGGAATTCACAGATACTTCATGTATTTGTACTTTGGCTTGAATTAAAATTATATTAGGTCTTTGAGAATTTCATATAATGCGTTTTGTATTTACCACCAACATCTCATTGATACATTTCCTGAACTGTAATCACATAACAGTATTGAGCTCCTTACTAGCGGCTAATCTAGTCATTTTTTTTCTAACTATTCAGAGAAAGATTTTTAGGAAACACATCTTGGAGTAGTATATTATCTTGACTTTTTTTTTTTTTCCTATCCCAGTGAGTATATCCCAACACTATAGTTAATAATAACTAGTGTGGGGGAATGTTTCTTCCCTGATGATGGAGGCTTCCCATTGGCTAATAAAGAAACTGCCTGGCCCATTTGATTGGCCAGCCCTTAGGTGGGCGGAGTAGACAGAACAGGAAGAAGGAAGTGAGGTAGATGGCTCAGTCAGATGCTATGCCTCTCCTAAGTTAGACAGACTGCCATGCCTCTGCTCAGGGAGAGAGATGCGATGGAGCCAGCCACCAGTTCAGACATGCTGAATCTTTCCTGGTAAGACACCACTTTGTGGTGTTACACAGATTATTCGATATGGGTTAGTCAAGATGTGAGTAAGAGGCTGAAAATAATGGGCCAGGCAGTGTTTAAAAGAATACAGTTTCTGTGTAATTATTTTGGGGCATAAGCTAGTCAGGAGGCCGAAAGCAGGATGGCGGGAATGCAGCCCGCAGCTCTTCACTACACCCTGATGTCTCATCCAAGCAACAAAGGATTCTGAAATCATTATCTTTCATATTTTAACTCATTTCCTTTGGTTATTGTTTTTTTCTCTTGTTTTGAGAAGGAAGATCTATTCAAGTAGTAGTGAGGTTGAATGCTATCTTTCTTGTTAATAGAGGAATTATTATTCTGTACTAAATTTGAGCATGTTTATATATATATATATATATATATAGTGTGTAAATGTATACATATGTATAGAAAGGAAATTATTATTGTAACTTTGGAACTATAGAGTTTTTTAGGTATACCCTAAATACACATATGTAAGGTAAAAAATAGATAAGTTTTATTTAATCAAAATTAAATATAATATATACAAGTTTATCAGGCAAATGAGAAGCCACAAGAAAGTACTGATTAATTCTTAATATTTATATTTTTTAGATGGTCTAATATATCCCGGGCTTTTTTTGAACTTGCTAGATGACTGAAGATTATTTTGAACTCCAGATTCTGTTGTCTCTGCATTCCAAGTGTTGGTATCACACTGCTACTATTCCCAGGTAATACCTACAAGCTTTGAAGGCTCTACAATAATGTCTACAAACTAATAGTAAGCCGGGCGGTGGTGGCGCACGCCTTTAATCCCAGCACTCGGGAGGCAGAGGCAGGCAGATCTCTGTGAGTTCGAGACCAGCCTGGTCTACAAGAGCTAGCTCCAGGACAGGCTCTAAAGCTGCAGAGAAACTCTGTCTCGAAAAACAAAACAAAACAAAACAAAACAAAACAAAAAAACAAAAAAACCAAACTAATAGTAAATGGCCTGCAAAGCCACTGTAGAATGGACATGGAATATTAATAGGCAATTCATGGAAAGGGAGACCTAAACACCTCCTAAATGTAAGAAGTGATGATTAAAAACACTGACTATCGAGCAGTAGAAATTATAGCAGTGATTACAGAATATATATTAGTAAGAAAGGTAAAAATTAAACAAGAGCACTTTACCAAGTGTTGTTTAGGCAGAAATTTGGATTTCTTGTATATTTGGTCAAACTAAACATTCAGAAAGCTTTATGGTATATTTATCAAGTTGCATATCTACTTCTGGGCACATATCAGAAAATTATCTAAAGGTTTATTGCTAGTATTCCTTTGTGTGTATATTCTTGGGTATGCAATGGGAAATTACAGCAACCTAATGAGATGGGGTAAATATGATGACTGATTATGTTGGATTCATGAACGACAGTGGCTCCAACAGAAAGAAATTCCCGTGATTACGTAAAAGCCGTAAAGAACAATACAGAACTTTATAATCTGCTGTTGTCATAAATTATAAGCACATATTCACAAAAGTACCTACAGGTTTAACAGGTTGTGAATATTTAGAAATATTCAAATTTATTAATTCCAGTAAGTCTATTGAGTAGGATTAGGGCAGTTAAAGTTGGATCTAAAATGGGAAAAGAAAAAAAATACACCTTAAATAAGATCTTTTGCATCCTGATGACAAGTGCTTCCAACTTTGAAAGTTGTTTAACTTAATATTACTTCTCATATTGAATAGAAGCAAACTCCAATTAAATTATATTTTAAGAGTTTTCAGATAGTGGAGTTAATACAAAAAAATCAAAATTATGTATGTACAAATTTCTTGATTACACATGAATACATGCACCCCAGTTACAAATTGTAAAGAAAAACTTAAATAAATATGAGCATTACATGTAAATATTATCTCTGCAACAAATTAGTTATGCCAACTTATAATTATGCCAACTTAGTGTCTCATTTCTTAGTTTATGTATAAGGTGTGATTGACTGTGAAGTACTAATGAAATAAGAAAAATATGTCAAGCATGGCATTTGGAATAAAGTAAACTGTCACTTAAAACAGTTACAGTGCTCTCCATTCATAGGTTAACAAGCCATGGCTGTCTAGTTTGTGTGAGGAAAATCTCTGGAAACAGAACACTAAGTAGTTATGATTTCTATCCTGTATGAGTTCAATACACTGGTGGAAGAGACAAGTATACTAGCAGAAAACAACAAAGATTACTAAGAAAAGTAAAAAAATTGGCATGAAAAGTAAGAAAATACCATGAGGAGATGATAATAGAATAATTTTCAATAGAGCCTCATCATGTCTCTGTGCCTGGATGTAAGGGTGGTTATCCCTTAACAAGTGCCTGCTCATGGTTCTTGGTGATGCTCAATCAGTACAGAGGGTACCAGGATATAGTCTACATAGCTTCTCAGCTCTGGTGGTGCCACAAGGTAGAGAGTAGGTTTGTGGTGGCAAAATTAAAATACATTTCCTGCATGGCTTTGGAATTCATCGTTGATACCTGTGATTACACCATTCAAGATGGTGACATACTTTCCTTGGTTTTGGATGCCTAGGTTCCAAGAGAATACAGATCTAATATTGTTTTTAGTGCATCCCCAATTACACCAAAGTCTGCTAAGTCCAGGCACTTATACTTTTGGTTTCCACACTAAGGGTGTGGCTGAAAGCCAATAGTGTCAGTCTTACTATGACATTTCATGTGACATTGATTATTGAATTGGTTTTATGAATTTTGTTCCCTGTGTTACCTGAAGTGCAGCAGCACACATGCCTATTTAAACCCGAATCATATGATTTGAGGGCGATCTCTCAAGTAAATTTCAAAATTAGTCACCAACATTGAGTTATAAAACAGCAGCAGAAAGATGAGAGGTTTTCTGGAATCTTTGTTCAGAAACTGTGTGCAAGTTGTGTTCATGTTTAATCCTCTTCATCTAATTAATGGACTAGTTAAAAAAAAAAACAAATGTGATAAAAGACAGTGCTTTCAGCTCTCAGTACCATCCATCTCTTTGGAATTGTGACTATCCAAAAACATTCCAGTCTGAACAAATGGGGATTTGGAAATGATAGCATTTTAGGAAAAAAAACAGCAACTTGAGAAGTTTCATAGATGGGGAAATGTAAAAAGAGTTAGAGGAGAAAAAAAGCTACAAGCCCAAAGTTTAGGATGCATACTTTTGGAAACATGTTTGGACTGATTTGAGGGTGCATTGTTGTATATCATAAGGATGCTGTATTTTACTAATAAAAGACCGAGAAAAGAATGGATATGGTTAGGGGAACACCTGAGTTACTTTTCTGGATGATTTTCTTTTTTAGTTTAGTTTCCCCAAGTTTTTTAAGCCTTGGATATCCAGTACCAATATATGCCTGAAACTAGAAGGTCTCATATTGAATACAGAAGAAATCCTTTTATTGTGAGCAGTGTGAGCTTCAGCTTGCACCGACAGAATGTTTGCACAGTTGCTCTGTAGCCGTCACTTACACCTGTGTAATAGTCTGCAGTCATTCCGAAGTGTAAATGGCCTAACATAACCGCTCTCAAGTAATAGCACTGCTGTGGTTGTACTTGGTGCTTCTATGAAGCAGAGTATTGTGTTCCGTATAGGCCTTAGATCAGTTTTGTGAAACTAAATTAATGGGATTTTCTAGTCTCTAGGCCAACATCAGTCTACTATTTAGCTTATGCAATATAATGTGAAAATCATTTTCAACAAAAAATTAAGAGTTATCTTACTTATCTAACCTGATGTATATGTATGCTTTGCCTGAACGTATGTGTGTGCACCACACGCATGTCTGGTGCCTGCAGAGCTCAGAAAAGGGTGTTGATGCTGTGGAACTACAGCCACCATGTGGGTGCTGAGAACTGAACCTGAGTTCTCTGAAAGCTCAACAAGTGCTATTAACCAACAAACCATCTCTCCAGCCTGGACCACAGCAATTTACCATTTTTTTAAAAAACAATAGTGTAACCAGACCTACCAGGAACACTAGCACTTAGTTAGTAGTGTTGCCCTAATTTGAAAACAGAGTGCAGTTATGTAAATTCTATGAATTGAATTTAAATCAAGCACTCTAGTGTGTGATTCTTATTTTCTTTGCTATGTTGTAGTACTGTCATTTGAAAAAGAGAGCTATCTACAAATGATTATGCCAAAGGAGAAGAGACAGTTACACTTCCATAAATAAAAAAGAAACAACTCAGAAATAATTTCCTTTGAATTATTTAGGTGTCAATCCAATTATGTTTAGTCCTGGGGTAGCGGGTGGAGTCTTCATGTAGCTGTCTCTCCTGATTATTCCCAGATGGAAGAGTAGCTGTGGACTCACCTTCTGAAGCAGTGAGCTGCTGTCAGGACCCACGAGTTACTGATCAGGGCACCTCCACAGTGGTGGACATTATTGAGCTGGAGACTGACTTGCCAGGGCCAGTCGCCTGTGTCGGCTAGAGTGCCCCCAATGATCCTCTCTTCAGACAGTGTGATGAGGTCCGGGCGGGCTCCACATTCTGCCAAGAAAAATGGATTAACTTGCTGGCCTGGTGATGCTCCTTCCCATTCAGAAAATTACTGCAGCAATTCTTCCTCATTGACGATTTCCCACCCTTTTCCTAACACGTGCTGGATATTCCAAATGCATGACCACTTATTTTTATTTGAGGCAGGGCCTCATATAGCCCAGGCCACCTCCAAACTCTATTTATAGCTGAGAAAGATCTTGAACTACTGATCATCCCAAGTCTACACCCCAAGTCCTGGGATTATAGATGTGTTACTATATATCTGGTTCAATATGTTATATTTTTAAGGGACAGGCATGTTTATGAACTGCGTTACAGAACACAGTTCTGAAGTAAATTGAATAAGGCCATCTAATTCTGAAGCAACTTTCATCATGGTTTGGGATACTTCATTAAGTGTGGGCTAGCACAGGTCAGTACTGGATATGCCTCCATAGGCCCCAAACTCCTATATTGTTTCCTTTTTCTAGCTACTCAAAATATGACCTGTGGCCTTATTAAATGTTTACTCCTGGAACCTTGTTGGGAATACTGACTTTCAGTCCCACACCATCTAACAAGTCAGAAACTGTTATTTTGAGGAGAGATGCATGTAGCAGGCATGGTCGGTTGGGCCCCGCTGCTCCTTCTACAGATGCATGTGCATAGTGAAGTTGGAGTAAAACCATTGTACCCAGAGACTTCCTCCTGAACACTGTAGTTCACCATGGATGTTCTGGTTCTCCTTACCTGGCTGTGTATGAGTAAGAGGACCTTTGGAAGGAATTGAATGTGACAGAAGATTCTGATTTCTAGAATTATGTTTAAGACTGGTTAGACCACTCAGCTGTCAATGTAAGTTTGATTTCTGGGACCCATATAATGGAAGGAGAAAACTGACTCCTGCTTATAGTCTTGCCATAGCATGTGCATACAAACAAATAATCAATAAAAATGTAACTTAAAAAATATAACTTTATTTAAATATTTTAAGAAACCTACAAACAATTCAGTGAGGTGAAATGGACTGGCGTGGGTTAATTTGCTCAGTTCTTCTCAACCCAAAATGTTATATCTTTTCTTGTATTTAATGTTTATTAGCAATAATAGACATATAATCATTAATATACATTTCTATTGCTGGGTTGGTAATAGGTTGCTAATCCTAAGCATTTGTTTTCTTACAAATTCTCTAATAAAAGAGGATTAGACTTTTATTAAGAATATATTTGGATATGGGTTCTTTTCCTGCCTTCTCCAAATAAATTCTTTGGTGAATTATTTTATTACAGTTTTATTCAAAATAATTGTAAATTAAACACAGAACTGAATTGAAAAATATATTAGAGTGAAGTACCTTTTAGAATCTCTTAAGTATCTAAAATAAATCAGAAATCCAAGTACATGGAACTAATTTCTAACTACATTTGACTGATTTGAGACATAAATTTTATGTTTCTAGGAATTTGTACCTGTCCTCTTAGCCTAAAAGTATATATATCGAGTGATGTTGGGACATGACTTTCCCTTCAAGTTAAGGGCTTCAAACTTAAAATACTTTTTACAATTTATTACCTTATGATTAACCAAAATCCACAACAAAGCAAGGCACTCTGGTGGTTCAAAAAAGCTACATGGATGTTGTCATCAGCCATAATTTACAAGTCGACAGAAACACTGCTTTAGAACCACAGGAACAAAGCTCCCCAGAACTGCCAAGAAAATTGCCTGGAGCTTGTTCTTGAGTGCCAAGCGGATTAAACTCTACTGTAGTTCTATTCTTTTTTCTTTTCTAGAAGGAGGAGAAATTACTAAAACACTCATACATCAGCCACTGTTAAGAGCAGTGACTGCTTTCTACAAGATCCCTACAGAGTAAACTCAGAACGAAGGTACCGGCTTCACAGATAAGACTTTGGCAAAGGGCTAAAAAGACTTGAACTTAAGATCCTTATAATTTGATAACTACAAAATAATTAAAAATCTTACCTTGAGTCAAAAAATTTTCTGTATCCTGGTCAGTGAGTGCTAGTGTTAAAAAAGAAAGAGTGAGAGCAAGATAAACAAAATATAAGCTGAAAACCATTTCACCTTGGTTTCATGAAGCTCAGTGCCAGGGCAACCAGAAACTCAGTCACTGGGAGGGTTTGCTGAAATTCAGATTCCCAGGCTCCACCTCAAGCCTTTGGAAAGAACCTCTGAGTCATGTGCCCCAGAAAGCTCTCCTTGCAACCCCATCCTAGTTTGTTGCGCACAAACTGTTGGAAGTTCCTGCTTACATCTTTCATGAAATACAGATTTTCCTGCTCCAAAGTCACTCATTACTCTTGGCAAAAGAAAGGCTTAAGCAGTCATTACGATTCAGTGTGATATCACTTAGAAGGTAATCATTCATTTGTCAAGTGCACCTGTGAATAGTCATTGGAATATGCATGTATTACTTTACTGATGCTATAGCGTGTGTTGTTTCTTCAGTCGTTAATAAAACAGAGGCTCCCTCAACACATTATTTACAGATTGATACTAACTAAGAAAGTATTACAAATGAGAAATAAAGTGGAGGAAAGAGTAATGATACAGGAAGAGTCACAGATGAAATCATGAAGGGCATAACATTTGCCCTGTACTTTGAAACCCTAAGGAATGGCTCACGAGGACAAGAAGGAAAAGACATTCTGAATGGAAGGTGGCATAACACCTGTGCCCCAGGTTGTAAGATGTGTGTTGTGCAATAGTCAGTAGGTTACTACAGGTGTTGCATGCTGGGTTGTTGGGAGTGCCAGGCAAGACAACAATGTCAGCACTAGGTAGTGACAGTTTGTGTGCTCCACTTCCAGGTCTGAATTCAGAATTCCCAAGGCAGGTCTTACAGTCATCTCAAACTCAGTATGAACAACACATTTTATCTGAAAGTTGCTACTTATATTTCTTCATTTAGTAAAAAAAGTACCATACCTACTGGAAGTTAAAAATGGTCTAAAATTTCCCTTTTCTCATTCTCATTCCTTTTAACAAACCCCATCTTCTTTGCTACTCCATACTTTTATTGTTTGACATTGGTACACTTATGATACTTTCAGATTGATTCTTTTGTTACTTTATTGGACTTATACTTTCTAAAATGAGTACGAAAATATTCTTGCTGGTCTTGAACATTTTTAGTGGGCCATCAATCTTCTTATTTTCAATAAAATGAAATCAAACTTCATAAGACAGGTTTTTATAGTCTTTAAAAATAGTTTATGCCAAAATTATTCCCGGTTTCATAAAGTTTGTGATGTATGATGTACTTCTGTATATGTGTTGCTTTTATTGGTTGGTGAATAAATTTGTTTTGGTCAATGGCTTAGTAGAGTAAAGCCAGGCAGGAAATCTGAATAGAGATGTAGAAAGAAAATAGGCGGAGTTGAGGAGTTGCCATGTAGCTGCCAAAAGAAGCAAGATGTGAGGTAACAAACCACAAACCTCATGGTAAAATATAAAATGATAGAAATGGAAATTTTTAACAAAAACAAATGAGAAAAAAAGAAAAAAAAGAAAAAGAAAAAAAAAGAAATGGGTTAATTTAAGATGTGAAAGCTAGCTAGGAATACGCCTGAGTCTTTGGTCAAACAGTATTGTAACTAATAATGTTTCCATGTGATTATTTGGGTTTGGGCAGTCGGAAAATGAAAGCACAGTCTGCATCTCCAAGTTTGTGCATTTCATTTGCTTTTGTAAGCATCAGTAGGGCCAAGTCATCCTGTTGGAAGCAGGAAAAACAAAACTGATCACTTTTCTTCCTTCTTTGAACAAAACAGACTTGAGTTTGAATCCTAACTGCCAACATATTGACTCTTTGACCTGGGCCCTTATCTATCTATGTTTCCTAAATGTTGTTAGTAAACAAACCTATGGGGATATCCATAAGCTTCTTGTTTCATTGTGCTGTCGAAGCATTCTGTTAGAGTTCTTGCCCCCACCCCCACCCCCACCTTTAGGTAAAGCTTCTTCTTTCCATATCTCACGATATGGAGATCCTTCTTATGTTTGAGTCCATTTGTCCTCTAGTCTCTTTTCTGGATCCCTATATAAGTTGCTGTATTTATTAGATAGGCTTGACCTGATGGATTCTTTCTCTTGCTTCTTCATTTTTTTCATGTTTTGCAAAACAAGCAAGGGTCTTATATGTATAATGGAAATGCTCTCTTCTAAACTGTATCCTGACTTTGTATATCTTCTCTTGATTGTCAAGTCTAACAGTTAGAATATTTTTTTTTGTTTCAGTTTTGCTATGAGTCTCAGGGAGGTAGAAACTGCTATTGATTTATTAGCAAAATTACCCAGCACACTGCCAAATATATAACAACTATCCAGGAAGTAGTTTGGAAGTATACCGTAATGTGTAGGAGAAGAGGCAATATTTGCTTACTTAGACTGGTCTGTGAGTGATCACAGTCAGGACAGAGTGGAACTGTGGATTTGGAGTGGTGTCTAGGAGTTATTTACTGAGATAAACATTAACTCATTAGTTGGAACAAGAAAAGATAGTTTAATGAAGGGAAATGGAGGCATTCAGAGAACTTTGAGGGTCTAATGCCATGATTATCTACTGTTAGTTAAGCCTTTGAACATTTAAACAATTAGGACTTTGGTGGTAGGTATATACTAGACCAGGGCTGGAGCTATGAAAACTATTTGATATTCAGCTCATTATGAAGCCTTGACTCCTTCCAGAAGTATAGGCAGAGCCAGAGGATTTCTTTATTAAGTAGTTTTTATTTCAGTCATGTAACAATTACTTACTGATTATCTATTATGTACCATGATCTGGGTAATAGAAGGAATATATTATAATGGAAGGAAGAATAGCATGAACAAAACTCATCTGTTAATTACCATTGCTGTTATGCAAAAGGGTCAGGAGTTCTTTCAGAAAGAATGGTTAGAAATAGAGCTGTCATATGATCCAGCTATCCTCTGTTGTGTAAATGTCTAAAGGAATCAAAATCAGTTGTCAAGGAGATATCACACCTCATGTGCTTTGTAGAACTGCTAAAAATCACCAAGATGTTTATATGGTTTCTATAACTGTGATAAATACCATAACCAAAAGCAACTGTGGGAGGAAAGGGTTTCACTTTGGTTTACAACTCTCAGGTAATACTCCATCACTGAAGGAAGTTTGGGCAGAAGCTCAAGACAGGACCTGGTACTGCTTCTTTTCTTATATTATCCAGGATCAAGGTTGGCACCACCTATAATGGACTGTGCTCTTCCACATCAAACATTAATAAAAAATATAACCCACTAGCTTGCCCACACGCCTGTCTTGCCAGAGAATGTTTGCTATTTAGATTCCTCTTCCCATATGACTCTAGCTTGGGTCAAATTGCCAAAACACTAGACAGGAAAATCTATCCCTTGCCAACTTGACACGCTCAGCAACAAACTTCCCTTTGTCATTTGTCCACGAGATGGAATGCTAATATTAATATCACAATATAAAGCATTTAAACTTTTTAAAAGTTCCATAGTCTTTAAAGTTTAAAAACTTTAAAAGTTCAGTCTCTTTAAAATATAGTGTCACGTTAAAATTGCAAAGTTTCTCAAGGTATCAAAGGTCTCATAACTGTGTATTCTATAAAATCAAAATAAGTAAAATACTTCCTTATTCCAAGAGGTAATAACCAGAGCACAGTCACTATCAAATCAAAGCAAAACAAAAGTCCTACAGTACATACCTCAGTGTCAGACATCTGGGACTCACCCCATGATCCTTTCCCCAAAGGATTTAGGCAGCTCAAGCTCCGTTCCCTCCAGTATACTCTGGCCAGCTTTACTCCATACCTGCTTTTGTTCTTGGTAATCACCTCAAGGTACTGGCATCTACAAAATGCTTGGTCCTCTTGCAACTGGGTTGTACCTATACCAATAGCCTTTCCTGGGCTCTCTTTGAGGACTGCATGATGCCAAGCCTAAAGTTCTCTGCATAATCCCTTTAATCTTGGAATTTCTGCTGCAACTGAGGCCGCACCTCCACCAGTGGCCTCTCCTGGCCTCCCATGGCTTCAGACCTCATGATCATGGCCTTCATGACCTCTTTATCTTCAAAGTCAGTATGACCTAGGAAACTCTTACTTCTTACCAAGTTCAGCTGCCAGAAGCAGGTGTAACCTTAGGCTCCTCTGGATCACAGTTTCTGTGTGATGACCCTGAGGAAACACTTGCCAGAAAATTCCCCCTTAATGATCCTGGCCTCTTGTCAATCACAGCTAATCCTTCAGCTGCAGCTAACTAGAATGACAGATTTTTAATTCAAAACATTGAATGGCCCCAACAGAGTCTGTAAGGGTCTCATAAACCTCCCCCTAAAATTTCACAAGCTGTGCCACTGTCACCTGTTTCAATCTCAGCATTATCTGTGAGTTCCCGTAATGGCTCTTTATGCTCTGAACACTCAGTGGCTTTTCTAGCCTAAAGTAACAAAGTCCTTACACAATTTGCCAAAACTAATCTCATCTATGATATCCCATAAACCTGATATCAATTTTTGTGTTAATTAGGTTTCTATTGCTGTGATGAAACACCATAATCAAGAGTGACATGCTGCCGGGCGGTGGTGGTGCACACCTTTAATCCCAGCACTCGGGAGACAGAGGCAGGCAGATCTCTGAGTTCGAGGCCAACCTGGTCTACAAGAGCTAGGTCCAGGACAGGCTCTAAAAAAGCTGCAGAGAAACCCTGTCTTGAAAAACCAAAAAAAAAAAAAAAAGAGTGACATGCTGTGTGTGTGTGTGTGTGTGTGTGTGTGTGTGTGTGTAAGGTTTGTTTTGGCTTACAACACCAGATCACAATCCATCACTGGGAGAAGTCAGGGCAGGAAATCAAGGCAGAAACCTGGAGGCAGGAATTGAAGCAGAGACCATGCAGGAGTGCTGCTTATTGACCGGCTCACCTGAATTGCTCAATTTTTTTTTTTTTTTAAATACACTCCAGGAATACTTGCCTGGTGGTACTGACAAAAATCTAGCAGCATAATACCCATCAGAAATTTACAAGTATGCAAAGAAAAGTGGTACAGAAAGCCTGTGGAATATTATGTAGCAATAAAACAGGAGAATGCTGTCATTTGAAACAACATAGAATAGGAAGGCATTGTGTGTTTTAAGTCAGGCTCAAGATAACAAATAATGTATGTTCTTGCTTTCATGTGGGAATTAAAACACTAAACTTAAAGAGGTAGGGAATAGGATAGTTTTTATCTACCCCTGTAAAGGGTATCTAGGAGGGAAGAATGGAGAGAGGACAGACAATGGGATGGCAAGTAAGGATGGGTAGGAAGGATCGCTTTTCATGTTCTACTGTTGTAATGAACTATGCTTGAAAACTATTAATGAATATTTTAACAGACTTACCAGAGATGACATTAACTGTCCCCCAAGCAAAGAACTATTAAATGTCTGATTTGATAGCAAAGCCGGTTTCTCTGATCTAATCTTTATATAATGCATAGGTATTGAAATGCCACAGTACCCTGTATATAGATCTATTGACTACATGTTGGTGGGGGACAATTCTGCATTCTGTCAATTATGTTTTAAGTAAATGCTGATTGGCCAATAGCCAGGCAGGAAGTATAGGTGGGACAACCAGACAGGAAGTAGAGACGGGGCAATGAGAACAGGAATATTCTTGGAAAAAGGAAGCTCTTCCCACAGTCCTGTTCAGACACCAAAGAAGCAGGATGTGACCTGCCCCACTGAAAAAGGTACTGAGCCATGTGGCTAACTAGAATAATGGTAATATAAGTTATATGAGCTAATACAAAGCCTGAGCTAATGGGCCAATCAGTTTTATAACTTATGTAGACTTCTGTGTGATTCTTTGGGACCTACCGGATGTGGAAACTGGGCAGGACAGAAACCCCAATAAGTAGCCGGTTCTTTATGTTACAACATGTCAATTCAAATATGTTTTAAGCATTTTTAATCATTTGCAAATTTTGTCATAATAAATTTTATAAAACTAAAAAAGCATTTTCTCATTTTTCTTATGCAAATTTGAGATATCAGTCCTGAATCATATTCCCATTTTACAAAGATAAAACCGAGGCCATAAATCCTTTTAAATTCCAACCTCTAAAATTCACTTCTATTGGAACCGTCTTAACTTACGTAATCCATTTCAGAAAGAAAATGAATTTTTTTTTTATCATGCTGTGTCATTCTATACAGGGCTCAAAACAATAGAAAAAGATATGGTAGAACAAGTTAAAGTACATTGCCCTTGTGTGGACAGTATGAAATAGATATCTCCCTATGTTGAAATTATTGTATTTAGGAAGAAAATCAAATCTTCAAAATATTTATGACTAGTAAAAGAGAAAAATCTTAGACTGTTTATGTTAAAGGACTATATATTATATTTAGAATTGTAGTACAGTTTTGGTGGTTCAGTTACAAATAATGAGGTAAGATTCTCATTTAATTAATATGTGAATTTGAATGAATAAATTTGTAACCTATATTAAAACGAAAAGGCATAGAAATGATACTTGCATGTTATCTCATTTGAAGGGGCTATTTCCAAGTTTCCAGAGTTATTCAGTATGCGTAGCACAGATTGGATTCTGCTTTTCATGGTTTTTTTATTGGCACGTTTACTAGATCGAAATTTCATGACAGCATCTGCGATCACACCATTCCCTTCTTTCCTGAAAGTCAAAAGAAACAGACACCTTCAATACTTTTGTGCTATTTATATGCTCTTGATGAGACCATCTTAAAAGAATTCATTTGGGAACACGTTTGCATAACGGGCACACTTAATGATATCTCACAATGCTATTTCCCAAATTGGGTTTTAACACAGCCCACCATAATCACCATACAGAATAGCATTTTGAAACCAGAATGCTGGGCTGGAGAGATGGCTCAGAGGTTAAGAGAACTGACTGCTATTCCGGAGGTCCTGAGTTCAATTCCCAGCAACCACATGATGGCTCATACCCATCTATAATGAGATCTGGTGCCTAGAACACTATATACATAATAAATAAATTTAAAAAAAAAGAAACCAGAATGCTACCACCATGTGACTTTTCATAAACTATTTACGTTTCTTAATACACTAAGTCCAGAAATCTTACTGATTTAAATGGTTTTTTTCTCTGAAGATTATATGCATAAATTGATAAAGAACTTTTGGAAAGAATGCATGGAAAATACTAAGGTGCACCATAATAACCATTACCTGTTATTAGACTTACCAAGTTGAGAAAAATATTTATTTTCTTAAACTAACTTAAAAGTTGATGAGTTTTCAAATTTACGTGAGTTAAAATATCAGTTTTCTGTTATACAGATGCATTCATCTGACCACAACAACAAATTTATAGGCATATATTAAGATTTTATTTTTCTTTTTATTGACCACAGAGACTCATTTTTCACAATGAACTTGATATCAAAACTTAGATAAATTCTACTTTCTTTCATATCAACAATGTTAGGTTGAAAGTGGGCCTCCAAATAGCAGTGTTGGTGGCAATGACCTAAACTGAGTGTCTCTGATTGGGTAAGCAGAAGGATTGTTATTAGTTAAACAGAAGTCTAGATTCAGAATTACTAAGGAATTTTGTAAGGTCGGCTTCTGTTTATCACGAAAACCACTATCTCCTTTGTCTACCCCAAAGAGCAACCACTGTGGGCTAAGGCATCCAGTTCTCAAACAAGTTCTACCAGCTCCAAGACCCCCACCCCACTGACTATCATTGAAAATTGGATTGCTTTCCTGACAAGCGTTGTTCTCCATGCCCCCAGACAGCAGTTTGATCTTATCCCTCCAAAAGCATTTCTTTCTACCCACGGAGTGAACCAGTTTGCTGGTTTCATTGAGCCCTCACTTACAAATAATTAACATTATGGGCCACCTCCACCATCTGGTCTTGGCTTGTGTTCTTTCTAGTTTCATGTTAATTTGTCACAAGCTATAGTTATCGATCAGGAGGGGATCTCGATTAAAAAAAATGCTTCCATAAAATCAGGCTGTAGAGCTGGGTGGTGGTGGCACATGTCTTTAATCCCAGCACTCGGGAGGCAGAGGGGGACAGATCTCTGTGAGTTCGAGGCCAGCCTAGTTTACAGAGAGAGTTCCATGCCAGCCAGGGCTACACAGAGAAACCATTATTTTAAATAATAAATAAATAAATAAATAAATAAATAAATAAATAAATAAATAGATGAGGCTGTAGGATATTTTCTAAATTAGTCATTGATATGGGAGTATCCAGCCCATTGCAGGTGGTAACATGCCTTGCTGGGACTCCCGGGTTCAAGAAGGAATCAGGCTGAGCAAGGCATGAGGAGCAAGCTAGTAAGCAGCACCACTGCATGGACTCTGCATCAGCTCTTCCCTCCAGGTTCCTGCTCAGTTTGAGTTCCTGTCCCGACTTCCCTCAGTGATGAACAGTGATATGGAAGTATAAGCCACATAAACCCTTTCCTACCCAGGTTGTGTTTGGTTATGGTGTTTCATCACAACAATAGTAACCTTAAAACTAGGGTAGTTTGCTTCTTTTTGGGGAAAGTGCAGTTGCCAAATTTGGCTCAATGTCTCTCGTACACCTCTGTATACAGTTTCCTCTGCCCAACTCAAATGCCAGTTCAAATTGTAGACTTAACATCTGTCCTAGGAACTAATTTAGTATATATTTTTTAACGTGTACAAAACAACATTTTGCGATGCTAGGCGCTACTCTAAGTTCCAGTAATTGGCTGTGGTGAAATTTCACTATTGCCACTCTCGTGATTGAGCAACTTAGCTGGAGCAATAGACACTGAACAATTACAATTTATGTATTGCTAAATCTAAGCAATTTTAAAATTCTATGTAAATGTTATATAAAGTGGTATGAGTTCTATTTCAGATTCAAAACTGAATCCACAGGATAATGAGGAAAATTACTAGTATCAAAAAAATCTGCTAAGTTACATATTCTAGACTATTTAATAGGCTTCCATTTAATAATTACATAACAAAATAGAGGCATGGTCTTGGGTGAGTGAGATATATGGAATTAGCATTTAGATTTCAAACAACTGAACTCTACTGGCAGTGTGGATTAAAGAGAAAAAATCCTGCTCACCCTAAAGAAAGGGCTTATCTCTTTCCAAGGCTCAGCTATAAATGGGGAAAAAGAGTTTTTCCCCAGAAATTTGGAATCCTGAATGTGGCTAAAAATATTTGCATTTGTATTGATACTATCTATGCATTCTTAGACTCTTTCAGATGGTAACAAGTTGCAGTATAAAAAGGAAAAAATAAATGGGAATCTTGAAATTCTCAACGTATTATTACCAGTAGAGAAATATATTTGAAGTGATTAATGATATAAAAGAAAGAACGGCCAAGATCAAAAACACTGATGATGCTGGAGAGAATGTGGGGTAAAGGGAACACTCCTCCATTGCTGTTGGGAGTGCAAACTGGTACAGCTGCTTTAGATATCAGTATGGTGATTTCTCAAAAAATTAGGAAACAACCTTCCTCAAGACCCAGGAATATACAGGTATATACCCAAAAGATGTTCAATTGTACCAGAAAAACCAGAAAAACATGTGCTCAACAATGTTTATAGCAGCATTGTTTGTCATTGCCAGAACCTGGAAACAACCTAAATGCCCCTCAATTAAAAAATGGATAAGGAAAATGTGGTATATTTACACAATGGATTACTACACAGCAGAAAAAAATTAATGACATATTGAAATTTGTAGGCAATTGGATGGATCTAAAAAACATCATATTGAGTGAGGTAACCCAGACCCAGAAAGATAAATATCGTATGTACTCACTCGTAAGTGGCTTTTAGACATAAAGCAAAGAAAACCAGCCTACAATTTACAATCCCAGAGAACATAGACAGCAATGAGGTCCCTAAGAGAGACATGGATCTAATCTACATGGAAAGTAGAAAAAGACAAGATCTTTTGAGTTAATTGGGAGCATGGGGAGCATGAGGGAGGGTTGAAGGGGATGGAAAAGGAAGGGAGGGGAACATAGAAAAATGTATAGCTCAATAAAATCAATAAAAATTTAAGTTGTTTAAAAATATGTTTGTGTTTATTCATATCTGGGGATAAAAGATCACCATGTCAGAGAGGCAACTTCAAGAATAATCAACAGTGACCGTGAAGCCACTGAAAGGGGAGAGTGTGAACTGGGATATGTGGCTCATAGGGTACTCTCATGTTCAATCTGTGAGGATCATACTAGAGCTAGCAAAAGAAACAGAGAGGCTATCTAGATTGTAAGCAGCAAAATCATGGCTGTGAAGAGTCCTAAGAGGCAGGGAATGATATTTCAAGGACAAGCCAACAATGGCAAATGGTGCTCAGAGATCCAAGAGTAAAACTGAAGTAATTTTCTTGGATTTTGTGATTTGGATGCTGTTGATGAAATTGGCAAGAACACCTTACATTTTGGAGTGTGGTCAGAAGACAGACTACAGTGGATTAGTGGCAAGTGAGACGTTAACAAAAGGAACAAAAACTTGAATGGTTGTTTTCCATCGACTCCTTCAGTATTGGTTTAAACCTTTATCATTGCAAGATAGTGCAGACACAACAAATCACCCAAAGGAATGCACACTGGATAGAAATGTGGTTTGTAACCTTTCTGTAGTTTCTCCCTCAGCCTCTTATTCCTCTTCAAAGCTCGATTTAAACACAATTCTGTCTATTTTTGTGATGTTAATTAGTCCTTGAGAAAGAATTCATGCACCTTTTTGCATGAATTTCCATATTGCCATGTGAAGGACTGAGCAATGTGGTCATTTAAGATGTTTCTGGGAACATTGTTCAGTGTGACTGTTTTTGTGGAAGAGCCTCTCCTGTCATACCACATGGAGTAGCAGATTCCCAAAGCCTCTCACTGCCACTCCTGTCCACTACAGACTTCTCATGGGTTTTACTTCCATATTATCCGTTTATTATGACATTCCATGCAAGTGAAGCCAAACTCTTACTTCTGGTGTTGGCATGGTGTACTGTATTTTGTAACAAAAGGAGGTACTGTATGTAGGCTGGTTTATGATATCCAGAGGATTTATACAGTAGCATGGCCCTGTTACTGCCACCTCACACCAGCTTTTCTTGCATCCATTAAGAATGTGGTGATACTGTTATTTATACAATAGTGTTGGAGGAGGGCCACTTGTTTGTCCCGGCCTCTTAGTCCCAACATAATCACACAGAAACTGTATTAATTAAATCACTGCTTGGCCCATTAGCTCTAGCTTCTTATTGGCCAATTCTTACATTTTAATTTAACCTCTTTCTATCAATCTGTGTATTGCCACTTGGCTGTGGCTTACCGGCTAAAGTTCTGGCATCTGGTCTCTGGTGGGGCTCCATGGCTTCGCTCCGACTCTACCTATTTTTCCCAGCATTCCATTTAGTTTTCCCTGCCTACCTCTATTCTTTTGCCCTATCAGGCCAAGCCAGTTTTCTTTATTAATTAACCAACTGTATTCACAACATACAAAGGGGAATCCCACATCACAATAGCAAAATGAATATAGCATTTTACTTCATTTTTAAGATGTCCCATTTCTTATTATTTTTATTTTCATCTTATTATAACAAATACAAGAACATGCCATTTAATATCCACAGTGCGAACGGAAGTCAAACATACTAAGCTGCATCTTTGCAAATATGGTTTTTGTTATGCTTTCACTTACCTGAGTTTGACAACATGTGTTCTGATAAACTCACTTTTTAAATCTGATTCTCGGAATGTATTAGTAATCTGCAGAAAGAAAATGGAAAAATAATCTCACTGAAATTGTGGTCTCTTCCTTCTATTTAATGACTCTGTAACATGGGTCTTATATGTTGAGAAGTAGAAATCTATCAGATGAGGTCAGGTCAGTTTTGTCACAGATAGCATAGAACTAATATAGGCCAATAGTATAATCTTCTGATGTGGGTCCTGTTTCACAGCTATTAAGCAAAAAGGATCTGGACAGGGCATGCCTTCAATACAAATCTCTCTAACTACATCAAATGTTTTACGTCATGAGACCTTATGACATATGATTTGCTAGTTGTGAATGAGGTGATTGGGATAAGACTCAAGTCAACATTAAGGAAATTGTTTCACACAACTCGATATGCATGTGGTTCACGATGACTGTGTTTCAAATGGTTGAAATCAGGCTAAGGTTAATTAGTGATTAATTAGATGATTAAGGCTGATTACTGATGAAAATCTGAAGGGAAGGTGGAAAGAAGCAAAGAACAGTGTTTTTTTTCCCTGTTAATTTTTGACTCTAAACTAATCTACAATCATTTGTTGATAATTTCTTGGTCTAACAACCTTAGAGGTAGCTGTCTTGTCAGTTAACAAGGAATATTTTGTCAGAGTCCTAATATGGTTCAAGGTCAGGTATATCGTGTTTTTATAGTAGGAAATGGATTTCTTTCACTTATATGATGCGGTTGACCCCAGTGTATGTCAACGTGAGATAATAGAAATGAGGAGTTAGGCAGCGTGCTGGACATTATATTTATCCAGGAGTTGAAGTCAACTTTTCTTTAGCTGATAAAATTTATATGATTTCTCTAATACAACAACTTTTAAAATCAATTCCCATTAGCAGATTAATAGCACAACCAGTGATGTGGAAAAACAATTTTGTTTTTCCCATATAGACTTTACATTTTCTTAAATATAGTGAACTTTGACTGTATTAAAATCATTTATATTTCCTTTAAAAATTGAGGAAATGCAGCAACTTTCATGAAAAAAGCAAAATCACCGAATTATATAGCGTGAAGTAAACTAGTTCTATCATTTAGTGATCTATATTTCAGTTATCTACGTAAAAAGACATGGGTTACTGTGTTTATTAAGAGCTTGAGTCATAACTGCTCCCTACCAGACTATCCAAATGAATTAAATTTTATACTCATTTGGTTTTATGATCTGTTTTATTGATATTTTTATAACATTGGGGAAACTAAGTAAACAATAAAAAAAGGGATTTTGTGTTTTCCTCATGATTGATGGTTGGTTTTAGGACTCTGTTCATGTTATAGAATGCTCTTCTCTTGGAGGCCTGCTGTGTTCTGAAGGGAAATGGAGAGCAGTGGATCTGGGCGGAGGGGACTGGAGGAGTGGAGGGAGGGGAAACTGCAGTTGGGATGTACTGCATGAAAGAACAAACAAAGAGAGAAAAGAAAACTCTAGCATTCTTACCAGTCACACTTACGATTTTTAAAGACTGTGAATTATATGTCATGTAAGTAAACTCCAAAAATTGAAACATAAGTGACCATCATTATACATATTAATAAAGTAGATCATATAAAAGCATTACAAATAGAATTAAAGTATAATTGTCACATTTTTGCTTTTAAAAGGGAAACACCGTAGCAGCTCTCCTGTGTTCTATAAACCACTGTTTCTAGTCTGTTACCTAACAGCTAGAGTGTGTCTGTCTGTTATCTGTGAGGCGAATGGTAGAGATGATGTTTTCTGGTCTTCTTTAATATCCATGATCATATTTTGCCACTTTAAACTCAGAGATTTAAAAAGCTCAATTTTCAAGGTAGAAAGGAAATAAGGTATGTGGTCATGCGGTCTGTCCGCTGTAACACTGGTCTGCAAGTGTGTGTGTGTGTGTGTGTGTGTGTGAACTATACTGCTCTTCTCTGAAGAAATGGAGGGAGAGTCAAGATGAAGCAGAGCTGGGACGAGGGGACACCGCTGAAACTGCAATTGGAATGTATGCTATGAGAAAAGAATCTATTTTCAATAAAAATAAGCAATAAATAAAATGAATTTAAAAATTACAATTAAATTGGAAACATTAAAAATTGTAAATAAAGACTAAGATAAATCAAAAAGTTACTTTCCCCTTTATTTTGGATCAGAGCTTTTATCAACTGAGCCCTTTCTTCCATTTTTAAAAGGATGGGTGTCCTGGAGCTCATGCTCCTCTGATCTCTGTCTCTCTATGCATTTCCATTGTCTTGTTTGTTATTTATAGGAATGCTGTTCTGCAAATTTTGAAGAGGACAGTATTTGTGGTTTACTGAGACCTATGAAAAATAGCAAGTCTTCTATTCAGAGACATGATACCCTGGTTTAAATGCTGGTCCTTTATTCTTTTATTTATAAAAATATTCTTTTATAATTCTATAAGCATTTATTCTTCTACAGAAAGATACATGTATATATTAACTATGGAAACCATACATCAAAAATTCAAGGAAAAATTTAAACATTAACTATATTATC